>NW_024412436.1:2379914-2409661 GCF_014898765.1 Herpailurus yagouaroundi | reverse complement strand
AAAGAAAGAAAGAAAGAAAGAAAGAAAGAAAGAAAGAAAGAAAGAAAGAAAAGAAAAATAAAGAGCAAAGGTGGGGGTGGAACATGGGAGGAGAAAACAAGAAAGTTTCTTTGGGACACTTTAGTTTATAAACATAGGAAAGGTGAACTTTTGAAAGTTTTCATTAATAAGAAACCAATTTCCCCCTCCCATACACAACTGCCTTCCTGCTCCTTCAAAAAAAATTTTTTTAACCTTTATTCATTTTCGAGAGACAGACCAAGTGCGAATGGGGGAGGAGCAGAAAGAGAGAGGGAGACACAGAATCCGAAGCAGGATCCGGTCTCTGAGCTGTCAGCACAGGGCCCGATGTGGGGCTCGAACCCACAAACCATGAGGTCATGACCTGAGCCAAAGTCAGATGCTTAACCGACTGAGCCACCCGGGTGCCCCAAGCCTTCCTGCTCCTTCAAATGTCCACCAGTCAACCCAAAAAGTAGTGTTTCTCCAGCTCCTCAGTTGTAGTTTGAGACTCACCATGAAGTAGTATCAAAATGTATTTGATCAAAAATCTGTGAATAATTTTCTAACAAATCTGTGTTACCATAGATGCGTAATATAAAATCACAACTGTGAAAACCGTTACTTTGGAAAAAGAAGCCATGAATCTAAGACTGACTGGTTGCTTAAAACTTCTCCCAGTAATAATGCTTGGTACTTACTCATTTATCTATTCAAACAGATCATCAGTAATGACACCAAATATGCAAGCGAGACTTATGAAAGAATAATTTTAAACTAAGGAACTTTTCTCCACCTTTTATCCACAAATTGGGAAAACACTTTCGTTGTTCAGTTGGTGACTTTATCAGCAAAAGCGTTCCTAAAATTAAATCTCACTTAGTTGTGTATTTCTATCGGTTAGAACTTTGTTTGCATGTGACAAAAACTTAAAACAGAAGGTTGGAAGTTTGTTTGTTTATGAATATGGCCCAGAGGTGGACAGTGCAAGGCTATCAAGTCAGTCCCGTGATCACCGAGGCTCTCGGCACAGGGCTTTCATCTCATTGTCCAGTCTGCAATTACCATGCAGACAATAGGAAAGAGGAAAAAGAAAACAAAGAAAATCTCTCCATTTACTGATGCCTCCAAGAATTTGCATGTGGACCATGATAAGGGCGGTGGGGAAATGTAGTCCTTATTCCAAGCAGCCATGTATTCAGCTTAAATTTGGGGATTCTGTTATTATAGAAGAAGAAAATGCCACACCATTTGATACGTTAAAGGAAAGAAAAGTATATAAATGAAACTGTTAAAGAAAATAAGGTATACAAAAAAACTGACGGAGAATGGCCAGCCAGAAATTCTTCTACCTTGGGAAGTGTGCAATTACATGTTTCTAGTAGGAACCTCTGAATATCTCCAAAGTACTGTTCAAAGAAAGAAATTTTACTGCCCTCCTCATTTCTCCTTGTTTCCCACCCTGTCCAACCCATGTTAGGGGTTGGAGGAGGAATTCAACGAGGAAGAGAAGAAACTTACCTTACCCCTTCATGGAGGTGGCCAGACCAACATCAGCCCTAGCCTGGGGAGGAGAAAGCTGTGATTTTGACTGAAATAAGTTCTTACACAAAATTGGACATTTTTTAAAGTTTATTTATTTATTTTGAAAGAGGAGAGGGGCAAAGAGAGAGAGAGAGAGAGGGAGAGAGAGAATCCCAACCAGGCTTTGTGCTATCAGCACAGAGCCTGATGTGGGCCTTAAACCTCCAAACTGTGAGATCATGACCTGAGCCAAAATCAAGAGTCAGACATTTAACTGACTGAGCCACTGAGAAGCCCCCAAATTGGACAGTCTTAATTACTAAGTTGTGACAGTAAAAGTGATTATACGAGAGATCAGAAATGTCACAGATGCACCTGGGGATTTTATCCAGGATCAGGGAAAGAGCTTTTCTTCTGAATAAAGTTTAAAAGAACAATGAGAAATAAAAGCAAAGATCATTCGTGATTATATCCTCTGAGCATTGCTTGTACAAAGCAGTGGTTGCAAGAACTCGCTCGCAGGATTTTTCATGAAGAATGTAAGAAAGTTGCAGAGAACAAGGCTTAGAGAGGCACTAAATAAATGTTGGTTTCCTCCCCTTGATTCTTATTATTCCTTCCACAACTATGCATTGAATTCATACTACTTGCCAATTATGGTTTTCAGAATAAAAACATAGGAGGGGGAAAACATCAGAGCGAACAGTAGAAGTGGATTTGAAAAAGAAGAATCTTTATCTCACATCTCTGGTCTAAAAAGAATTCAATCACTTCTGGTCTAAAGAGAATTCGACGTATCTGCCTCATTACCACCTGGGAGAAGCTGTTGGAATTTTAGACGCAATTCCCAGGAGGGACTCCAGCATTTGGAGCTTGGAATTTTAACTTCATTTTAGTAACAGTCATCCTATAACCTATCTGTTGAGTTGTGAGCTCATATAGTTATTTTTCGGTTAAAAGGTAATGCCAACCCAAATGGGTCCACACACAGATATGAAAGAAAGAGTCTGAAACCATTTCCTAGGGGTATTGGGCTAGAGGGAGGCCTCTTTCCATTTTCTTACCTAAAGATATAAATTGCAGTTTTCTCCATTAACATGGTGAATTTCACTTGCCTGTTCTGCTTTCCCAGTTACAATGGCCAGTTCCTACAAGTTTTATCTTTAGTGACATCTAGTGGTAACATATTATAATGCGAACATCTCAGCTTTGATCCTTTACGGGGCTGAAATCACGGGCCAAGAGGAGTTAGGCTTGGGATTTGTTTTTCACCTTTAACCTCCTTGTCAAGTAGTCGGGTGGGAAAAATGTCTTTGTATCATGGAAATTCGGATTCTCCCACTTCGGACTGGCAAAATAGAATGTTTGTGCCCCCCACATCATTGATAGAATGTCAAATATCTCTGGAAGAGAGGTACTATGTTCTTTCAAGTGGTAATTATAAAGCAACTTCCTTTCCTACTTTAGGAAACTATGAAGGTGTTACAAATTAACACTATGGAGAAAAGTAGAAAAGCAATGCCAAAAGTTTCCATTCCCTTTCCCTGGTTGGAGCAGAGACATGCTATGGAGATTTTTAGAGAGGAAGAAATCCAATGATTCATATTTTTTCTGTCTGGTTTGAACTTGTAATTATTTAAAAGCAAAACGAAAACCAGAATTTGGCATTCCAGATTTGAAAGCTATTTCAAAATCATCTTATAACAGATCCAATTGTGGTTCGACTGAAATTTATTTTACTCTTGTCTTTTGTTTTCTCTCAACCCATAGATTACAAAAAATTGGGCAGAGTTAAATGAATTCCCAGAGAACAGAGGAATCTAATCCATTATGACTTTCTTCTTTCTTCCTAACTTGTACGTAGAAAAAAAGCACAAAAATAATATAGCATACACTCATGTGTCCCCATTTTCTTTAATAAAATAAAGAAAATATTATGGGAAAAGTTGGTCTTATTTTTTTCCTTCATTCCAATCCCATTCCCCATCACTATCATGCATATGGTATTTATTCTCCTAGCCAATGTTTTGTAGAAACAATTTTCTCTCTATATACGCACCCATCAAAAATATTATTCAGTGTGTGTTTTAATTATATAAATATTATTGTACTGTAGGTATCATTCTATACTTTGTTTTTTATAGCTATTCACGTATGGATATATAATCTTAGTCCTTTATTTGAACTACTGAATTCCATTGTATAAAGAGATCACAATTTATCTGTCCATTCTCTTTAAGAAATTTTTTTCCCAACAGTATTTTTTTTTTCCTATTGGAAACAATATTGTGCAGGTACTTTTGTAATGGTGGAGTAAGGACTTCTAAAACTCTGTTCATCCATAAAAGAGATGAGGACACTGGCAAAATTGTCAAAATCAACTTCTTTTCAGAATTTGGGGAACCAGTCAAAGGTTTGCAATCATCTAGGGAGTATTTACTAAAAAAAAAAAAAAAAAAAAAAAAAAAAGGATGAAAATCCACATTAAAACCACAGTAGCTGTGAAAATTAGGAGCTCAGACGCTGCTAGAAAGGGCAGTATAGCTTCCCCCTAATTCCTCCAAATAACCACCCCTGTTTGATTTGTTTGTTGTCCCCTTGAAAAATACCATTTACAGGGCTTATCTTTACGTGACTCAGGCTCCTTCAGTACATCTCTATATTTATAGCAGTAAATGCATATATTAAGGAAGAAAAAAGGGGACACCTAGGTGGCTCGGTTGAATGTTCGACTCTTGATTTCAACTCAGGTCGTGATCCCAGAATCTTGAAATTGAGCCCTGCATCAGTCTCCACACTGAGCATGGAACCTGCTTAAGATTCTGTCTGTCTGTCTGTCTGTCTGTCTGTCTCTCTAAAATTAAAAAAAAAATAGGGGTGCCTGGATAGCTCAGTCAAGCATCTAACTCTTGACTTCGGCTCAGGTCATGATCTCATGACTCCGGAGTTTGAGCCCTCTGTTGGGCTTTGTGCTGTGTGGAGCCTGTTTGGGATTCTCTGTCTCCCTCTCTCTCAAAAATAAATAAACATTTTTTTAAAAAATAAAATAAAAAATAAATAAATTTAAAAATAAAGAATGCAAAAGGATCTCAAATCAACAACAAACTTTCTACTTTAAAAACTAGAGAAAAAAAAAAAAGCAAACTTAATCCAAAGCTAACAGAAGTAAAGAAACAAAGATTAGGGTGAACATAAATGAAATAGAGATGGTGGGGAGGGAAGGAAATTAATTGAAACCCAAACTTGGCTATTTGAAAAGATAGCAAAATCATAAACCATTGGCTATATTGCCCAAGAAAAAAGGGAAAACCTGAAATGGCTAAAATCAATGGTAAGAAGCCATTACTACCAACCTTCTAGAAATCAAAAGGATTATAAGGGAACACTCTGAACAAATGCATGACAACAAACTAAATAACATAGATGTAATGGACAGATCTCCAGAGAGACACAAACTATCAAAACTTCTCAAGAAGTAGAAAAAAATTAGATTGGATGTAATTATAACAAGAGATTAAATTATTAATCAAAAACTTTCCTGCAAAGAAAAATCTCAAGAACAGACGGCTTTCCTGGTGAACTCTACCAAGTGTTTAAAGACAGATCAACACCAATTCTTTATAAACTCTTCTTAAAAAACAAAAACAAAAACAAAAAAGAAGATTGAACATTGTCCAATTCAATCTGTGAGCCCAGCATTACTCTGAAAGCAACGCCAGACAAAGGTATCTCAAGAAAATAAAACTACAGATCACTAACTCTTATAAATATAGATGTAAAAATCCTCAACAAAAGAGTAGCAAACTGAACCTGGTGACGTATAAAAAGGATTATATCCCATGATCAAGTGGAATTTATTTTATAAATGCAATGGTGATTTGTCATCCAAAAATTAATTAATGCAAAACACCATGTTAATATGATAAAGGACAAAAACCTTATGAGCACCTCAATAGATGCAGAAAAACATTTGACAAAACTTAATATCCTTTCATGATAAAAAATACTTAACAAACTAAGGTTAGAAGGGGGGCTTCCTCAACCTAATAAAAAGAATCTATGAAAACCCACAGCTGACACCATACTTAGTGGTGAAAAATTGAATTCCCTCACTACTTCTATCTATATCTACAAGTCAACACTGTACTGGAGGTTTTAGCCAGGGTAATTAGACAAAAAAAAGAAGAGGCATCTAGATTGGAAAGAAAAAAGTAAAACTCTTTTCACTTGCAGGTAAAAAAAAAATCTTGTATATAAAAATCACTTGTATTTTTACACATCAGCAGTGAACAATCCAAAAATGACATTAAGAAAAATCAATTTCCTTCAGAATCACATTAAAAAGTATAAACAGGCGCAAATTTAACTAGAGAAATACAAGGCTTGTAGACTGAAAACCACAAAACAACGTGAGATAAATAAATGGAAAGACACATGTTCATGTATCAGAACTTAATATCATTAAGATGGCAACATTCCTCAAATTGATCTACAGATTTGATGCAATATTTACCAAAATGCCCACTGTATTCATTGTAGGAACTGACAAGTTGATCCTAAAATGCATATAGAAATGGAAGCGACCCAGAATGGCCAGTACAATCTTGAAAAAGGAGATCAAGTTTGGATGACTCACACTTAGTGATTTTAAAGCTTACTGAAAAGCTACTGAAAAGTAAGTGATTTTAAAAGTAAAAGTGATTTTGAAGTAAAGTAAAAAAAAAAATTAAAGTGATTTTAAAGCTTACTGAAAAGCTACTGAAAAGTCGCTTACTGAAAAGCTTACTGAAAAGTAATCAAGACAGTACTGACATAGGATAGGCAGATCAATGGGATAGAACCAAGTCCAGAAATAAATAAACCCTTACCATTTAGTCAGTTTGTTTCCAATAAGAATGCCAAGACAATTCAATAGAGAAAAAAATAGTCTTTTTAAGAAATGGTAGAGATTGGGGCACCTGGGTAGCTCAGTCAGTTAAGTATCCTACTTCGGCTCAGTGGGTTTGAGCCCCGCATCAGGCTCTGTGCGGACAGCTCAGAGCCTGGAACCTGCTTTGGATTCTGTCTCCTTCTGCTCCTCCCCCACTCATGCTCTGTCTCTCTCCGTCTCTCAATAAATAAATAAATGTTTTAAAAAAATTAAAAAAAAAGAAATGGTAGAGATAAGTAGGTATTGCACATGCAAAGAATAAACTCCTATTTTTACATCATATACTAAAACTAACTCAAAATGCATCAAACACCTAAATGTAAGACCTAAAACTGTAAAACTCTTGGAAGAAAATATAGGTTTAAATCTTAGAGTGTAGTTGGTTTAAGCAATTTTTTCTTAGATCTGACATCAAAAACACAATCAACAAAAGAAAAAATACAGATAAATTGGAATTTATTAAAATTAGAAACTGTGCTACAATGGACCCTTCAAGAATTCACAGAATGGGGGAAAATATTTGCAAATCATATATCTGGTAATTGTCTCGTACCCAGAGTATCTGGAAAACCACTTACAACTCAACAATAAGAAGACAAATATAACTCAATTTAAAAATAGGCAAAGGTCTTACATAGACTCATCTCCAAGGAAGATACACAAATAGCTAATTAGTAGATAAAAACATGCACAAAGGAGATACAAATCAAAATTACAGTGAGATATACCACTTCACACCCACAGGGATGGCTATAATAATAATTAAAAAAGATGATATTAAGTGTTGGCAAGCATATGGGGAAATTGGAACCCTCAGACATTGCGGATGAGATTCTGAAATGGTGAAGCCACTTTGGAAAGCAGGTTGGTAGTTCTTCAGAAATTAAAAATAAAGCTACCATATGAGCCAGCAACTTTCCTTCTCCAGTATATACCCAAGAGAAATAAAAACATAGGTTCACACAAAACTCTGTACATGAATGTTCATAACAGTATTATTCATAATAGCCAAAAAGTAAAAAAACAACCAAAATCTACATTAACTGGCAAATGGATAAACAAATGTGGCCTATCTATACCCTGGAATATTGGTCAGCCATACAAAGGAATGCAGTACCCATGCAGGCCACAACATGGATGCATTTTGAAAACATTATGCTAAGTGAATGAAGCCAGTCACGAAAAGCTATATGTTGTAGGATTCCATTTATATGAAACGTCCAGAATAGGCAAATCCATGGAGACAAAAAATAGATTAGTGATAGCCAGGTGTTAGGGGAAGGAGACAGTGAGTAACTTCAAACTGGCATAGGGTTTCTCTTGGGATTAATGAAAATATTCTAAAATTGGATAGGACACATAGTTGCCCAACTCTGTAAATATATTTAAAACTACTGAATTGCAAACTTTTAGAAAATGAATTTTATGGAGTGGGAATTGTATCTTTATTTTTACTTATTTGTTGTGAAATGCTATCTTATTATGTACATTCCAGTGACTTCAAGGCAGCTTAAGTATCCCTTAATAGTTATTGATCAGTGTTCCTCTTCTGTGAATTTTTATCCATATTCTTTGCCCGGCTTCTGTTGGGCTGGGGGTGTGCAAAACTGCCTTTCAGTGCTGGTGATGTGTGAACCAGAAGCTTCCCTCTACAGCAGTGACAAGTAAGCATTAGTGGCCACTTGGACATGTCAGTACTTTCGAGAGGGAACCACATCCATTCCAGAATGGAATCTCTGAAACACATGGTTACCATGACAAATGACAATATCTAAAAGGATTCCTTTAGTTGACAGAGTGTTTTACTTTTGGCTAAGAGGTAAAGTACTTGAGTTTCTTTTCACTACTGTGCCTCATCACCAATAACAGAGAGGTTACACACAAGTAAGTAATTTTTCTCCTATTAACCCTTCAGTCAGTCAAAAGCCTGTCTTCTTTCTCAGGTGACTACTTTCCTTAGTTTGTATTGTTAAAAGAAACAAGTACGGGGGCGCCTGGGTGGCTCGGTCAGTTGAGCGTCCGACTTTGGCTCAGGTCATGATCTCACAGTCCGTGAGTTCGAGCCCTGCGTTGGGCTCTGTGCTGATGGCTCAGAGCCTGGAGGCTGCTTCAGATTCTGGGTCTCCCTCTCTCTCTGACCCTCCCCTGCTCATGCTCTGTCTCTCTCTGTCTCAAAAATAAATAAATGTTAAAAAAAATGTTTTTAAATAAAAAAAAAAAAAAAAGAAACAAGTACGGATACATGAGGATGTACCTCACCATCTACCCTCTTCTAAAGTTCTTACCAATTTGCCGATTGGAAGAGTTCATCTTCGTTCATTGATCTCCTGACTTCATGTCTATCATCTTTTCCACCATCTGCCCACATCTCTTCTGCCTTGCAGGCATTTGAGCTCCTGTGTTAGCTGATGGCCGTCTAAACCACCTATTGGCTGGCACCCACAAAATTTAGACTCAACCCAAGCACCCAAAGTCTAAAATTGAATTCCCATCCAGAAAACCTTTCATTTTCTTCAATGAAGCTGGACTTCAAGGAATCAGGAAACAAACCCATCAGGTGGTGAAAAGCCCGTGAGACTAATCAGTGTGCACATCAGTTTAAGAAACGCCAATCACAATTTATTAAAATAAACCAGACACACATAGAAGCACAGAATAACAAAAATCAGATCAGGGAGAAAATCCTAGATCTGTCCTAAAATTTATTCATGTATGTATTTAATCCCATGAGAATTTTAAAGAGCAAATTTTTCCCAAAGCAAAGTCTTTGGTGGGATAGACTAGGCACATTCATTTAGTAAGATGCAAAGTGTTTGGAAATGACAATGCAGACACTCAACAAATGAAAAAAGAGCTAAACTGTGAACACATACAACATCTCGGGGATGAGGCTTTTGTTCTCATGTTTGGATCCAGACATGCCTCCCTGGGAATGGATAACCTTTGGTTCTGGATTTGAACCAAGGATAAGTGGTGAAGCTGAACTAAGCAAGGAGTCACAAAGATAAGCCCTAGGCAGAGGGCTCAGGATGGATACGAGAAATTCCGTAGTAGCTTTGAAGCCAACAGGATCAAAAATAAGGCTGAAAGAGCAAATTTACACACACACAATTTTGGGTCAGGAAGAGAATTCCTCCACATGAAGGTCCAACAAACATTTGATCGGAGGATAGTTCATCTCATTCGATACTGAGTAATGATTACAAAGGAATCAAAGAAAGATTCCTTTGTAAAAAAAAAGCAGGAAAGTAATATAAAAATAAATGACAAATAATTTTAGAAAAATATTTTCAAAGAGCAGATGACAAAGACTTTACAATTCAATGAAACAATTTTACATATAAAATGTGAGGATAAAATAGAGATAGAAGAATTCAGGGAAGAATAGTGCAGCTCAGAAAAGAAATGGAGTAGAGAAATATTCTACAAAAACAAAGGGCATGTCGGAAACAGTACAAAGAAAATAAACATTGCTGCGAACATGATAAGGCGCAGGAAGGACAAATAGAGGTCAGCTAGAAAGACTTTTTAAAAGACATTTTTGGGGTGCCTGGGTGGCTCAGTCGGTTAAGCGCCTGACTTCAGCTCAGGTCATGATCTCACGGTTCGTGGGTTCGAGGCCCACATCGGGCTCTGTGTTGTCAGCTCAGAGCCTGGAGCCTGCTTTGGATTCTGTCTCTCCTTCTCTCTCTGCCCCTCTCCCACTCACATTCTGTCTGTCAAAAATAAAGAAACAGTAAAAAAAAAAAATTTTTTTAAGACATCATATGTAAGCACAATTGGTATCACCAAAGAAGAGAACTAAAATAACAGAAGAAAGTATTTAAATACAAATTTTAGTAAAACTTTCCATGAATGTATAGATTGAAAACCAGTCTACGCCCCCAGAAAAATTAACTCAAGACAATCAATGGTGAGTTATAGCCATTGAAAATGGCTGATTGAAATCACATCGAAAATGGTGATTTTCAAAGGTAAAGAAAAGATGCTTTGGAAATCCAAGAAAAAGAAAAACGTTCAATTAATCTATTCAATGCTAGAGGACTCTGGAGCTGAGCCTCTAAAATCCTTGAGGAAGATGCTGTGGCCCAACAATGTTGTGACTCAGCCAGACTTTAATTCAGAGTGAATGTAACAAACATTTTTTAACATGAAAGAACTCACGTGATTCCCCTCCTCAACAGACTAACAGAAAATGAACTTTAACCCAACTAGAGATGAATGGGCAAAGCATGGCCGATGACAGTGGATCTAGCTCAATGTAGGGTTAAGACAATGAAGGAAAATGAAGATTATTATTTCAGAACTGAATATAAATATTATAAACTTTGAAAATATAGAAATGATATAACTAATAACATAAAAATTAGAAAACAAAAGGGAAGGTAATGTCAGGACATTGATTTCTTCATTATTAAAGCTTAGGGATTAATAAGTTATCAAGGACAGTCAACCCTTGAACAAGACAGGGGTCAGCGGCATCAAACTCTGTGCCAGTCAAAAACCTGCATATAATGTTTGATTCCCCAAAAACCTAACTACTGATAGCCTACTGTTGACTGGAAGCCTTACTGATAACATACATTTATAGTACTCTATGGTATACACTGAAAAAAATCCACATATAAATGGACCCATACAGTTCAAACTCCTGTTGTTCAAGGGTCCACTGTAATATAAACAGAAAAGCATAAAGGTTTCACTAAGTAATCAGTTAAAATTATATGGAGAATGAGGGAGGGGAGGAAATAAAAATTCATTGTTGATTTCAAAAATTTCATCTTGGCTCACAGTTGGGACTCGACAGATTCACTCTAAAGTTTTGAAGAATAAATACATTACAAAAAGTTAGTCATATTAATCATAATCACAAGAGGAATATAAGCCTTTCGTATTAAAGAAACAGACAAACACATCACATTATACACACACACGCACAAAATAAGGGAGAAAATACCAAATCATAAAGGATTTAAAGGTAGCTACAACAAAAGCAGAACTTAAAAATAGGACAAAAGTAAAAACCCAAATCCATTATGTAAATACATCAAAACTCACCTATAAGAAGAAAAGAATCTGGGGCGCCTGGGTGGCTCAATCGGTTGAACGTCTGACTTCAGCTCAGGTCATGATCTCACGGCCTGTGAGTTCAAGCCCCGTGTCAGGCTCTGTGCTGACAGCTCGCAGCCTGGAGCCTGCTTCGGATTCTGTGTCTCCCTCTCTCTTCTGCCCCTCCCCTGCTCATGCTCTGTCTCTCTCTCTCTCTCAAAAATATATAAACATTCAAAAAAATTAAAAAAAAAAAAGAAGTAAAGAATCTGGCTGAATTACAAATAAAACCCAGAAATATGCTACATACTAGAGACATTTGTAAAACAAAAGATCTCAAAATGGTTGTAAAGAAAAAGATGGAAAAAAAGCATTCCAGGAAAATGTACACAAATAATTGTGACAGCAAATTAGGAGTTGAGATCTTAATCCAGACAACTTGAATTCCACACTTGGAAATAAATGCCTGGCTTGCTCAGTCCATTAAGCCTCCAACTCTTGATTTTGGCTCGGGTCTTGATTTCACTGTCTTGAGATCAAGCCCCACGTTGGGCTCCACACTGGGCCTGGAGCCTGCTTGGGATTCTCGCTCTCTCTCCCTCTCTCTCTCTGCTCCTTCCCCACTCGAGCTCTCTCTTTCTCTCTCTCTCTCTCTCTCAAAAAAAAAAAAAAGACTTTAAAACATTAAATGTATTTTTAAGCAGCACTTAATGAGAAAATGTATAATCCATAATGAAGACAAAATAATTATAAAAATCTACGTAAGAAGAATTTTAAGATGCCCCCCAATATTCCTGTCTCTCAGTAACCATGCTTTGAATAAATCCCTCCCCCATGAAGCTGGAAAGGTAAGGCAGGATGTGGGCTGCTCTCTGCCTGTGATGAGATATGACAATGTTCCATAATATGGCAAAAGGGATTTTACAGATGCAGTAAAGGTTATTAGGCAGCTGACTTTGAGTTGATCAAAATGGGTGTTGCCCTAGTGGGCCTGGTGCAAGTTTGGGTCTAAACGTGGGAGACGGAAGTCAGAGGTTGGAGTGAGAGAAGGTCTTGCCCACGTGGCAAGGGATGGCCTCTAGGAGCTGAAAGGTGTACTCAGACACAGCCAGCAAGAGAGTGGCCCTCCATCTTAACGGTCTCAAGGAACTGATTTCTGCCAAACACCCAAATGACCTAGGGGAGGATCCTGTGCCTCAAATGAGATTGCAGTCCCTGCCGACACCTCAACTCCAGCCATGTGAGACCCTAAGCAGAGCTTAAACCTTCTGATCTGCAGAAACCGTCAAACAATAAATGGATGGTTTTTTAAGCCATTAAGCTTGTAGTAATTTGTTACACAGCAAAAGAAAATAAATACAATGTGCATTCCGTATAACATAGTAGCATGAAAACGATAAAGCAATGGAAAATAATACACGTATTCCTGAAATCATAAGGCAACTAGAAATCACCAAGCACAAAAAAAAGTCTCACAGGAAATCAAATAGTGTGCAAAAGATACAATCTCACCTACATGAAGTTCAAGAAAAGGCAAAACTAATCCTCTGATGTTAGCTGTCAGAATAGTGGTTATCTCGGGCTGGAGGGGGGGACAGGGAGGGTGCAAGGGGGAAGGGTTCCCACTGAAAAGGGCACAAGGGTACCCTTTCAGACATTGGAAATGTTTTACACCTTCCTGGTTACATGGTTGTATAAATATGTAAGAAGTCATTGAGCTGTACTCTTAAGATTTTATGCACTTTGTGTATATTACCCCTTAATAAAAGTACCTTTGGGCAAAAAAAATGATAAAGCAAAACAAAACTATAAGAACGTTACTAGTTCATATACTAACACAAAACACTCTTTTGCAGTACTATTAGAAGACTTTAATTCACCTTTGTCAGCATGACATCAAAGATTCAGAAAACAAGTAAGAATTTAGGATACAGCAAAGACAAAGGTAAATATGTGTATGTATGTGTATGTTGTGTGAGAGAGATCTGTATATCAGTCTCTATCCATTAAAAACAGAGAATGTATTTTTTTTCCAGTGTGCACAAAAGGTCTATTCACAAAAGATCACCCTGTTAGGTTAGAAATCTCTGAATAAGTTCCAAAATGTAGAAATAGCAAAAATACTTTCTGATCACAAGGCAAAACATTAGAAAGTAATAACAAACTTATGAGTCTAAGCAAAGACGAAAACAAAAAACAACCTACCATTTTGCCATCTGTGTACTCTATTTTGAACAATTCTTGGGTCAATGAGGAAATTAATACAGAAATTGCAGAATGTTGGTAACACATCGCAGGACCTACAGCACACAGCCAAAACTGCAAACAGAAAAAGATCCATAACCTTAAATATTTAGACTACCAGAAAGAATGAAAGTAATTGAATCATATATCCAAAGCAAGAAGTTAGAAAATAAATAAGTAAGTAAGTAAATAAATCCAAAAAAGGCAGTCAAAAAAGAAGGCATACATTCAAGGGATACAAGAGAGCTGATGCATAGGGGCACTTGTACCCCAATGTTTATAGCAGCACTTTCAACAATAGCCAAATTATGGAAAGAGCCTAAATGTCCATCAACTGACGAATGGATAAAGAAATTGTGGTTTATATACACAACAGAGTACTACACGGCAATGAAAAAGAATAAAATATGGCCTTTTGTAGCAACATGGATGGAACTGGAGAGTGTTACATTAAAGTGAAATAAGTCCTACAGAGAAAGACAGATACCATATGTTTTCACTCTTATGTGGATCCTGAGAAACTTAACAGAAGTCCATGGGGGAGGGGAAGAAAAAAAAAGAGGTTAGAGAGGGAGAGAGCCAAAGCATAAGAGACTGTTAAAAACTGAGAATAAACTGAGGGTTGATGGGGGGTGGGAGGGAGGGAAGGGTGGGTGATGGGTATTGAGGAGGGCACCTTTTGGGATGAGCACTGGGTGTTGTATGGAAACCAATTTGCCAGCAAATTTCATATTTAAAAACAAAACAAAAACAAACAAACAAAAAGAAGGCATACATAAAGACAAGGTTGAATTCCTGAATTTGATGAGAGGAATAAGAAGACTACTAAGCTCAAATTTTGATACTTTCTCATGATGAAGAGGACACTTCACTTGAGTGACATTCTTTCCTAAAAACCCAGTCTTATTAAGAGGAAAACACCCGACAAATGCAAATCAAGGGACAGTCTGCAAAATACCTGACTAGTCCTTTTCAAAACTGTCAAGGTCATGAACAAGGGAAAGTTGCAAAAACAGTTACAGGTCAGAGGAAACTAAGGCAGCAGGATGACTGAATGCAGTGGGATCCTGGAATGGGAAAAATGGGTGAAATCCACATGAACTCTATAGTTTAGTTAATAGAACCGTACTAATATTAATTTCTTAGCTTTGACAAATGTGCCATGGTAACGTACAATGCTAACATTAGGGGAAGCTGCGTGAGGGGTATACGAAATCTCTTACTAGCTTTGCAAATTTTCTGAAAATCTAAAATTATTCCAAAAAAAAAAAATCTAAAGAACTTCAGAAGACCTAGAAAATCTATGCAGAGCAATTAAAATGGAAGAAGAATAATTACCAAAGGGGCTATCTCCTCAAACAAACAAAAGTATCCCAGGTCCTAAAGTTTCTATAAAAGAATTTTCCAAATATTTCAGTAACTGATAACTCCAATCTAACTCGTCATTCTGATAACATAGAGAAATTTAAAGAGCATTCACATTATTGTCCATGAAGTAAATAATTAAAAAATAATATATTTTTCCTTTGTAATATATTATTTCTATTTTCTAAAAATACTGGATAATGAGGTACCTGGGTGGCTCAGTGGGTTCAGCATCTGACTCTTGATTTTGGCTCAGGTCATGACCTCACGGTTAGTGAGATTGAGCCTCGAGTCGGGCTCTGTGCTGACAGTGCGGAGCCTGCTTGAGATTCTGTCTGTCTCTCTCTCTCTGACCTTCCTCCGCTAATACTCTTGCTCTCTCTTTCAAAATAAATAAACTAAAAAAAAGTTTTTTTAAATAAAAAGACTGGATGGTTATGGGCAGAAATGGCAAATAGTGGTAGAAAGTTTTGTCTCATTCTTTATTTCAATGAGAATGCTTCTAATTATTTCCTTATTATATCTGGTCCTAGCTTTTGTGCTTATATATCACATTGAGAAATTAACCACATATCTACTTTATTAAGAACTGTTATCAAGAATAGGCTTACAAAACGGGGTGCTTGTGTGGCTCAGTCAGTTAGGCATCTGACTCTTGATTTTGTCTCAGGTCATGATCTCTGGGTACATGAGTTCGAGCCCCGCATCGGGCTCTGTGCTGACAGTGCAGAGCCTGCTTGGGATTCTCCCTCTCTCCCCATCCCCCTTTCCCCTCCCTCACTCGTGCTGTCTCTGACTCTCTCAAAATAAATTAACAAACTTAAAAAAAAGAATATGCTTACAATTTTATCAGATTTTTTTGCCTCCACAAAAATTATTATGTAAATTTTCTTCTTTTTAAAGCAATTAATGTTAATAATTGTGTTATGAGCTCTCTTTTATTGAACCATCCCTGCATGTTTGGAATAAATACCACTTGGTTATAGTTTATTATTCTTTTAATGCGTCTCTGTATTCTGTCTGCTAACCTTTTTATTAAGTGTTGTTCAGTATCTGAAGTTTTAGTGTGTGTGTGTGTGTGGGTGTGTGTGCATACTATCCTTGATGAGCTTTGCCATCAAGATCATACTAGCCTCAAATTTGGGGATACATCCCGCTAAGATGATAAGAGATTAAGTTGATTCCGTTTTAACTAGTCTCCTTCTTCTCCCTGACTAGTCACCGGTCTCCAGTGTCTACGGTCCAGCGTGAAATGGCATCGCCTGGTAAGTGAGATTCTAGAAGACATTAATGTAACTGAAATCTCCCGGGTAAAAAAAAAAAAAAATAAAGTAAAACAAAATAACTTGTTCACTGTCTCTATTACAAGGATATCATAATTCGTGTTTAAAATACATGTACCTGGGGCAAGGAAAGAGGCAGTTTGATTGAAAACTGGCTTTAGTTTTTTTCTTCCCTGAAGAATCATATTCTTGCTTACCCTCATGTGCCCCCTGGAAATGACTTTCAACACTAATTCAAAAGGATGAAAGTTTTGACCCACCATCCCACTGCTTTCCCCACTTACCCACCCCCCATCTCCTAAATGATCTCCTACAACAGCCTCATATCCTTCCTTCCATCATCACTGTGAAACCCCTTCCCACCAAACTGGATCAGAAGTAATGCCATGAGCAGACAGAAAAAGAAAACTGTTTTTCCCAATTCACAGCCATGACCTGGAGAAATAAAGACAAGAAGGTGAGGGGAGCCATGAGAGAGGGAACCCCTTCCCTGCTCCAATCATAGGGAGAACAGCTAACACGTCCATGGCATTTATAACATGGTAGTCATGCTCCAATGGCTTTAAATAACTAAGTCATTTAATCCTTGTGACGGCCCTCCACGGTGAGTACTATTGCTATCCCCTCCTGGCAATTGAAGAAACAGGGCAGCAAGTGACCTGCCCATTTAGCTGCCAAGTGGCAGAGCCAGGATACAAACTCATGGAGTTGAGCTCCAAGGTCTCTGGAGTCACAGTAGGAATTAGTGAGACAGCTTCAAGAACATGGTCCTACAAAGGTGAAAACTGCACTACAATTCAGGCCTTACTTTGTTTTCAGAAGCAGGGTCTCTATTTCTCTTAGCTGTGGAAACGATCAAGTCCAGAAATCAAATTGTGACATAGACTTAGGTTGGAAATAGTCGAATACAGGAAACAAAAGAAAAAGAAAAACATGGTCAGATGGCCCATAGGATATAAAACAGAAACTTGTTTGACATGGGCGTCGGGGTTTGAGCCTAAATTGAGTTCCTGCTAGGCTTCAAGCACGTCTGGACCACTCCCATTGAGACAGAACTAACAAATGAAAGAGCCTGCAGGAAAAGAGCACATCTCAAGTGAAGAGATTATCAAGGTGTGGTTCAAGGGTAAGCGGATGGTGTTGAGGAGAGGAGACGCTCTCACCGAGGCAGCTGCTGAGTCCTAGGACGATGGGGCTGCTATGAGAGAGAAAAGCAACAAGCAGCTGGAAATGATGATAGTAAATGAGGTTGCCTGTGGCTCTTGCTCTAAAGCAAGAGCCCCTTTTGTGCGACCCCGATTCTCTTGATAACGGCTACCAGCAGCCATGGGACCCTATCAGCAAGGATTAGCAGCAGCATCAATGCCTTTGACCAGAGGGCAGGAACAGCCTCAGCAGCATGTTTTGGCTTCCACAGGGACAGGCGATGTCATCATAGCAAGTCAGCAATAAAGGAGTTATCACACTTTAAAACTACTAAAGATAGCTCAAATATATAAACCAAAATCTTTCTGTCTCTAATTAGACAAATCTATCCCCTTATTTCTCTTTTTCAAAAATATATCAGCTAATTTTACTCATTTGTACTTCCAGATGGACTTTGAAATATACTTGTCAAATTTCTCCCAGAATTTCTTTGGCATTTTGATTAGAATTGCACTAAATTTACAGATTAATTTATAGAGAATTTACTTCTTTAAATTACTGTCTTGTCATCTGGCACATGTATGTTTCTTTCCCCTTACTTGAATCTTCAGTAAAGTTTTTTTCTTCATGTAGACCCTGGACATTTCTTGACCATTTATTTTGGGGTATTTTATAGACTGTACGGTTATTGAGTGTAGATTATATGATTGGCAAATATTTTCTCTCAGTACATTGATTGTCTTATCTTTTCCAGTCTCCAGTGGCCTTTGTGGCTCCAAATCCTAAAGATGTTTTTCGGTCTTTTTCTTTTGGGACCTTTAAGCACTGTCACCAGTGACTATGTATCTCTTAAATCTCTCTTATTTCCTCTGTTGACACCGGAACCAACCCTCTTCTATTATAGTCTCTCTCCTGAGTAACATGAGCCTTAACTGTTCTCCTTGTAATCAGTTTACCTTGTTCAATCAAGCGGCCTTGTGACCTTGTCCCCCTTTTGATTAAATGACTACGTCCCCCCCCCCCCCCCCCCCACACACCCACTTGTTCTTAAAGATGAGTAGCAAATCTTTAGGCCTCACAAGAGGACTTGCTGTGATCTGGCCTCTCTGGGCCCATGACTTAGCACGCTTTGCTCTGGCCAGAAGGCCTTCTTTCGTGTCCTGTAACACAGTGGTTCTCAATTCCGGCTTCGTATTACAATTATATATGGAGCTTCAGAAACAAAAACAAAAAACTATTGCTAGGGCCATACCTCCAGAGATCTGGATTCACTGGTGTGGGGTGAGTTCTAGGCATGTGGATCTTTTGAAGGTATCCGAAGATGATTTTAAGGCTCAGCCAGGGTTGAGAGCTACTTCTCGAAAGCATTAAACCCTTTCTCAATGCATGGATATTCATGCCCACAATTCAGATTCCTCATCTCTCTGCACTTTAGTATTTTGCTTTTGTCAAAGAAAAGAGACATTCTAGGGAGCTAGAGATGAAGGAAAAGGTGCAGACTCACATTATATTCTAGAGGACCAAGTCCTCTTGGATCCCTTTGGCCATTGCAATGTTAATGGTTGGAATGGAACCAAATGGTTCCCTTTGAGCATTCCCAGGATTGCTTGAGAATTACTAGAAGGGAGTTCAAATTCCCTCAGAATAATGATTATTATGATAATACCATTTGCCCTCGGGCTAAGGTGGCATCAGAAACACATAATGTCTGTGATTTGAAACATCTGAGGTTTAAGGAACTAGTCAAACTGGCACGACTCCAATTTTTCTGGCCAAGAATGACAACAGATATTGAACAAAAATGTCAGTGATATAAGATATATATAAAAAGCAGATGGTCAGCTTAAAGAAGAAAGCCAAAATAATAAATATGGAAGCTTAAGTCCTACCAGGCTGGTCCTAGAAGCTAGTATTATGAAATATATTACAAAGTATAGATTTCCAGGATTGTGACCATCTTATCATTTACTGTGGGTTTCCAGTGAAGAGCCATAGTGATGAAGGAGTAATTGAAAATGAGATGAAAGAGAACTTATCCATGTAACAGAAGTTAAAGCCAGAATGATAGTCCTAACTCCCCAGAGGTGGCCCTGAGAAATTTCAGGGAACTCCGGTGAGCATGTTATTTAGTCTGAATAATAACAAAGAGCCTAACTGGGGAAAGCAGGTAAAATTCCTGGCCAATTCCTGTAACTTCCTAGGTTCACACCAGTTCAGAACCCACGTATAGATGTTAGACAAACCTATTGCTTACTGAGATGCGCACTGGCTTTGGGTATTACATTAATATCAGTGGTACCTATAGCACAGGCAAAAGCACGTTCACGAGAAGGAAGGGGTGTGCTGTAACTCAGTTAATCAACAACAGTGTGATGTGAAGGTAATGTGAGCAGAACAATAACCTGGTGATGGAGTTGTAGTAACAAGTTTGGCTCCACGAAAATAAAGAGAAGCTGGCTGACAGATGGGGAACAGAAGTCTGTGTTATTATAGATCAACTAATTGACAATGTATTACTGTGAAGCAAGCTCCAGGGTTGAGTGGAAATAGTTCACTTAAAAAGTGCTGCTCAGGGGCACCTGGGTGGCGCAGTCGGTTAAGCGTCCGATTTCAGCCAGGTCACGATCTCGCGGTCCGTGAGTTCGAGCCCCGCGTCAGGCTCTGGACTGATGGCTCAGAGCCTGGAGCCTGTTTCCGATTCTGTGTCTCCCTCTCTCTCTGCCCCTCCCCCATTCATGCTCTGTCTCTCTCTGTCCCAAAAATAAAATAAACGTTGAAAAAAAAAAATTAAAAAAAAAAAAAAAGTGCTGCTCAATCCTGGATGTACTTCAGAATCACCTGGAAGCCTTGCTCTGTGTGTGTGTGTGTGTGTGTGTGTGTGTGTGTGTGTGTGTGTGATCTTGAATACAGACCTCTTAAATCTCTGGAGGTGTGGCCCAGGAATCAAAATTGGTTATTTTTCAGGCCCTGAGTGTACAGCCAGGGTTGAGAACCACGGATTTCAATTTGAAGTGTTACAAACTGATTTCCAAGGACTAACACCCAATTAGAACTTTGTCTATGAGGAAAGTTCCCAGTGAGGCAATAGTCCCAGAAGAACATTGCTTATATAGTGACAGAACATGCTATTAGTCACTGCCCAGAGAAATACTAGTGTATTTCTGGCCAAATTGAAAGAAAACAGTGCCAAGGACAAAAATGTCTAATTTCAAACTAGACAAACCACCATTTATAGTTCCCATGTCACAGTGAGAGTTGTCTGCCATGTAGGTTTCATGTTCTCTACGTAATGATAATGTGAGATATGCTAATAAACAACATAGCAAAGACTTATTCTCTTAAGATTGAATAAAATCACATTTGGTGTTGTTAGGAATCAACGATAGGTATGGATATAAATATTTTAGAGAAAGAAGAATAAGTCTTTTACACCACTCGGTCTCAGCACAGCCCAGGGAAGGGGGTGTTAGAAAGCGTTCAGGGTGCTGTTACCCAGGAAGGTCATGGCAGGATACTTGTGCCTACTGGGGAAATGCCAGCTTTTAGTTCCAATCCCAAACAGGAAGTTTCTTAAATGTCTTAGTTCTGGCTGATTTAACAAGATTCCATGGACTGAGTGGCTTAAACAGCGGAGGTGTCTCACAGTTCTAGAGTCTGGGAAAGCCAAGATCAGAATATGACAGATTTGGGGCACCTGGGTGGTTTCGTCGGTTGAGCGTCTGGCTTCGGCTCAGGTCTTGATCTTGCAGTTGATGAGTTGGAGCCCTGCGGCCGGCTCTGCGCTGACCGCTCAGAGCCTGGAGCCTATTTCAGATTCTGTGTCTCCCTCTCTCTCTGCCCCTCCCCTGCTCATGTTCTCTCTCTCTGTCTCAAAATTAAATAAACATTAAAAACAATTTTTTTAAAAAGAATACGACAGATTTAATGTCTGAGTGAGGTTGGTCCCCCTGGTTTTCAGACGGCGGCCACCTCCCTGCATCCTCACGTGGCAGAGAGAGAGAGAAAGTGAGCTCTTTTGGATCTCTCTTATAAGGGCACGGATCCCATCTTGGAGTCCTACTCTCATTACTTCATCTGAGCCTCATTATCTCCCAAAGGCCCATTTCCAAATACCATCGCACTGGGGATTCGAGTTTCAACATATGGTCTTGGAGGGGACACAAGCTTGCAGTCCATAACATGGACTTCACAGGCATATAGCCCTATCTACTGGCTTAATTCTGACATCCCACAAAGGTAAGACATAGACCCCACAGGGTACTCAATACTGGAGTCAGAGGAGCGGCACTGAGCAGACAGGACAGGGCTTTTTTCAGGGTGATAAGTAGTCAGTGGCAGGTGTTTGCCTATGCATTAGAGAGAATAAATACCCTCAGAAATAGCATTATCTTACAGCAGCACCTAAAAAAGAACGTTGAGTTGTTCCAGAAGTACAGGCTGGGAATTTCCGGAAACAGCACTATTGGTTACGATGCAAGAAGTGACATTGCCACAGAGGCTTGTATAAACAAGATAAGGATGCATGCAAGAAAAGAGATACTCCTCCACCAGACTTGCCTCAGGTCTCCAGTTTCTTCAATAAAGATCTGGAAAGTCTGCATAGGATCTCACTGATTGTAATTGATAAGTTTAAATCGCTGTACATTAACCTATAACATGGTTCTCACTCTATAGCAGAAGACATTCTTCAGTAAGTCCTGGTTTAAATCATCCTGCTGGTATTTTTATCAAGAGACCCCACACCGAGTAGACTGTACTTAACAGTTACAGTGTCGTAGAGGGCATCCTTGACAACATTTTGTCCAGAAATGCTACTTATAGAAGCACGGTGGTTGCCTGTAAAAGGCCACCATTTAGGCCAAGATGCTATCATGAGTTTAAATTAATTTGGTCTCAACACTATGAACTCTTGGACTTCTAGTCCCGTCCAGTTTGGTCCGTTGCTCTCGGTGAAGGAGAGAACTACGTGTGATGCCTCAAGGGCTGCCATCATTTATTCTTTTCTTTTTTCCAGGAGCACATAGCTACCAGCCTATGGGATGTATACTCAGGCCTGTTCGGTGATCAAGCCATGATCCTCGCCGTGAACTCCAGGTACAAGAAGCTATAATGCTCTCGCATTTCACTGACTGAATATCTTTAAAACACAACAGAGAAAACTCACAGTTGTGAAAAACAGAAAATTACTCCAAATCCTACCATCCTAATTCAGCAGCTGTTATTTCTTTCTTTCTCATGTTCTTCCTCAATTCTTCTGGATTGCATGGATAAACGGATAGTCTAATTATTGTAGAAAAATAAGCAGATTGTAGAGGGGAGGAGCCAAGATGGCGGAATAGCATGGAAGTTTTTGTGTGTCTCACATCCATGAAATACAGCCAGACCAACACTAAACCATCCTGCACACCTAGAAAACTGATCTGAGGATTCACACAACAATCTGCACAACCTGAACCACAGAACTCAGCAGGTACACGGCGCGGAGAGGTGAACTGGGGGAGAGAGAAGCCACATAGGGCAAGGAGCCACTTTTGTGTGTGGAGAGAGGATGGAGACGGGGGGGAGAATACGGGAAAGGCACCCCCCCCCAAAAGCAGCTGGAGAGAAAGTGGAAAAGTGGGAACACCCACAGGGACTGAACTAAAAAGGGAGAAAGGAGAAAGGAGAGGGTTTAAATTCCCTTAAGACTATAAATAGGGGGAGCGCAGAGGCTGAAATGCCACAGCTCCATACCTGGTGGCGCTCGGGTGGGAAGGGCGCATCCCCAGGAGCAGAGTGGAGTCCGGGGGGCTTCGGGCCACACGGGAGAGACGGTTCCCCCGCTGGGAGGACACCTGGTAGAGGCAGACTGGCCCTCGCACAGGCAAAGACCCCGGTGGACCCAGGAGAACAGCCACATTCCTGGTGCTGGAACAAGGAGGCTGGGGGCGGAGCCCGGTGCCAGATGCGTGTCGTGATTTTCCATAGTCCCTGAAACGCCGCTGCTACAGGATCCCACGAACTTTCTCTGGGGCGGGCTGGCCCCCAGGGGCAGTCTCGGGGCGTCGGCACCAGCAGGGTCCCACGAACGTTCCCGGGTGCAGCCGGCACCCGGCCATTGCTCGGTGAGACCCTCCGCAGAGGGGCAGAAAGGGTCAGAGCCGCGGTCCCTCAGAAGTAAGGGGTCGGGAGACACAGCCGCATCTGACATAAAACTCAGGAGGGAGGAGCTGTCTGGGGCTTGGTCACGGACAGTGTAAGAGCGGGGAGTGGGCGGAAGCCGAAGACAGAAGACGGTTGTGCGATTGCTGATCAGGGAGAACAGAGTTCGGATATTAGAGAGCGGGTAACCAGGTGACACCATTTTCACCATCCCGCGCATGCGCGCGCGCACACACACACCTGCAGCACCACAACAACCCACCCCAGTAAGCTAGCTGCGCCATCTAGTGGACAACCGAGTCGTTACACTAAGCCCCGCCCAAAGGGCCAACCTCCCTCTTCAGGACACAAGTCTCAGCCTGCTTAGTTTATGGACTATAAAGCCCTTCATAGTTTCACTTCTAGGGGAAAACAAAGTAATTTCAATCGTATTTCAATCTGTTTGCTGGTCCATCTATTCAATTTTCTTTCTTTTTTTTCTTTTTTCTCTTTTTCATTTCTTTTTCTTGAATACAGAGAGAGAAAAAATTCATTTTTACTTTCAGTTTGCATTAAAAATATTTTTCTTTAATTTTTTTCTACTGTATTTTTTACTTTTGTGTAAGTTTTTTTAAATTCTATTTTAGTTCCATCATTTCATTTTAGTCTACTTCAGTGTATTCATTTTTTCAAATTTTCAAAAGATTTCCTTTTTTTTTTCTTTCTCCTTTTTTCTCTAATCTACCAAGCCCCTTTCAACACACACACCAAAACACACCCAGGATCTAGCATCATTTATTTGATTTTTGTGTGTGTGTTTGTTTTTAATTTTTTAATTTTAATATATTTTTTTAAATTTTAATATATTTTTAATGTTAATTTTTTTTTACCTCATTAATTCCTTTTCTCCCTTCAAAATGATGAAATTTGAAGGGAGAAAAGGGAGAAAATGAGTCACTGATTTCTCTTAGTTCTTAAATTATTCTCCTTTGCCTTAATCTCCCTCTTTTTTTCTGCTTCATTATTCTCCATAAGTTTGTCTATATCGCTGATTCTCTGTCCTGCCTCATCCATCCTTGCCACTGTGGCATCCATATGACATTTCAGCTCAGTTATAGCATTTTTTAATTTCATCCTGACAAGATTTTACTTCTTTTCTTCCATCAAATTCCTTTTTCTCCCTTCAAAATGATGAAATGAAGGAATTCACCACAAAAGAAAGAGCAGGAAGAAATGACAGCCAGGGACTTAACTAACACTTGTATAAGCAAGATGTCTGAATCAGAATTTAGAATCATGATAATAAGAATACTAGCTGAAGTTGAAAATAGATTAGAATCCCCTTCTGCGGAGATAAAAGAAGTAAAAGCTAGTCAGGATGAAATTAAAAAATGCTATAATTAAGCTGAAATCTCACATGGATGCCGCGGTGGCAAGGATGGATGAGGCAGGACAGAGAATCAGTGATATAGACAAACTTATGGAGAATAATGAAGCAGAAAAAAAAGAGGGAGATTAAGGCAAAGGAGCACAATTTAAGAATTACGAGAAATCAGTGACTCATTAAAAAGGAAGAACATCAGAATAGAGGTCCCAAAAGAGAAAGAGAGAGAAATAGGGGTAGAAGGGTTATGTGAGCAAATCATAGCAGAAAACTTCTAACCTGGGGAAAGACACAGACATCAAAATCCAGGAAGCACAGAGAACTCCCATTAGATTCAACAAAAACCGACCATCAACAAGGCATATCATAGTTAAATTCACAAAATACTCAGGCAAGGAGAGAATCATGAAAGCAGCAAGGGAAAAAAATCCTTAACCTACCAGGGAAGACAGATCAGGTTTGCAGCAGACCTATCCACAGAAACTTGGCAGGCCAGAAAGGAGTGGCAGGATATATTCAATGTGCTGAATCAGATAAATATGCAGCCAAGAATTCTTTACCCAGCAGGCTGTCATTCAAAATAGAAGGAGAGATAAAGAGTTTCCCAGACAAACAAAAATTAAAGGAGTTTGTGACCACTAAACCAGGCTTGCAAGAAATTTTAAGGGGGACTCTCTGAGGGGAGAAAAGATGAAAAATAAATAAATAAATAAATAAATAAATACTAAAAGCAACAAAGACTAGAAAGGACCAGAGAACACCATCAGAAACCACCTCTATAAGCAACATAATGGCAATAAATTCATATCTTTCAGTACTCACTCTAAACATCAATGGACTAAATGTTCCAATCGAAAGACATAGGGTAACAGAGTAGATAAGAAAACAAGACCCATCTATATGCTCTTTACAAGACACCCACTTTAGACCTAAAGACACCTTCAGATTGAAAGTAAGGGAATGGAGAACCATCTATCATGCTAATGGTCACCAAAAGAAAGCTGGAGTAGCCATACTTACATCAGACAATCTAGACTTTAAAATAAATACTGTATCAAGAGATGCAGAAGGGCATTATATCATAATCAAGGGGTCTATCCACCAAGAAGACCTAACAATTGTAAATATTTATGCTCCAAATGTGAGAGCGCCCAAATATATAAATCAATTAATCACAAACATAAAGAAACTCATTGATAGTAATACCATAATAGTAGGAGACTTCAACACCCCACTCACAGCAATGGACAGGTCATCTAATAAAAAAATTAACAAGGAAACAATGGCTTTGAATGACACACTGTACCAGATGGACTTAACAGATATATTCAGAGCATTTCATCCTAAAGCAGCAGAATATACATTCTTCTCCAGTGCACCTGGAACATTCTCCAGAATAGACCACATACTTGGACACAAATCAGCCCTCAACAAGTACAAAAAGATCAAGATCATACCATGCATATTTTCAGACAACAACGCTGTGAAACTTAAAATCAACCACAAGAAACAATTTGGAAAGGTAACAAATACTTGGAGAGTAAATACCATCCTACTAAAGAATGAATGGGATAACCAAGAAGTTAAAGAGGAAATTAAAAAGTTCATAAAGCCAATGAAAATGATAACACCACAATCCCAAATCTCTGGGATGCAGGAAAGGCTGTCATAAGAGGAAAGTATATAGCAATCCAGGCCTTCCTGAAGAAGGAAGAAAGACCTCAGATACACAACCTAACCTTACATCTTAAGGAGCTGGAAAAAGAACAGCAAATAAAACCCAAACCAGCAGAAGACATGAAATAATAAAGATTAAAGCAGAAATTAATGCTATCGAAACCAAAAAAAGAAGAAGAAGAAAAAAAAAAAAACTAGTAGAACAGATCAATGAAACCAGAAGCTGGTTCCTTGAAAGAATTAACAAAATTTATAAACCACTAGCCAGTTTGATTAAAAAGAAAAAGGAAAGGACCCATATAAATAAAATCAAGAATGAAAGAGGAGAGATCACAACCAACACAGAAGAAATAAAAACAATAAGAGAACATTATGAGCAATTATATGACAATAAAATGGGCAATCTGGAAGAAATGGACAAATTCCTAGACACACATACACTATCAAAACTAAAACAGGAAGAAATGGAAAATTTGAACAAACCCATAACCAGTAAAGAAATCGAATTAGTAATCAAAAATCTCCCAAAAAGCAACAGTCCAGGGCCAGATGGCTTTCCAGGGGAATCCTATCAAACACATAGGGAAGAGTTAACACCTACTCTCTTGAAGATGTTCCAAAAAATAGAAATGGAAAGAAAAGTTCTAAACTCTTTCTATGAAGCTAGTATTACCTTGATCCCCAAACCAGCCAGAGACCCCACTAAAAGGCGAACTATAGACCAATTTCTCTGATGAACATGGATGCAAAAATCCTCAACAAGATATTAGCTAACCAGATCCAACAATACATTAAAAAAAGTATTCACCATAACCAAGTGGGATTTATACCTGGGATGCAGGGCTGATTTAATATCCGCAAAACAATCAATGTGATTCTTCACATCAATAAAAGAAAGGACAAGAACCCTCTCAACAGATGCAGAGAAAGCATTTGGGAAAATACAGCATCCTTTATTGATAAAAATCCTCCAGAAAGTAGGGATAGAAGGATCATACCTCGAGATCATAAAAGCCATATATGAAAGGCCCAATGCTAATATCATCCTCAATAGGGAAAAACTGAAAGCTTTCCCCCTAAGGTCAGGAACAAGACAGGGATGTCCACTCTCGCCACTGTTATCCAACATAGTATTGGAAGTCTTAGCCTCTGAAATCAGACAACACAAAGAAATAAAAGGCATCCAAATCGACCAGAAGGAGGTCAAACTTTCACTTTTGGCAAATGACATGAAACTCTATATGGAAAACCCAAAAGATTCCACCAAAAAACTTCTAGAACTGATTCATGAGTTCAGCAAAGTTGCAGGATATAAAATCAATGCACAGAAATCGATTGCATTCTTATACACCAACAATGAAGTGACAAAAAGAGAAATGAAGGAATCGATCCCATTTATAATTGCACCAAAAACTGTAAAATACCTAGGAATAAATCTAACCAAAGAGGTGAAAAATCTATACACTGAAAACTATAGAAAGCTTATGAAAGAAATTGAAGAAGACATATACACACACAAACAAAAACAAAAAAAAATGGAAAAAGATTCCATGCTCCTGGATAGGAAGAACAAATATTGTTAAAATGATGCAATCCCTATCAAAATAACACCAGCATTCTTCACAGCGCTAGAACAAATAATCCTAAAATTTGTAGGGAACCAGAAAAGACCCCGAGTGGCCAAAGCAATCTTGAAAAAGAAAACCAAGGCAGGAGGCATCACAATGCCAGACTTCAAGCTAAACTACAAAGTTGTAATCATCAAGACAGTATGGTACTGTCACAAACGCAGACACTCAGATCAATGGAACACAATAGAGAACCCAGAAATGGACCCACAAATGTGTGGCCAACTAATCTTTGACAAAGCAGGAAAGAATATCCAAAGGAATAAAGACAGTCTCTTCAGCAAGTGGTGCTGGGAAAACTGGACAGTGACATGCAGAGAAATGAACCTGGACCACTTTCTTACACCATACACAAAAATAAACTCAAAATGGATGAAAGACCTAAATGTAAGACAGGAAGCCATCAAAATCCTCGAAGAGAAAGCAGGCAAAAACCTCTTTGATCTTGGCCACAGCAACTTCTTATCAACACGTCTCTGGAGACAAGGGAAACAAAAGCAAAAATTAACTATTAGGACCTCATCAAAATAAAAACTTCTGCACAGTGAAGGAAACAATCAGAAAAACTAAAAGATAACTGACAGAATGGGAGAAGATATTTGGAAACGATATATCAGATAAAGGGTTAGTATCCAAAATCGATAAAGAACTTATCAAACTCAACATTCCCCACAAAACAAATAACTCAGTGAAGAAATGGGCAAAAGGCATGAATAGACATTTCTCCAAAGAAGACATCCAGATGGATAACTGACACATGAAAAGATGCTCAACTTCACTTATCATCCGGGAAATACAAATCAAAATCATGAGGTACCACTTCACGAACCTGTAAGAATGGCTAACATTAACAACTCAGGCAACAACAGCTGTTGGCGAGGATGCAGAGAAAGAGGATCTCTTTGGCACTGCTGGTGGGAATGCAAGCTGGTGCAGCCACTCTGGAAAACAGTATGGAGGTTCCTCAAAAAATTAGGGGCGCCTGTGTGGCTCAGTCGGTTGAACAACCGACTTCGGCTCAGGTCATGATCTCACGGTTTGTGAGTTCGAGCCCTGCGTTGGGCTCTGTGCTGACAGTTCAGAACCTGGAGCCTGCTTCGGATTCTGTGTCTCCGTCTCTCTCTGCCCCTCCCCTGCTCATGCTCTGTCTCTCTATCTGTCAAAAGTAAATAAACATTAAAAAAAAAGTTAAAAAAATTAAAAATAGAACTACCCTACAACCCAGCAATTGCACTAAGTATTTATCCAAGGGATACAGGTATGCTGCTTCGAAGGGACACATGCACCCCCATGTTTATAGCAGCCCTATCATCAATAGCCAAAGTATGGCAAGAGCCCAAATGTAAATCAATAGATGAATGGATAAAGAAGATGTGGCATATATATATATATATATA
>NW_024412436.1:2378861-2379814 GCF_014898765.1 Herpailurus yagouaroundi | reverse complement strand
GGTAGGTAAGTAGGTTTGGGTAGAAAGTAGCTGAGACTACAGCAAGTTCCAAAAAGGCTTCAGCAAGGTGGATGGGTTTCCTCAATTCAAAGACACCCATCAGAATTGACTGGCCCACCATATTGCCTGGACAAATGTGCTGATGAATCCACACAGAAAGCAATTAATTGTCAACTAATTAGGGTCCCCAGCCAAAGGCATTTTTGTAGTTACCTATCATCTAAATCAGTAACCTCACCCTCAGAAGGCTATTTCAAAAAAACAGAGAAGATACGATCTTTTATATACAAAGATGATTATCATAATATTGGTAAAATAAAATGTAATTTAGAAAATTTCAAAATTTGGGAATATTCTAGTGCCATTAAAATGAAAATATGATTAGGCAGAAAAAATAAACTTAAGACATAGTGCCAAAAGGAAAAATATTACAGAAAATTGAATTGTACAATCTGCTTATTTAAAAAAAATATTTTAATTTTATTTTTTTTAAATAAGCAGATTGTACAATTCAATTTTCTGTAATATTTTTCCTTTTGGCACTATGTCTTAAGTTTATTTTTTCTGCCTAATCATATTTTCATTTTAATGGCACTAGAATATTCCCAAATTTTGAAATTTTCTAAATTACATTTTATTTTACCAATATTATGATAATCATCTTTGTATATAAAAGATCGTATCTTCTCTGTTTTTTTGAAATAGCCTTCTGAGGGTGAGGTTACTGATTTAGATGATAGGTAACTACAAAAATGCCTTTGGCTGGGGACCCTAATTAGTTGACAATTAATTGCTTTCTGTGTGGATTCATCAGCACATTTGTCCAGGCAATATGGTGGGCCAGTCAATTCTGATGGGTGTCTTTGAATTGAGGAAACCCATCCACCTTGCTGAAGCCTTTTTGGAACTTGCTGTAGTCTCAGCTACTTTCTACCCAAACCTACTTACCTACC
>NW_024412436.1:2373721-2378761 GCF_014898765.1 Herpailurus yagouaroundi | reverse complement strand
TCCTTCCTTCCTTCCTTCCTCCTTCCCTTCCTTCCTTCCTTCCTTCCTTCCTTCCTTCCTTCCTTCCTTCTCTCTCTTAGAAATCTCAGGCATCTCTAATCCTGTTTTGGTGTCTGCTTCCCCTGGACCCAAACTAACACAGATGGGATGAAAAGTTTCTTAGAGTTTTTCATAAGGAGTCAGTCTGCTGTCCAGAAAAACCTCACTAATAATGGCTCTTCAAAGCCTAGCCACAAGAAGATACAGATATATAAATACATTTTTATGCTTTACTGATTTAATAGGTTCAAAATTATACCTCATTATTATTTTAATTTGTATTCCTTTCAAAAAAGCAAGACTCAATATTTTCTGTATGTTTATATATTTATAAATTTTCTCATGTGAGAATTTTCTTATTATCTCTGTCACTTCATTAGGGTTTTAGTGGTGGTATATATTTAGTAAGCTTCTCATGGTATTTTTATGGTTTTAAAATTTTTTATTCTTTTTTATCTTGTTAGAATTGATTTTATACTCATAGCTGTATTTTTGTTCATGTTTTATGTGATATCTGGTATAAAATTAATTCTCCATTGCACTTTAATATTATGTTCACTTTCTCCTAGTTTTGTTATTCAATTTTTGTTACCCTCCAGTCTATAGTAGATATTTTTATGTATGAACTACTTTAAAATATCTTTCCAATTCCATAATAGGTTTAAAAGAGGAAGACTATCTCATAACATGTAAATGCTATATGAAATTCAAATTTCAGGGTCCATAAAGAAAGTTTTGTTGAACACAGCTACGTTTATATATTCACGTATTTTCTATGACTGCTTTTACATCACAATGACAGAACTAAGTAGACATAGACAATTTGGCCAGCAAAGCCTAACATACTTCTTATCTGGGCAGTTACAGACAATGTTGGCTGACCCCAATACAGATAACACTTATTTAAAATGCCTCATTTCCAAACACTCTGTTTTTTTTTTTTTTAATTCATCTGTGTAATGGAATAGCTATGGGTTTAAGGGTTCCAAGCTGTTCTTGAGCATCTTGATGGCAGTGGTGATATATGAGGCTCCATGTGTGATAAAATTGTATAGAACTAAATACACACACACATATGCACACGAGCACAAATAAAACTGGGGAAATCTGAACAAGATTGGTGGATTGAATCAATATCAGTATTCTGATGGCGATATACTATAGTCTTTGGAGAATGTTGCCGTTTGGGAAAACTGAGGTGAGTGTGTTAGATGTTTCTCTGTATTATTTCCTTCATTTATTTATTTTTTTATTTTTCATATTTGAGAGAGAGACAGACAGACTGAGGCAGAGCACGAGCAAGGGAGGGGCAGAGAGATGGACACAGAATCTGAAGCAGGCTCCAGGCTCTGAGCTGCCAGCACAGAGCCCGATGCAGGGCTCAAACTCACAAACTGTGAGATCATGACCTGAGCTAAGTCGGATGCCCAACCGACTGAGCCACCCAGGCACCCCTCTCTGTATTATTTCTTACAACAGTATGTGAATCTACAAATATCTCAATAAAATTTTTAATTAAAAAAAGTGTTCTAAAAGCGCGTTCTGACCCAACATGAAATACTATCACAATAAATTAGTCCCACATTTGGCCTGGTAAGGGCAATGGAGTATTTATCTAGATATTTTCTATTCCCATGTTAGGGTGTTCTCTAGAATATACATTCTCTTCCATTGTTTAGAATTTTGTTGTAGTCCCACCACTAAAGTGTTTTGATTTAGGGCTGTTTTGTAATAGATTTTATTATCTGATCAAGCTGGATTTTCCGTATTTTATTGATCATTTCCAGCATCGTAACCTAAGATAAATTTTTATCTTTCTAAGTGAAAGGTAAGCATATTTTGTCAACTTCTGGTGAAAATGTCCTGAAATTTTAATTGTATTTTCAGAGTTTGTAAAACGATTTGAGATTAAGTGACACTTATAAATGATCTTCCTCTTTATAAATCTATATTTCTAATTATTAAAGTTCTGTTTTATGTTCTTTCTTAAAAGCTGATTGTATCTTTGGGGTGCCTGGGTGGCTCAGTCAGTTAAGCATCCGACTTCGGCTCAGGTCAGATTTCACGGTTTGTGGGTTCAAGCCCCACGTTGAGCTCTGTGCTGACAGCTCAGAGCCTGGGGCCTCCTTCAGATTCTGTGTCTCCCCCTCTCTCTTCCCCCTTCCCCCCCCACCCGCTCACGTTCTGTCTCTGTCTCTCTCTCTCTCAAAAATAAATTAACATTAAAATTTTTTTTAAAGTTTGAGGTATTTTTGACATAGATTCTGCACATTACTAGACTAGCTTCTTAGTTATACTATATTTCAGGGTTTGAACAGCAATTTCGTTTGAACAGCAATTTCTGATATACTGGGATGCATATAGGATTTTTAGGGGGGCATATTTATCCTGTGTTTGATTGAGCTCACTGAACTATTTTTATTAGACCACGTCTTATTCGAAATACAGCAAACTCTGACATAATATTTTAAATTGGAAATTGAACCCTTATGTGTTCCTGTTTTTAATAAAAACTCTTACACTACTTCTCAATTAGCAAAATGGTGGATCTTAGTTTAAATAAAACCTTTCGAGAAATTATTTTACAGATCTTTTTCCTTAAAATATGATGTTGATATTTATTCCTTTTCCAAGATTGACTAAAGCATGATTTTTTAATTTAATCTATTAATAGGCATGTGCTAATCAATAGTTTTTAAGACATTGGACCATCCTTACCTTCCAATGATAAACCATAATTGGTGGCATTTCAAAATTATTTTATCGTTTCGAAGAAACTCTTACTCTAGAAACTTTAATTTTATACTCATAAATGAAATTGGTTAATTTTTTATTATTTTAATTCCAGTGTAGTTAACATTCAGTATTTATTAGTTTAAGGCATACAATATAGTAAGTGATTCACCGGTTCCATATATTATTAGTCAGTCCTCAGCAAGATAAGTATAATGTTAATCTCCTTCACCTATTTCATCCATCCCCCTGACCTCCCTCCCTCTGGTAACCATCTGCTACCAGACTCCAGTTAAGAGTCTGTTTATTCATTTGCCTCTTTTTTTTTTCCCTTTGTACATTTGTTTTTTTTTCCTAAATCCACATATGAGTGAAATCATATGACATTTGTGTTTCTCTGACCAGCTTATTTTGCTCAGCATTATATTCTCTAGATCAATTTATGTTGTTGCAAATGATAAGATTTCATTCTTTTCATGACTGAGTAATATTCTAGTTGTGTGTGTGTGTGTGTGTGTGTGTGTGTGTGTGTGTGTGTATGCACACTTCTCTATCCATTCATCTATGGATGGACATTTAGGCTGCTCCCATAATTTGGCTATTGTAAACAGTGCTGCTATAAACATAGGGGTGCATATATCCTTTTAAATTAGTGTTTTCATATTCTTTGGGTAAATACCCAGTAGCACGATCACTGGATTGTAGGGTAGTTCTATTGTTCATGTTCTGAAAGACCTCCATATTTTCTTCCACAATGGCTGTACCATTTTACATTCCCACCAACAACGCAAGAGGGTTCCTTTTTCTCCACATCCTTGCCCAAACCTGTTGTTTCTTGTATTGTTGACTCTAGCCATTCTGACAGGTGGGAAATGATATCTCATTGTGGTTTTGATTTGAATTTCCCTGATGATGAGTGATGAGGAGCATCTTTTCATGTGTCTGTTGGCTGGATGGCCTCTGGGGAGAAATGTCTATTCATGTCTTCTGCCCATTTTTAAATTGGATTATTTGTTTTTTGGGTGTTGAATTTCATGAATTCTTTATATATCTTGGATACTAAACCTATATTGAACATGTCATTTGCAAATATCTTCTCTCAATCAGCAGGTTGTCTTTTAGTTTTGTTTGTTGTTTCCTTTTCTGTGCAGAAGCTTTTTATTTTGATGTAGTCCCAATAGTCTATTTTTGCTTTTGTTTCCTTGCCTCAAGAGACCTATCTACAAATATGTTATGGCCAAAGTCAGAAATTAGTGCCTGTGTTCTCTTGCAGGATTTTTATGGTTTCAGGTCTCACACTTATATACTTAATCCACCTTGACTTTATTATTGTGTATTGTGTATGAAAGCGAGCAGTTTCATTCTTTTGCATGTAGCCAGTTTTTCCAATACCATTTTAGGAGAGACTGCCTTTTTCTCACTCGATATTCTTTCCTGCTTTCTTGAAGATTAATTGACCATGTAATTGTGTGTTTATTTCTGGGGTTTCTATTCTGTCCTATTGATCTATATGTCTATTTTTGTGCCAGTACCATAATATTTTGATTACTACTGCCTTGTAATATAAGTTGAAGCCCAACATTGTGGTCCCTCCAGCTTTGTTTTTCTCTTTCAAGATTGCTTTGGCCATTTGGGGTCTTTTGTGCTTCCATACAAATTTTACGATTCTTTGTTCTAGTTCTGTGAAAAATGCTGGTGGTATTTTGATAGGATTGCATTAAATCTGTAGATTCCTTTGGGTAGTGTAGACATTTTACCAACACTTGTTCTTCCAATCCATGAACATGGAATGTCTTTCCATTTCTTTGTGTCGTCTTCAATTTCTTTCATCAGTGTTCTATAGTTTTCAGAGTACAGGTCTTTCACCTCTTTGGTTAGGTTTATTCCTAGGTATCTTATTATTTTTGGTGCAATTGTAAGTGGGATTGTTAATTTCTCTTTCTGCTGCTTCATTATAGGTGTGTAGAAATGCAAAGATTTCTGGGTATTGATTTTGTATCCTCTGACTTCACTGAATTCGTGGATCAGTTGTAGCAGTTTTTTGGTAGAGTTTTTAGGTTTTCTCTATATAGTAGCATGTCATCTGCAAGTAGTGAAAAGTTCACTTCTTCCTCATCATTTTGGATGCCTTTTATTTCTTTCTGTTGTCTGGTTGCTGTGGGTAGGACTTACCTCCAGTACTATGTTGAATAAAAGTGGTGAGAATGGACTTCTTCCTGAACTTAAAGGAAAAGCTCTCGGTTTTTCTGCCATTAAAGATGTTAGCTG
>NW_024412436.1:2340746-2373711 GCF_014898765.1 Herpailurus yagouaroundi | reverse complement strand
CAGCTAACATCTTTAATGGCAGAAAAACCGAGAGCTTTTCCTTTAAGTTCAGGAAGAAGTCCATTCTCACCACTTTTATTCAACACAGTACTGGAAGTAAGTCCTACCCACAGCAACCAGACAACAGAAAGAAATAAAAGGCATCCAAAATGATGAGGAAGAAGTGAACTTTTCACTACTTGCAGATGACATGCTACTGTGTAGAGAAAACCTAAAAACTCTACCAAAAAACTGCTACAAGTGATCCACAAGTTCAGTGAAGTCAGGGGATACAAAATCAATACCCAGATGTTGTATGGAAACCAATTTGACAATAAACTTCATATATTGAAAAAAAATAAAAAAAAATCAATGCCCAGAAATCTATTTGCATTTCTACACACCTATAATGAAGCAGCAGAAAGAGAAATTAACAATCCCACTTACAATTGCACCAAAAATAATAAGATACCTAGGAATAAACCTAACCAAAGAGGTGAAAGACCTGTACTCTGAAAACTATAGAACACTGATGAAAGAAATTGAAGACGACACAAAGAAACGGAAAGACATTCCATGTTCGTGGGTTGGAAGAACAAGTATTTTTAAAATGTCTACACTACCCAAAGAAATCTACAGATTTAATGCAATCCCTATCAAAATACCACCAGCATTTTTCACAGAACTAGAACAAAGAATCTTAAAATTTGTATGGAAGCACAAAAGACCCCAAATGGCCAAAGCAATCTTGAAAGAGAAAAACAAAGCTGGAGGGATCACAATGTTGGGCTTCAACTTATATTACAAAGCGGTAGTAATCAAAACATTATGGTACTGGCACAAAAACAGACACATATATCAATAGAACAGAATACAAAACCCAGAAATAAACCCACATTTACATGGTCAATTAATCTTCAAGAAAGCGGGAAAAAATATTGAGTGGGGGAAAAAACAGTATCTTTAATAAGTGGTATTGGAAAAACTGGACAGCTACATGCAAAAAATGAAACTGACCCCTTCTTACACCATGCACAATAACAACTTACTGAATGGGAGAAGATATTTGCAAATGACATATCTGATAAAGAGTTAGTATCCAAAATACAAAGAGCTTATAAAACTCAACACCCAAAAAACAAATAATCCAATTAAAGATGAGCAGAAGACATAAATAGACATTTCTCCAAAGGAGACCTCCAGATGGCCAACAGACATATGAAAATATGCTCATCATCACTTACCATCAGTGAAATGTAAATTCATACAATGAGATATCGCCTCCAACATCTCAGAATGGCTAAATCAAAAACATAAGAAACAACACATGTTGGCAAGGATGTGGAGGAGAAGGAACCCTCTGGCACTGTTGGTGGGAATGTGAACTGGTGCAACCACTGTGGAAAACAGAATGGAGATTCCTCAAAAAGTTAAAAACAGAACTGCTCTGTGATCCAGAAATTGCACTACTAGGTATTTACCCAAAGAATACAAAAACACTAATTCAAAGAGATACATGCACCCCTATGTTTATAGCAGCATTATTTACATAGCCAAGATATGGAAGCAGCCTAAATGTCCATCGACTGATGAATGGATAAAGAAGTGGTATCTACACACACACACACACACACACACACACACACACAATGAAACATTGCTGAGCCATAAAAAGAATGAAATCACGCTGTTTGCCATGACACAGATGGAGCTAGAGAGTATAAGACTAAATAGAAGAAGTCAGAGAAGGACAAATACCATATGACTTTAATCATATGTGGAATTTAAGAAACAAAACAAATGGGCAAAGGGAAAAAGAGAGAGAGAGAGACAAACTAAGAAACAGACTCTTAACTGTAGAGAATGAACTGATGGTTACCGAAGGGGAAGTGGGGAGAGGCATGGATTAAATAGGTGATGGAGATTAAGGAGTGCACTTGTGATGATGAACACCGGGTAATGTATGGAAGTGTTGAATCACATTGTACACCTGAAAGTAATATAACCAACCCTGTATATTAGCTACCTGGAATTAAATTTTAAAATAAATAAATAAATAAAAGATGAGTGGAGGATTTCCAGTCAAAGCTAACAGATTATCTGCATGCCTTTCTCTCCTCTCCCTCTAAAGTCCTCACAAAACGGAAGTGATGAAATTTGTCAAATTAGTAAAAAGTTTTAGGTGGGCTAGATGTCAACAGGATGATAGAAAAGATAGAAAATGGTAACTGACAAAGCCTCACAAAGGAAGCTGAAAGACAGGTGCACGTGAACATTAGGATGGGGTACAGCTTTTTAGGAAGCAGTTTGCCCTATGCAACTCTGGAGAAGCTGGAGCTTGGAGGTCCAAGTAATGATGAAGGGTGAGAGGCAAAGCAGGGTTGAAAATACATGCATTAACTGAAATGATTCACTGAAAGTTTATACAGAAGACTCTATTGCCTTCCATCCCCCTTTAAACATGTACTATATTCCACAGGGACCTGGGTCCACTGGCAGATAAAATTTGAGGACTTCTTCCTCAAAATCGCTAGAAAATCCCCTGAGAAAATTATCCTGATTGTTCAGAAATATTTCAGTGTAACCCCAGCGTCCCCACCTAACCACTCTAAAGCAAAGCCCACCTGTTGATGAGCCTTGCTCACATACATAAATTCTGCCAAGAAGCATTGCATTTGTAAGTATGACTAGATAACCAAGATTTGTCAGACATTTGGATTAACCCCTCCCAATACCAGAGTCAGCCCAAGATAAATAAAGAGAGAAACATGATTATCAAAATAAAGAGTCAATTCAGGTCACAGGTGAGAATTTAGCCTTGAAAAGAGTAGAGAAAACATATTTATATGCCAAAAGAAAATATAATTAAAGTAAAAATGGCCTATGCATTAAACAATTTTACTTAATCATAATAATAAGACCACATTATTGATTTTCAGCTTTTAGGATCAATCACAGAAAACTCAAATAAGTTATCGAATCCCATCAAATGCTATAAACTTAACAATGCAAAAGCAAAAATGCAGGGAAGAGTTTAGTGGTTCTTCAACAAGTTAAATACACAATTACCATATGACCCAGCAATCCTAGGTATATACCCAAAAGAATTTGAAAGAGCTGGTCAAACAAAAACTTTTACACAAATGTTCATTGCAGCATAATTCGCAATAGCCAAGACGTGAAAACAACCTAAATGTCCATCAACAAAGTGAATGGACAAATAAAATGTGGTATATTCATACAATGGAATATTACTCCGCCAAAAAGAGAAATGAGGTCGGATGTATACTGCAACATTAATAAAACTGGAAAACATTACAGTAAGTGAAAGAAATTAGACCTAAAAGCCTACATGTTCTATGAAATTTACATGAAATGGCAGAATAGGCAAATCCACAGAGACAGAAATCAGCTTTGTGGTTGACAGGGACTGTGGTTACCAAAGAATAAAGACTGACTGGTTAGCGGTTTTCACTTGAGGTGATGAAAAAGATTTAGAGCCAGAGAGAGGTGGTGGTTGTTCCACATTGTGAATGTGATTTATGCTACTGAATTGGGTACTTTAAAAGGGTTAAAATGGTAAATTGTGGGTTATGTATATTTTTTGCCACAATAAATAAATGCACGATAAAGTACAGGCAAAAGTAGTAAGAAAGTAGAAGACATGGTAGAAAAAAGTTGAAGGGAAATACAAGGGCTCCAAAACACTTACTCTATAAAGCAGAAGATCAACAAGGTATTTGTATACTATGAAACAAGAAATAAAAGTACTGCCATATTATGAAAACAGAAAAGGGAAGGACTACAAATAGTAATGTGCCATAATGAGTAACATGCTATATAGACAGGATGGTGGTAAAACAGAAAGATGTGATAACCCCTAATTTATCACAGCAGGAATAGATAGGCAATGTCCCAAACTGATATTAGAACAGAAATGGGAGTCCATTATTTAGAGATAAAAGGGTGACCTCCAGAAGAAGCAGCTAAAAACACTTAGGAGTGGTTGCCTCTGGAATTTAGTACCTAAACTACCATTATCGTTAAGACAAGGAACTGGAGAGGCCACATCTACAAAGAAGGAATCCAGTAAGAAAGGGTCAGAAAAGTGCGCAGAAATACTCCAGCTTAGGGATGGATTCTGAGAAGTTGTTTTTTTTTTTTTTTTCTCCAGATCTAAATGCTTATTTTCCTTTCAACACTTGGATAGATTTTCTATAAAAGCAGGGCCATATTGTATTGGAAGTTCCCAAAGTCTTGTGTTGGAGAGAGTGTAGCTGTTGTTGGTACACTTCTGAAGGGCATAATCAGTGTGCTCCACAGTGCAGAGCCTTTCTCCTGTCATGTTCCCCATCCTCCTCAAACGTGCCATGCAATCTAGAAACAGCCACACCTACAATAGAGACAGAAATTAGACAGACCCAACCTGGCAAACAGAATAGATAGACCACTGATAGCTTCATTTACAAAAACACCTGGTAATTGCACATCCACAAGTTCTTGAGGAGGCATAATCAGAAAAGCCATTTGAGGCAAATAAGACTTTAGGGGCAATCCCTTGTAAATGGTTCCCAACTTCTGTGAACTAAGCTGAGAGGACTACTCCCCCATCAGGCCCGATAGAGAAGTACCACTCAGTCCCACAGTGTGATGGTGGTTCTTAAAATTTTGCCATTAGATGGAAAAAGAAACCTGGGCTGCAATTCCAAAGAAAAGAGCACCCAGGAAAGGAAAACATGTCTCCCTAGAGTCCAGAGTAATGTCTGTACTGTCTGCTTCTAGATTCTCCTAACTCATAGGACTCCTAGAGTAGAGGGACCCCAAGGCCAGCCTTACAAAGAATCCACAGAAGTAAAGGATTATCTCTCCTTCTTCTGCTGAGACCACCGTTCCCAGTATCCTTGTTCAGTTATGCCCTTGACCCATGACCCAGTTCACTTCACATTCCTCTTTAGAAATGACTCTGTGTGTGTGTGTGTGTGTGTGTGTGTGTGTGTGTGTGTGTGTGTGTTTAAGATTGAGAGAAAGGGGTGGGTCAAGCAACATGAGAGGCAGGGCTAAGCAGACATGAGAGAAGTAGAAAGAAAGAGAAACAGGCTGTGGGATCCTCCCAGAGGGTTGACTTGGTTCTAACTTTTACCACCAAAATTTGCTCTAATCCTCGAAACATCTATTTAAGAAAAATAATCACCTGTCTTAGAAACAAGAAGGCCTACTAGTTTACCAAACCTACATGTGAACAGAGCCCCCTTTGTTTAAAAAATAATTGGTAATGGTACTCAAACCTTCACAAAACCAGAATGTCCCTTCCACCTCTCCTTTCCTCTTGATTAGTCAATCAAGAAGAAAATCTAACTATTTGAACAGCCTGTGTCACAGGACGTTGTAGGAAGAAATACATAAAGTTGTGATAGTAGCTTTGACATCAAAAGTAAATGCTCTGAATTTTTAGAAAATGATTTTCTTTGGGAAGAATCAGAACAACTCCAGGAGGAAAAGTCACATTTCTCCAGTGGCTTACAGAGGCATCTGAAGTGTGTCATACATAGACAAGAGCACATGACAGTTTTTGGATATCCTCCCTCTGCCCCAATATCCTGGAATGTGCTGCTACCTGATTTACAGAATAGAAACTAACATTAGTTGAGTTCCCATTATTTCCAAACACTTTGCTAAGAACTTGCTTTTTCGTTGTAAATAGTCCCCACGATAACTATTATAAGGAAGCATTTGTTATCTACATTTCACAGAGGAGGAAACTGAGGTAGTAACAGATTTGAACATAGGTTTGGTAAATTTGGAAGCTCATCCTCTAACCCTAGTCCGATATAGATATTAGAGGATCCGATACCGACGTTTGATGTTGACTAGGCACAGAAAATGCATTTTTCTCCCTTGTTTCTTCCCATTAGGCAAGTGTTGACGCTCCATGTCTGGGTGTCCTGGCAGCAGAACTGTCTCTTCTGTGTTGCCATAATGACGTCTCAATCACACAACAAGCATCCTTGGGCATGCATCACCTCCTCTGCATTGCAAAGTGTCAGAACGGTAAGAATGATTTACCATCTCTTCTAAGGAGTACTACAAATTGTCCCTAACTGTTCTCCTTGTGGGTCCCAAGAAGGCTCTATGTCTGTAGATTTCTAAAGCCTGCCCCAACATCTATAGCTCCACTTTCTAACGTGCCTTTCATAATCTTTTTAGAATGATCAAGATATGCCAATCATGGTCCTTCAAGATCTATAAAGTACTATACTTGGATTAGTGTTGGGTGTTAATGCTGGGGACAGGAATGCTGTGGGGAAGAAGAGGAGAAAGAGAAGAAATGGTACCAATGGGACTTTTTAAAAAAGGAGGTATATTTTCCCCCTCTAATGGGGCATCAAATGGAATATTCAGATTCTTGCTTCAGGGGTGGGGGAAAATTAGCCACCAGCAGTAAATGCTGCTGTGGCCTGCCTAACAAAGCATAAAAGCAAGTCCTGGAAGTATCATACTATTTCCAAATAACTTAGAGAAAAGATTTACCCTCCTGTAATACATGACTAAATGTATAAATATAAACATACATATATATATATATATATATATATATATATATATAATTGTGTGTAAGGCATTGAACACCAGATAACAAAGGACAATGATTTATGAGAGAGGGAAACAAATAAACAAAATGAGGTGGGGTCTACAGTTGCTTGAGCTTACCACCTAAAGTAAGTTTGTAGACTGCAACCCAATGGTGTCACCAAGAAGAGACAGAATTAGGGATCCAGAGACGTCATGATAGCTAGAGCTCACAGGTCTGAGGGCCAGAGAGGAGTGCACAAAGAGCTCCAGAGATTTGCACAGGGTTCTCCTTATTCAGGTATGTAGTGGTCAGAACACACATGTGAGAGGATGCATGGGTGGCTCAGTTAGTTGATTTCTGCTCAGGTCATGATCTCATAGTTCGTGGCTTTGAGCCCTGTGTCAGGCTCCACACTGACAACACAGAGCCTGCTTGGTATTCTCTCTCTCTCTCTCTCTCTCTCTCTCTCTCTCTCCCCCACCTCTTTCTGCCCCTCCCCCACTCATGCTTACTCTCTCAAAAGAAGTAAATAAACTTAACAAGAACAATAACAAAAAAGAATACGAATGTGAAGGAAACTACCTGAGGCCAGGGGAGAATGTTTAGGGAGAAAAATCCAATGAACTCGCAAAGGCTGGGAATAGTGCCTATGACGATAAGCCAACATTTAAAACTTCATAATGCACAAGTAATGAGGAAGAGTACTCAAAGGGTTTTGTTTCATTAGAAGGAAAAGACGATCTCTAGACTAAATTGTTTTAGTGCCACTTAACAGACCTTAAAAATAAGATCTAAAAAGATCAGGTTATCTCCAAATACTTTAAATGTTAATCAGAATGAAGCTCAAACCTACTCCTAGGAATACCAATATTCCAGCAGCCAACAAGTTAAAATTCACAGTGTCCAATAACAATTATTACACTTGCAAAGAATCAGACCACAGCACATAATGAGGAGAGAAATGAATCAAAACTGACCCAGAAATAACTCAGATGATATTATATATTTATATATATATAAATGTATAATATATACATATAATATATATACATATATACATATATATATTTATACATTATAATTCGTAGAAAGGGACGTTAAAACAATTGTTATAATATATTCCAATTATTTAAAGAGTCCAAGAAAAAGATGAACATGTTAAGTAGAGACATAGAAAAATTTCTAAAAGACCTCAATTGGACGTCTGGAGATTAAAAGCATAATATCTGAGGTGAAGAACACTCTGGCAAAAATTAACAGTGTAATTTTCAAGAGGGCCAGAGAAAATAAGACACATTTCATTCACAGGAACAAAAGTAAATATGACAGTAAATTTCTTATCAGTAAAAGCCATAAATAATGGAGCAGCCTCTCAATGTACAGGGGGGAAAAAAGGCAATCTAGAATTCTTTAGCCAGCAAAAATTCTTTTAAAAACAAAAGTGAAGGGGCGCCTGGGTGGCGCAGTCGGTTAAGCGTCCGACTTCAGCCAGGTCACGATCTCGCGGTCCGTGAGTTCGAGCCCCGCGTCAGGCTCTGGGCTGATGGCTCAGAGCCTGGAGCCTGTTTCCGATTCTGTGTCTCCCTCTCTCTCTGCCCCTCCCCCGTTCATGCTCTGTCTCTCTCTGTCCCCCCAAAAATAAATAAACGTTGAAAAAAAAATTAAAAACAAAAGTGAAATAAAGACATGTTTAGATATACAAGAGCTGCTAGAATTCATTGCCAGCAGATCTGCAATAAAAGAAATATTAAAGGAAATCCTTCAAGGAAAAACATCCTGGTGAAAATCTAGATCCGCATAAAGGAATGAAGAGTAATGTGTTGCAACTACGTAGGTAAATATTCTGTCCTCATTATTTAAAAAAAATTTTTTTAATGTTTATTTAGTTGAGAGAGAGAGAGAGAGACAGAGAGAGACAGAGCGTGAGTGGGAAGAGGGGCAGAGAGTGAGGGAGACACAGAATCCGAATCAGGCTCCAGGCTCTGAGCTGTCAGTACAGAGCCCGACATGGGGTTCGAACTCATGAACTGTGAGTTCATGATCTGAGCTAAAGTCAGATGCTTAACTGACTGAGCCACCCAGGCGCCCCTTCTCATTATTTAATCTTTTAAAATGATAATCAACTGTTCAAGGCAAAAAATAATAATGTAAAAGCTATATGACAACAATAGAGGCTTGAAAGAGGAAGTAGGATTACTTTTTAAGGTTCCTGCAAACAGTGTGACATGTCACTTAACAAGTAAACTGTGATAAGTTAAAGATGTGTAATATAAACCTTAAAGCAGCCTCCTAAATAATATAGCCAAGAGGTACATATATATATATATATATATATATATATATACACACACACATATATATATATATAGTAAGCCAAATTGAGATGTAATGTTTTAAAAACTACTTTAAAAGAAGACAAAAAAGAGGAAAAATAGAAAGAACAGATGGGAAAAATAGAAAACAAATAGTGAAGACTTAAAGCCATCTAGATTAAATGTAAATATTCTGAACACCTCCAGTGAAAAGGTAGAGATTAACAGATTGGATAAAAAGCAAGGCTCAACTATATGCTGCCCTATGAGAAACCCAGTTTAAATGCAAAGCCATAAATAGAATAAAAGTTAAAAGTTGGAAGATAACACAGTAACACTAGTCAAAAAGAAATTAGAGTGGCTGAATCAATATCAAAAAATATATATTTCAGAGCAAAGAATGCTTCCAGGGAAAAAGAGGATCATTTCATAATGATAAAGGGGTCAATTAATTAATAAGACAACAATGCTAAACATGTATGTCCCTAAAATAAAAAAATTATAAAAATTAAAATACATTAAACAAAAATGGATAGAGCTAGGGGGCGCCTGGGTGGCTCAGTCGGTTAAGCATCTGACTCTTGATTTCAGCTCAGGTCACCACCTCAGGGTCATGAGATTGAGCCCCGCAACACTCTCCACGCAGAGCAGGGAGCCTGCTTGAGACACTTTCCCTTCCTCTCCCTCTGCCCCCACTCGCTTGTGCACATGCTCTCTCTAAAAATAATTTTTTAAAAAAGGATAGAACTACAAGGAGCAGATGTACAATTATAGTCAGAGAATTCAGTATCTCTTTCTCAATAATTCATAATCACACAGAAAATTTTTAAGGATATAGACTTGAACCAACTTGACCTAATTAATATATAGAGAACACTCCACCAATAATGGAAAAACGAACATTCTCCTCAAGGGAAAAACAGAAAACTTACCAAAATAGACCACATTCAAGCCATGAATCAAATCTTAAGAAAGTATAAAGTCTTTAATTCGTCCAAAATGTATTCTCTGACCAAAATGGAATTAACCTAGAAATAAAACTAGAAAGATACCTGGAAAATTCAAAATATTCGGAAACCAGGTAATCCACTTCTAAGTAACCCATGAGTCAAAAAAAAGAAATAAAAGTAGAAATTGAAAGCATTTTGAACTAAATGAAAAAATACCTACAAAGAAAATGCCAGACTGTAATGTTCTAGCAAACACTTAAAGGTAGAAAGTATTCCAATCCTACCCAAATTCTTCCAGAAATGTGAGAATGAGGAAACATGCCAAATCATTCAAGGAGGCCAGCAACATTCTGATACCAAAACCACATAAAGACATGACAACAAAAACAAAAACAAAACAAAAAACTACAGACCGACGTTCCTCAAGAACATAAGTGCAAACGTTTTTAAATAGATCCGCACATATATGGTCAAATGATTTTTGATAAAGAGTCAAAGGCAATTCAATGGAGAAAGAGTAAACATCGATAAATGGTGTTGAAAAATTGGTTATGTATCTATGCAAAAGAAAAGAACTTTGATCTATATCTTATATGTAATGCAAAAGTTAATTCAAAATGGACCCATATGGGTCCATAACTATGGACCCATAGTTAAAACTATGAAACAAGAAGTCCTTGTACCTTGAGTTAGGCAAAGATGTCTTAAACACAACACCAAAAGCATGACCTATACATTTTAAAAGTGAAAAATTAAATATTTCTGCTCTTTGAAAGACACTGCTAAGAGAACAGATAAGCCACAGACTGGGAGAAAATATTTGCAAGTTACATATCTGACAAAAGGCTCACACCCAGAATTTAAAAATGAACACTCCAAACTCTGTAAGAAAACAGACAACCAAATTAAAAAATGGTAAATTTGAATTTGAATTACTGAGTCATTTCCCCGAAGAGACACAGATGGCAAAGACACACATCAAAAGATGTTCAATATTTGGTCATAAAAGACGTGTAGCTTAAAAACTGCCCGAGATCCCACTACATATTCATTAGGATGTCTCAAATGGAAACTCTGACCATACCATATGTTATTAAAGATGTGAAGCAGCTGGGACTCTCACGTTGCCAGAGGGAGCGTGACATGGTACGACAACTTTGGCAAACAATTTGGCCGTTGATCCTAAAAAGATAAACACACATCGACCAAATGACCCAGTCATTCCATAACTTGGGATTTAGCTAAGAGAAATGAAAGCAGATACCCAGAGCAAAACATGTACACAAATGTTGACAGCACCTTTATTTGGAAAAGCCAAAACCCTGGAAACAACCCAAATGTCCATCAATAGGCAAATGGGTAAGCAGACGATGGAATAGTATTCATCAGTAAAACGGGAATGATAACCTATACCTATACCTATACCTATAACCACTTGGGTAAATCACAAAACAATTTCACTGAGGGCAACATGCGACACAACAGAAGAGTACATCCTATATGAATCTACTTATCTAAGATCAGAAAGTACACACTTGACAGAAAGCGAATGACGGAAAGCAGAACCGTGGATGTCTTTGGATCAGGGGTGGGTACAGGGGAGTAGGTGTGGTGGAGGCAATGGATATGATTGGGTCTTTTTTTTATTTTTCGTTTATTTTTTTTATTGCAGTAATGTTTTTGTGAGTATATAATATACATATATAAAAACTTACCAAACTGTACATTTTAGACAAACTGGATGTCAATTATATCCCTATGGAGCTGTTAACAAACAAACAAAAATCGTTACAAGTTACCTTCTCTGGAACTAAAGACATCAGCACCTGAAGCTTTCACTGAGAGCTCCTGGCTTTCCTGCTATATGACTTCCCCAGCTCTTTGCAAAATGCCTCCAAGTCTGGTCTCCTATCAAGAAACCCTCCACCTTAGCGACAGCTTTTCCAGGGCGCTGAATGATGCATTTGATGGCCTAAATATATTCAATATCTGCTGAACCTATTAAAATGATCTATGTCTTTCATTCGTATTTCACAGAGGCCTCACTTAAACACTTTGTAGACTCTGAGTCTGTGCTGTCATAATATCTGATGTGATCAAACTGTCAGCAGAGAGTTAAATGTTCAGAACACTTTATATCTCCAGAATAGGATAGGAAGGAGAAATTGGAAACAGCAATGTCATAGAAGGAACTGATGATCAACAAAAACCTTAAACTCTTTTTCTCAATACAGAGGACATTGAAAAAACTAAATCTACAAAGTATGAGAAGCATGGAAATCACTGCCTCCTGTCTCCGTCCTGTGATACAGAATTTGTACCCAAAGTCTTGCAACGAGACAGAGTTAAAATTGCCCAGGTAACTTACCCCCCGCTTTATCCAATGGCTTTTCTTTCATGTGTATTATTACTTTTAGTGACAACTTCTTTCTCCTTCCTTCCTTCCTTCCTTCCTTCCTTCCTTCCTTCCTTCCTTCCTTCCTTCCTTCCTCCTTCCTTCCTTCCTCCTTCCCTTTCTTTCTTTCTTTCTTTCTTTCTTTCTTTCTTTCTTTCTTTCTTCTTATGTTTATTTATTTTTGAGAGAGAGACAGAGAGTAAGCAGGGGAGGGGCAGAGAGACTGGGAGACAGCTCAGAGCCTGACACAGGGCTTGAACCCACCAGGAGTGAGATCATGACCTGAGTGGAAGTGGGATGCTTAGCCGACTAAGCCACCCAGGAGTCCCTAGTGGCAACTGATTTCAACAGTTTCTATTTTTAATAAAATTTTCCATGTTTTTAAAGTTCAGTGAAGCACAGAGTAAATAATATGTAGAGTGTTTGCCTTCATGATTTGCATCTCTATGAGTAAGAATGATGCCAAATATTCCTGAATATAGCAATTTATATTATTTTTATGTAATCCTTATAGCATGCACATGAGGTATTTTCTAGTTTTATATTTCTTTTGTTTGATTAATAAATATGTCACTAAAGATGGGGAACTCTAGTTATTCAGCAAAGTTAGTGGAGTCATCAATCAACAGGCTTTTCAATAGTATTATAATTTACTCAGCAAACATCAAAATAACTTGCTTTAGGTTTTGTTTTAAAACACCTATTAGGGGTCCCTGGGTGGTTCCACTGGTTAAGCATCCAACTCTTAATTTGGGCTCAGGTCATGATCTCACAGTCATGAGATCGAGCCCCACATTGGGCTCCGCACTGAGCGTGGACCCTGCTTAATATTCTCTTTCTCCTTCTCTCTCTCTCTCTCTTTCCCCCTCAGCTCCTCTCCCCTGTTTGTACTCTCTCTCTAAAAAATAAAAACCTTATTAAAACAAATTTTAAGTTGAAGTGATAAACCTCAGTACTGCGTAAATAATTTTTACACTGACCCCAACCCTTGGGGAAACCTATGGGGCTCTGTATACTCCCTCGCTTTCTTCAAGGTACGTGGGCTTATCCACACACTTGCGAGGTCATCCAGCTCTGCAGCCTAGGTTGGGCTGTCTAATACCTGGCCCTCTAGCCACACACATGGAGCCAACAGCTCAGCACAGTTGCTGGGGATGCCCTTCAAGGCTAGCTCATCTCTGGAAGTGGGAGAGTCTTTTGGTTCCTGCAAAAAGTACATACGTGAAGCAGTGTCTTCTCCTCCCATGGCCGAGGGGATAGAATCGTGTGAAGCTGAGATGTGGAAGTGATACACCTTACATAACATAGTCAAAAATACTGCATAGATATCTTAAATATGCACCTTAAATTTGAATTTGAATTACTGAGTCATTTCACCAAGGAGACACAGATGATAGTGCATTTTTCCAGAATCAAGCATTTATTCTCACCCACCCCACACCTCAAAAATCACGAGCCTGGTTGACTATGAAGTTATCCATTTACATGAAGAAACCAAGCATCTAGAATTTATTAGAGGGGCGCCTGGGTGGCTCAGTTGGTTGAGTGACCGACTTCAGCTCAGGTCATGATCTCACAGTTCGTGGGTTCGAGCCCCGCATCGGGCTGTGTGCTGACAGCTCGGAGCCTGGATCCTGCTTTGGATTCTGTGTCTCCCCCTCTCTCTGCTCCTCCCCTGCTCATGCTCTGTCTGTCTCTCTCTTTCTCAATAATAAATAAACATTAAAAAAAATTAGAATTTACTAGAAAGTTCTTCTACTTCTTTCCATCCTCCATCCAGTGCCCTGGACTCGGGACCCTGAGTGCCATGATTAGGCTAATGAGTGGATGGGCAGTCTCCTCTGAGCCTCTTGCAAGCGGTTCATAGTTTTTCATTTCTTCCTGGCCTGGCCCCACAGCTGACTTATCCAGATGAAAATATTTGAGCCGCTTTAAAAATCAGAAGAAAAAAAAAATAAATGCAATTCCACTTGAATTCTAGTCATCTCAATATCACCACACTTGTGAAATATGACTTTTAACATTTTTGAGTGAAGGAAGAGGGCTAGAACTGCAAAAATGCCTAAGGACCCCCCAAAACCACGTAGCGGTACCTGGCCCCTGGGCCTGGAGCTTCTCCAGGATGATAGAATTCAGCGGTCTTTCTTATGTTGTTGTTGGTCAGCCCTGAGGTCATGGCTCTCCTTTTGGTTTCAGAGTGTAGGACAAACTTTAATGCCGTCCTTGCTGACTGACTTTGTGTGGAGTCTCCTGATGACACTGTCTTCACCTAATTGTGTAACTGCATTCAAGGCATCAACCATACTGAAACTGACTCTGGAGTATCATGCCCATAAGGTCACCATGGTAAGACACTTGACAATGAGTAGGGGGCACGGAGTTTTTTCTCTAACTTTATTCTCTCGTTGCCTTTGTTATATGCTACTTCTTTTCCTATGTATTTCTTGTTATTGTTCAACATGTCGCTTTGATCAAATGAGGGTTTTTTGTGTGTGAAATATTTCAAGCATACGGAAAGTGTGGAAGACAATGGCATGAATGTTTACTTGCCAATCATACCAAATAATAACATTTTGCCACATTTGTGTCAGTTTTTTTTAAAGAAATACATTAATAACTGTAGAATAATGCAGATATAATTGAAATCTCCTGCGTAGCCACTAAGGAAAGTTTTCAGGGACCCTCAGCTTGCTGCAGGGCTGGCTATATGATTTGTGGGGCCAAGTGCAAATAAACGTGGGGCTTCCTGTTCAAAACATGTGCTATTATTTAAAGTGCCATTAAATATACAATCATATGTCACTAAATTCTACTCCTGTAACCAATATTACGCTATATGTTAACTAACTAGAATTTAAATGAAAACCTAAAATATATATACAGTCCTATGAAGTTTTTCCCCCCTTTCCTCCATGGTCTCTCTCTTTCTCTCAATTTGTCATAGCATTTTTATTTTCTACTTAATGTCTTTAAGTTAAAAAAAAAAAACTAAAATTTTAAAGTAGCACAAATTTTACCAGCCATTTTTACATCGTGCCATGCCATTTACAGGTGAAAACACAGAAGTGTTTAACTCAAGAAAATAATGCAAGTGACCGCTCATACACGAATATGTTTTCATTCGCACCAAAAGAGTGGAAGCAATACACAAAACTAACTCGATTGTTTGTATTTCATTTCTGACATTCACACTTTCTATGAACGCCTTCTACCTTCAGCTTATTGATGAGTCATCATTTTCCATTTAAGTGGTTGAGGCTTCAATGAATGCTTATCTTGTACGCGCTGTGATTTCCCACTGACTGCTACACATCTCGGGTCCACTGGAAGTCTGTGCACACTTAGACTGTGCACGTTGCATGTGAACGGGACTGCACACGGGAGCCACAGCCACCAACTTCCCGGCTCACGTGCATGCTCTACGGTCCCATGGGACTTCACTTCGAAAACACAAGCTCAAAAATAAAATTATTTCAATATTCGAGATGGTGACAGCAAAGCTCTGAACCTTCTAAGTGCGGAACCCTGTCAAATGTATAGGTCACATGCTCATGAAACCAGCCCTGATCTGATGGTGACATGAGGGCTGAACTCTCAGTTTCTGGTGCTGACACATGGTGTTATTCGACTGAAAATAAACTGAGAGGGGAGCCTGGGTGGCTCAGTCGGTTGAGCATCCGGCTTCGGCTCAGGTCATGACCTCACGGCTCATGGGTTCAAACCCCATGTCAGGCTCTGTGCTGACAGAGCTTTGGCTTCTGTCTCCCTCTCACTCTGCCCTTCCCCCACGGGCGCTCGGTCTCTCCAAAATGAATCAATGTTTGAAAATGTTTGAAAAAACGAAAAAAGAAAATAAACTGAGAGCTCATACTCAAATTCAGCGAGCAGGAAAGGGGAAGTAAAGCTTTCTATAGAACTCCCAACATGGCTACATCCAGGAGCATTCCAGAAGGCAAGTTGGACCAAGGGGAAAGCTGGAGGGCGACAGTCATTTCCTTGATAGATTAAGCTCTTCTCTCATGCGGTGAGAAAGAGAGGGTAGATAAAGCCATACCAAGGCCCTGGAGGGGAAGAAGAAGGAGCCCAACAGAAAACTAGACGTGAAAAACTAGCCTCTGCCGCAGTAAAATCATTAAACAGAGAGAGAGCAACTGAACAGAAATGGGGTTCAGCAATTCATCGCTCCACCCAAGCTCCCACAAACAAAGTACTGAGTACAGTGGATTGTCATCTTAAACAGGGCTGGGTTCTAAAATCAGTTATAATGGGAAATTGTGCATAGTTAAAATTATCCCTGGAAACCACTGAAACTGCACATGGAGTCTGTGGGTTTCCAGTCTCTAAATAACCGTAACACAGCAAGTCTTTTCTTGAGAATGAAAGCAGATCATTACAGCACACTTGAGCATACAGTGACATAGCTGGCTTGTTGTAGGGGGCGCGCTGCCTGGAAAGGAACGGGATGAGGAAAAAAGGGGATGAGAGCGCGTGCGCTCTCTCGCCGTCTCTCAAAAATGAGTAAATGTTTTAAAAAATGTCTATGGAGAAGAGTAATGTTTAATTGTCTCCCACTTCGTGCTCCCCGTGGAGCATATATGGCGGAAGGAATGTCCTGCACTCTTAACACTTCGCTTATTTTTTTTCTTTTGTTTGGAGTAGAGGTCTGTGCACAGATAACTAACTGAATTGTACATGAGGCAATCGCAATGGGATGTAAATTTACGTCAACCAACATCTCAGCTTATGATCTCTGAGGAGTATTTCCAAATAAAAAATGCAGGCATCCAGGAAGATGAAAATTGATGTTGAATCTACAACCATTAGCTTGAGACAAATTTCAGGTCTAACTAGAAATCTCCTTGTTTAGGAATGCATAAAAAGGGGAAAACAGTGAACACACATAGGACTTATGAATAAAATTTGCAAGCTTATGACTCAGTGTTTACCATTCTGGGCCATTCTTCCAAACACAGTTTCCCCATTCCATATGCACATTCAAGTCTTCTTTAATTGCCAGAAAGTTTTTAAAGGATACAGTTCCATTGTTTTTCTGTTCCATTATTTTGACTTCCTTCTTTTTTTTCCATTTTTTTTAAATGTTTATTCATTTTGAGAGAGAGAGAGAGAGAGACAGAGCATGAGTGGGGAAGGAGCAGAGAGAGAGAGAGAGAGAGAGAGAGAGAGAGAGAGAGAGAGGGAGACACAGAATCTGAAGTAGGCTCCAGGCTCTGAGCTGTCAGCCCACAGTCCAAGGCGGGGCTTGAACTCATGAGCCATGAGATCATGACCTGGCTGAAGTCGGACGCCCAACCAACTGAGTCACCCAGGCGCCCCTATTTTGACTTCCTTCTTAAAGGACTTGAATTATACACGTTTTCTACACTGAGCCTATGTGTTTTATATAATGAAGACTACCTTCCCCAAATAAACTTTTTAATGGGTATTTTGGGGTACCTGGGTGGTTCAGTCGGTTGAGCGTCGGACTCTGGCTCAGGTCATGATCTCGTGGCTTGTGAGTTCAAGCCCAGCTTCGGGCTCTGTGCTGACAGCTCAGAGCCTGGAGCCTGCCTTGGATTCTGTGTCTCCCCCTCTCTCTGCCCTTCCCCCGCTCATGTTCTGTCTCTCAAAAATAAACATTAAAACATTTTAGTAAATAAATTAAAATTTAAAAAAAACAGGTATTTTTCCACTACAGTAAATAGACAGGCTTCTTCTCATCCAAATAAGTATTTTACATTGTGTAGTCAGTCGCACACGTGAATATGCTTTCCTCTAGTGCGTATTTGTGTATAAATTGCTGCCGTGGCCATTCTGAAAAGGACCGAATTCTTACATCCAAGAAATGCCTTGGTTGACAGGTTGCCATGGAACAAGAGGCACTTGTTTGACCCTTGAAATTACTTTTCCAGGTGTCTAAGATTGTGGATGCTATTTATAAGAAACTCCGTGAAAACTCTTCTCATGTGATGAGGCAAGCTATGCTGCAGGTCACTACCTTGCTGACACGTACTTCACCAAAGAAGGTCATCTTTCAGCTTATGGATTATCCAGTTCCAGCGGACGAGTAAGGCCCCCTCACCCCTTCCTACAGTGCTTTGTTCCCAGTCTCCAGAATCAGACAGAGCTAGACTCGGGCTTCTTTTTTTTCTCAAAGAGGGTATCTATGTTTGTAACACACGGGACGATCATAAAGCTTAAATAAGATCATACATGTTATTCATATTCTTGTACGATATCTACACAATACTATAGACCACTGACAAATGATCATCGTCACTATTTTTTATCTGAGGCTTTAAATTGTGTTCTGCTGCATATACCACGGGAACAAAGCCCTCCTCAGAGTGATGATGGGCGTTTTCCCCGTAAGTAATAAAACTTATAGTGCTTTTTTTCTCACTTAGGAAGAGCAGATGGAAGGCATCTCCACCTGCCAATAAAATAATGAAACATTAAAAATTCCCAGATATAATGGAGAGTCCCCTGTTACTTACATGTTTATCTGAAATTCATGATCCAGGATCACAGAAAATAGTAAGGGGAAAAGAATACCAGTGTGAGCCTATGGGACAGTATCAGCCTAACACACATTAGACGAGCAGAGTAAAGGACATCACTCCATTTCCATCATTTGTACCTTGAGAAGGAAGGTAATACTTCTCTACTATTGGTGTAAAAGGCAGGAAGTCACATTACGAAAAGGATGCAGGCTTTGGAAACGAATCTGAATTCCTTCCCAGCCACACAAGTTTCTAAATTCCGTGATCAGATTTCCCTGTCTGTGAAATGAGGAAAATTCTTTTTTATCTGTAAATCAACTATTGTGGGTTAAATGAGTTAACATCTGTAAAAGGACATCAAAACTCACAAAATGCCAAACCAATTATATGACTGACTTTCTTTTTCCAACTGAAAGCTTGTATTTATTTAGGAGGTTTAAACTCACAAAGTATTTTACTACCTAGAAAATTCCTGGAAATTAAAAATCTTCATAAGACTCAGCGTTTTCTCATTCAGGAATTAAGCACCCCATTGTATGTTAAATATTACCAGCCTTCGAGCATTTTGTTGGAAATGGGTGCAAGTTGCCAATGAATCCAGTACAAACGATATGAAATGAGAGAGTACAGAAAGCAAGCATAGAGCTAAGTGAACTTCATGAAAATAGTCACCAGCAGGGGCGCCTGGGTAGCTCAGTCTGTTAAGCATCTGACTTTGGCTCCAGTCACAGTCTCACGGTTTGTGAGTTCGAGCCCCGCGTCGGGCTCTGTGCTGACAACTCAGAGGCTGGAGCCTGCTTTGGATTCCGTGTCTCCCTCTCTCTCTGCTCCTCCCCAACTTGTGCGCTCTCTCTCTCAAAAATAAACATTAAGAAATTTTTTTTTAAATAGTCATGAGCAGATCTTGTGTATCTAGGTGGGGGCTGCGGCAGAAAAGAGTGGGATTTAGAGTTGAGCTACATCAGACAAACAGAAGAAATGTCTGATCGGTTAGAAGGTATGATCTGAGAGGTAAGGGAATGAGACAGACCCTGTGAAACTGATGTCCATGTGGGTCTAAGCTTGGTTGTAAGCTGAGCCCCAAAGGCAGGAACAGTTGAGTAACGGATTCTAAAGAGCTGGTATGTCTCTGTTCCAGGGACCAGGCCCCTATTAGGAACCTAAACTGAGAGAGACTGAGCAGTAGGATCCAGAACCCCATGTGGGTTGACAAGGTATCAGGAATGTACCCACACAGAGATGTGTAGCAGTTTTTAAGATGAGCACTAGTAAAAATAATCTTGAAAAGTGGCTAGGTGTGCAGAGGGAGGGAGGGGACTGGAGGTAGAGAAGCTGGGGTGCTAGTGACACCTGTGCCACTAGAATGTGTGTGACCTTTCACTAAAGGGCCCACCCCCCTGAGCTCAATTTTTTAAATCTAATTTTCTAATATTTAAATTTATATAGTTAATCTTTTACTTAGTATTTCTACCTCTTTGGGTTTTTTTTTTAAGTTGATATATTTATTTATACATTAATTTGTATTTCCATACCAGTTTTTTAAATATTCTGTTATTCCTGGACAAACGAGGTCACAAGATGGGGGGACCAGAGTACGGAGTGGGGAAAGCTGATCAGTTCTTGATACTGAGCTGGACAGATATTTAAATATGGTAGAAAATCACGGCGCCTGGGTGGCTCAGTCAGTTAAGCGGCCGACTTCGGCTCAGGTCATGATCTCGCGGTCCGTGAGTTTGAGCCCCGAGTCGGGCTCTGTGCTGACAGCTCAGAGCCTGGAGCCTGTTTCGGATTCTGTGTCTCCCTCTCTCTGAGGCCTCCCCCGCTCATGCTCCCTCTCTGTCTCTCAAAAATGAATAAACATTTTAAAAAATTAGGGGCGCCTGGGTGGCGCAGTCGGTTGAGCGTCCGACTTCAGCCAGGTCACGATCTCACGGTCCGTGAGTTCGAGCCCCGCGTCAGGCTCTGGGCTGATGGCTCAGAGCCTGGAGCCTGTTTCCGATTCTGTGTCTCCCTCTCTCTCTGCCCCTCCCCCGTTCATGCTCAGTCTCTCTCTGTCCCAAAAATAAATAAAAAATGTTGAAAAAAAATTTAAAAAATAAAAAATAAAAAAAAAAACAAAAAAAATTTAAATGTGGTAGGAAATCAACTTGCAGACTTGCAGACTGCATTTTCCATAAGATCTCAAGGACACTCTTCCTCTGTTTTCAAGGACAAGAGACTTAATGAGATCATTTGGAAATGAGCATGCCAGTTTGGTTTAGACTTGTCTGTGATCTCTTTGGTATATAAACATGTAAAAGAAAAAAAAGACTTCGATTCATGACACTGTATTAAGCAGGAAATGAACAACCTGATTCTCATTGTGATGGTTGGGCGGGGGGTGGGGGCTGTGTTTGCAGCACTTTGATACTGATGTGGCACGCGGCAGGTTCTGAGTCAAGCGTGGCCCCTCATGTGCTGAAAACAATCTTATTGATACTGAAAGGAAAGCCTGGGGAAGTGCATGCTAGCCTCCCGGAAAGAAGACGTTTCTCTCTCGATACTACTAATATGATGCCTGTAGCGGTAAGTAATACTTAAGTATTAAGTACTAAGTGCTTCCTTGTCCTGGTGTTGTTTTTCTGATCATGAAAATCCCCATCTTCCCACGGACTCGGTCATACTTTTGGACACTGTCCTCTCATTCATTCATTCATTCATTCATCCAACACGTATTTATTGAGTGCCTACTGTATGCCACACCTCGACCAGGAAGCATACATTCTGGTAAAAGACACAGACAATGAACAAAAAACTGTGTTATGTATCAGATGATATAGAGCTGAGAAAAGACATAAAGTGATGTGAGTAAAAGAAAGTGACAGGGAGTTTAGGAAGGTTGGTCAGGGGAGGGGCCTCTGCTGAGGTGACATCCAGTCAGAGAGTGAAGGAGTGATCCTTGCAAATACCTGGGCAAAAGAGAAGAATATCTAGACAGAAAGACAAAAGCCCTGTAGATGGGAGCTTGCCTAGTAAGTGAGTGACTCCAAGGAAACTGAAAGGAGAGAATGGAGCAAGGGCGGAAGTTTGCAGATGGTCTCAGAGACTAGCCACCGGCTAGACTGGATAGACTTTGATACGCATGTGAAGCCCTGATGTCATTTGCGCCCACCATTTTGTATCTCCCAAGGACTAAACTCACCACTCCTGGGAGTAAATTCTAGTCTTACAGAGTCATAATGGGAAACAAAATGGGTAGCGCTCCACAAATGTGAGGTGGTGGGATGTGTTTCTCTGATGTGGCAGGTGGGTGTTGCAGTGGTTCGTGGGCCCAACGACTGTTAGTGATCTGGCCTGTCTCCTCTTAACCATCTCACTGGCCTGGATTGTTGAAGCATGGGAAGGACCTGGGTTATTGGTAGGACCATCCTTCATGGCCACATATGAAGGGGACACTGGGAAGTATACTGTCCTTGGGAACCAGCTTGCTTCCTCCAGTTTGGCACCTAGGGGGTTGTTGATAGTACTTTGAGAGTTCATTGCCATAGACTACTGGGCATAGTTCCATTCAAAATGGACTCCATAGCTGTTAGGGAATGAATGAATATGCATGCACCCTCCAGGCTGCCTTCAGGGGGTTGCAGGAGGGATTGCGGTGTTCCTCCCTTCACCCTCACTAAGGCTGACTGGGTTTAGAGGCAGATGGCTACATTCTTGACTTCTTTTTCCTTCCCTTGTAGGCATCCCAGGCCCTGTGCACATTGCTGCCTGTTGGTTCGTACAAGAAAGCAGTGGCCCAGTTCTTCCCCCAGCTCCTGATGGCCCTCATGCTCCAAGTCTTCTACATCAGTGAACTGAGACTGGTGACAGAGGACAGGCCGTTGTGAGATTGCAGTGGTTATTTCAGAGTCAATAAGAAATAAGCTCCCAGCTGTCAACTATTTCTAGTCCCTCGGGTTCATGTGGAACTCCTTATAATCCTACGCAATGCATTCATTTATTACAGTTTTCTTTGTGAAACTACCCCGAGTACCTAGAAGTGAGCTAGCGCCCTCCCTGAGTGTATGTGGCGTGTATAAAGAAGCACCCCCACTTTCTGCCACAGTCGGAGCGGGTTGGGGGGCACCAAGGGGAGAGAGAGCAGGTAGGAGCTTTAGAGCCAAAGCCAGGCCCATGCTAGCTCTGCCATTTACTCCCTGAAAGTGATTTCTCGGGGTAATTGTACGTGTGAGATTAAAATAACGCGTGCAAATGTGCTTTATGAACTGTGAAGTTTTATGATTGGTGATGTGATGTGTGGGCTTAAGAGGGTACATATTCTGTCCATGTAAGGTAAGATTCAGCTGTTCCCTTTCACCCAAGGCGGTACAGTCAGCTTTGCCCCAGGGAAATCTGGACCCACTGCCTGCTATTTGCCCGCATCAGGGGTGGACTTCTAAGCCAGGCAAAACTCCAAAGCACAATGCATCCCATTAAGATATTTAACCCATTCCCTGTCTTTCAAGCAGACATGCACCAAATCATCCCACACAGATGAGAATGTATCTATTTATTTAAAGCATCTGAAGAAGAAACCCTGCGGACACTTTCAGCAAATTATCACATCATTTAATATTTTGTGCTAATAACCTGTTAAGCTAACAAATGACTAAGCTGCTCCATGATTAATCCCAGATTTTACATGCCACCATTTCAATTGAACCCTCAATCCCATGTACTGTTAATCAGGAAAGACGGAGAGCACTGAAAGTTGGTTTCCTTTGAAACATCCCCTTTCCCCAAACCAGCATCCTGCCCCAGACAGAATGAAAAGGCAGGTCACATGAACTTCACTATGTGAAGGCCACTGTCAAGTGGTGACTCGGCTCTTCTTTGGGGCCTTAGCTATGCCCGGGATGCCCTGAGAGTTCTGCTGAATTGTTCTGGACTGCAGCAGGTGGATATTGCTCTAAAGAAAAAGAATTGCTGGAACCAGTTGTCTGAAGAGCTGTTTCACCATCAGGGGGTCTACCTTATTGCCAAGTAAGAACGGGGGCTCTGCACAGGGTTCTCTGTCTCTATCTCATCTTTCTGTCTCTGTCTCCATCTTTCTTCAGTGAAGCCACGTGTGAACGCCATCAATATCCACTCCGACTTCCCAGTCTCTCCTAAATTGCCCTGAATTGCCATTTGATTTCTAATTCTTCCCTTATTTTGAGGAGTTGATTACTTATTGGGATAGTTTTCCCTTTCCTTGTCCTCCTACTTGATGATAAAGATACTTAGTCATCCTCCCTCCAAAGAGCAGGTTTCTCTTTGAGATATGGAGAACGAGGTAAATTTACTTTTTCTTTCCTCTACTGTTAGCTGATTCACGCTCTGCAGGCATCAGACAGTTATGGATGTGCTCCCACTTCAAAGAGGTTCAATAGAGGGGTGCCTGGGTGGCTCAGTCGGCTAAGCGTCCGACTTCAGCCGGGTCACGATCTCGCGGTCCGTGAGTTCGAGCCCCGCGTCGGGCTCTGTGCTGACCGCTCAGAGCCTGGAGCCTGTTTCCGATTCTGTGTCTCCCTCTCTCTCTGCCCCTCCCCCGTTCATGCTCTGTCTCTCTCTGTCCCAAAAATAAATAATTGCCTAGTGCTCGAAATTGGGAGAGGGAGTGACTGTTAATGTGTTCATGCTCTGTCTCTCTCTGTCTCAAAAGTAAATAAACGTTAAAAAAAATTTACAAAAAATACTTAAAGAGGTTCAATAGAAATCTGTTCTCAATGAGACAAATTTGGAAAAGCAGGAAAGAGAAGTTTGATTTTTCTTGTACCAGAGGTTTTTTTTTTTCTTTCTAGTTAGCTTCTTAGCGAATAGCAAATTTCTGATTATAGGGATCAGATTTTCTGATCAAAATTCAAGATACATGGACTTGACCACATAATAGACCATTTGAAGTTGTAACAACTCAGAAAGTACAGGCTCCATGGTCTCCGGGCTTTTGCTGCATTTCACATGGCATATTATTTGCACATAGATTTCAGGAACACATTTTATAAAAGTATGATACATCTGCACCCCACAAGTGGCCACTAGTTAAGAACCACAATATCCTTAGTACTTTTGGATCTTCTTACTCAAAGTGTGGTCCACAGACCAGCAGCTACGGCAGCACCTGCAAGTTACAAATAGAAGGCAGAATGGGATCTCATAGGGCCCACTCCAGACCCACTGAACCAGAATCTGCTTTTTAGCAAGATCCCTGGGGAATTTGCATGCACCTTAAAGTTTGAGAAGCCCTGGTTTAGAATGCCAACCCAGGCTTCAAATGAAACCTGTCACGTCAACTTTCCCAGGCCTGCCACCACCCATCTGATCCAGACCAGTGTGTCAGGACAACCGTAAGCCTGGTCACTGTCCAGAATGGCTTAGTGAATCGGGACTCACCACCTCTCCTCCCGAGTAACACACGATAGTCCCAAACTCTCTTCTTCATTGTATCGATCCAAGGAAGGACTTGGTCTAAAACCATGATGGTGACCTATGTAGCCATCTTGGATTGCTAGGGTATTTATTTTGCGCTATTTGTTTTCTCTCCTTTTGGTCAGGCAGGAAGGAGCTTGCGATATTATAGGGTATTCTGTTACGTGGCACAGGAGGGGAAAGATAGGAAAAGGAGTGATGTTAAGGAAAGAGACATTGTCAGTGATCCAGGTATATATAATTCCCTGGAGTCTGCATAGAATTCAGAATGGGGATGCAGTTTGCCTTGGACTAGGGATTAGAAAAGATCTGTATTTTATTTATTTATTTTTTTAACATTTATTTATTTTTGAGACAGAGAGAGACAGAGCATGAACGGGGGAGGGGCAGAGAGAGAGGGAGACACAGAATCAGAAGCAGGCTCCAGGCTCTGAGCCATCAGCCCAGAGCCCGACGCGGGGCTCGAACTCACGGACCGCGAGATCGTGACCTGAGCTGAAGTCGGACGCTTAACCGACTGAGCCACCCAGGCGCCCCTAGAAAAGATCTTTATTTTTACCTGGGAGTACAAAATATGAGGATAATGCTTCTCTCTAGCATACCAGTAGCATTGGCTGATGCAGGAAGAGTTTTCATCGTCTTTGCTAATTCAATGCCTTATTCTCTTTTACAGAACCCTCAGTGAATACAACTTTCCACAGTTTCCAGAGACTTTGCAGTATCTCTACAAGCTCTCAGTGGAAGGTCCTAGACGGTCAGAAGACAGTGTCATCACAGTAATATTCTTCACTGAAGTGAGTTTTATTAGGAGACCGAACAACCAGGTCCTCTTTCCTTATGCAAACTTAAGGCAACACTCCAACCTTTTATCTCCCTCTCTGAATATTGATTCTTATCAAGGGTTAAGACAATGACGGATAACTTTAGTCGTTTCCTAGGAGACGTGGATTTGCAAAGACTCAATTATTTTTGTAGTCGTATATCTCTGCATGCTTGTGAAAGTATATCAAGGGATAATTGAGTTTACTTAAAGATAGCAGGTAGCATCTGGGAAATGAATGATACTTCAGACTGGGGGAAAAAAAAGGAACGGTCCAAATGACTGAGTAAAATGAAGATATAGAGCTACATTAATTTGTGTATAAATATTTGCCATAGATTGTAATACTATACTAGAGTCAAGCAAATTGAGGAAGTCCTTTGATTTCAAAAAGGCAAGTAGAAAGTTGTATAAGTTGAAATTATCTGAGTCAAATATAATTTTTCCATAGAGGTAATATATAATGAAGTACTGGTCTAAGGCACCATATTAAATATTCTCAAAATTTTGATATAATTTCAAACATCATAGTCAGTGAAACAGTTAATAAACTATAAAAGACTATATACTACCTACTTCTAAAGCTTTTAGAAATATACATATATCAGTTTAACTGAACATTGCGGTACCAAATCACCAATGGTTTCAAACTTGCTTGATCCATTTGAATCTCTCATTATTTTTATTATACGATTCATTATTTTCATTGTATTGTCCTTTAAGTATATACAAACATTAAATAGGCCTAAATAGGACATACATAATTGCTCCTATAAAATGATACATTCAAAAGAAATTTACAAATGACCTAAGATTTATTTATATTTATAGATATTACTGTGACAGACGATAGCAAAACCTGATTGCCTGTCTAATCATGAATATGGTGCTTACTGCTATTGGAGATTGGCAGGCCTGTCCTTCCAGGAGCTGAGTAATGACCACATTCTTCTACTGTTTTCTCTAATTGAAGCTTCTGGGCAATCCTCAACTGTCCAGTTGACTGTGAGGTGACATGGCCTTTAGCTGTTCTGAGCACACAATCTATGTATTTTACCTTAGTTTAGTCTTGTCAGCCAGCAATATTTAACACGGTACTATTGATGCTTATGACATTTATTTATATATGTTATTTCTAATTTTCTACTGATCTAAGTAACCATAGAGTTAACATGTTTGTGCCTAAATCTTCTTTCTTTTAGTATTTTAGCTTACTTCCTTCTAATAGATTCCAAGTATCTGAAATGATAACAGAAGAGTATAAGCATTCTCAAGGCCAAGGATTGTTATTGCTAGACTGATTTCTGGAGGGCTCCCGTGCAGTTTGTGGGTGCTCCCACTGCACTCTTGCCATTATTGATGAGTTTTCCAATTTCAGAGGAGGATGTGATTTGACTTGTCCTTAATTTTTAAATGTTTCGAGAGGTTGAACATTTTAAAACTATCATCATTCAGAAATTAAATTTCCATAATCTGAGCAATCCGATCTCTCCTTTTTCCGTTTGCCTACAAAAGTCTTAGTGTTTTTCTCAATGAATTGTGTGATCCTCTGTCACTGTGTCTCTCCCTCTCTCTCACACAACACACACACACACAGAAATTTGTGAAGGATGTTAAGTATGTTACACATTTAATTATAATGCCTGTTGATAATCGGGGCCCAGTTTGTTGTTTGCCTTTTAATTTTGTTTATGAAACGTGATTTTTTTTAAAAAAATTAAGCATTAAAAATCTACTGTGGCTGAAGAATTGACAAATATTCGTTTATAATCTATTCACATTTGTATAATTTTTTACATGTAATGTCATTTCCCATGAAGTTTATATGGTATACCATGAAGTAGGATATAACTTTAGTTTTCAGTGAATAATTAACTTCTGATCCCAGCATCATTTAATTAATAAGCCTTAAATTCACTACTCACCGGTGATACTACCTTCATGAAAGCTATTATTAATTTCATGTACATACACACATACACACAACACACACCCATAGTAGGGTCTACCCTGGATTACACTGTTAGGCTCCATTTATATTTTCACTCCTGTGGAAATGTCACAATGGAATTATGGCAGTTTGCAATAAAATTAAAAAAAAATTTTTTTTGTTTATTTTTGAGAGAGAGGGAGAGACAGAGCATGAGTGCGGAAGGGGCAGAGAGAGGGGGAGACACAGAATCTGAAGCAGGATCCAGGCTCTGAGCTGTCAGCACAGAGCCTGACGCGGGGCTTGAACCCACGAACCATGAGATCACGACCTGAACCAAAGTCAGACACTTAACCAGTCCTGAGCCACGCAGGGGCCCCTGCAGTAAACTTTAATATCTTGCAAAACAACTTTCCCTACACTCTCTTCAAAACGTCTTTAGTCCTTCCTATGTATTTGTCCTTCTGGTTACATTTTAAAATAATTTTGTCAGGTTTAAAGGAAAAACACTTTCACTGAAACTATGCAGTTGAATTAAAGCTATGTGCTTCTTAGGAATCTTTACAATATTTCCACTTCTCTTTTTTATTCAATATTTTGCCATTTTCATATAAGTCTTACATATTAATCTTGGAATTCTTACGTACTCTGTATTATTCTAAGCTGTTAGTGTAAATGTGGCTTCTTTGTTTTGGTTCTCAAATTTATCTTTATTAAGTATCACTTTGGGTACAGGTTTTCGGGTTTGTTTTGTGTTTTGAGATAGCTACCACCCAATATTAGAGTAGGTTCAGGTGTACAACATAGCGATTCTACGACTCTACGCGTTATGCTATGATCACCACATGTGTAGCTTTGACTACGCAACGCTATTACAATACCACTGACTGTATTCCCAGTGCTGTATCTTTTATTCCCGTGATTTATGCATTCCATAACTGGAAGCCTGTATCTTCCACTCTCTTCCACCATTTTGCCCATCCCTCTCCCCCTCCCTCTTCTTTTTGGCAAACATCAGTTTGTTCTCTGTATTTATGAACCTGATTCTGCTTCTTATTTGTTTATTTGTTTGTTCTGTTTTTTAGGTTCCACATATGAGTGAAACTGTGTGGTATTTGTCTTTCTCTGTCTGAATTATTTCAGTCAGCATCATACTCTCTAGGTCCGTCCGTGTTGTTGCAAATGCAACATCTCACCTTTTTAATGGCTGGATAATATTCCACTGTGTGTGTACCACATCTTTACCCATTCATCTATGGATGGACACTTGGGTTGCTTCCATATCTTGGCTAATGTAAATAATGCTGCAATAAACATAGGGGTGCATGTATCTTTTTGAATTCGTATTTTTGTTTTCTTTGGGAAAATACCCAATAGTGGAATTATTGGATCATATGGTATTTCTAGTTTTAATTTTTTGAGGAACCTCCATACTGTTTTCCCAAATGTGGCCTTTTTCATTCAATTTTCAAGCTCATTATTGCTGGGGATGTTCAGGAAAATTAGACTGTATTGTTTTAAATTCAGCTACTCTCCTGTGCCCTAACAGTAACTCTAATAATATTTTTGTTAATTCCCTTGGATTTTCTAGGTATATGATCCTGATGTATGAAAGATAAGGATACAATATTGTTACTTGTGTTCAAATTACTTTCCTGAATCATGTGTTTTTGCCTTGGCCTTTAAAGTTCCATTTTGTGAGGGGCGCCTGGGTGGTGCAGTCGGTTAAGCGTCCGACTTCAGCCAGGTCACGATCTCGCGGTCCGTGAGTTCGAGCCCCGCGTCGGGCTCTGGGCTGATGGCTCGGAGCCTGGAGCCTGTTTCCGATTCTGTGTCTCCCTCTCTCTCTGCTCCTCCCCCGTTCATGCTCTGTCTCTCTCTGTCCCAAAAATAAATAAACGTTGAAAAAAAAAATTAAAAAAAAAAATAAAGTTCCATTTTGTGAATTATCTGACCTCTCCCTTGCCCATTTACCCATTCCGATCTTGGTGTTTTTCTCAGTGAATGGTATAATTCTCTCTCTGTCTCTGTGTCTCTCCCTCAAATACACACATTTGTGAAGGATATAAAGTGATCTATGAACATTTACTTTGACAATAAATACATCCTTAGTGAAATATATTCTAAGGACAAAAAAAATTCTGTAAAGAAATATTCACTTTTCTCCAGGAGGTTTATAGATACTGTATGTTGATACTATAATTTTAAGACTATGGTATAAATTTTACAGCAGAAAGCAAGTAAGCAAATATATTAATACTGTTGGCACCAAGTTTTTCCAGGTGAGAGAAAGATGAGGCAAACATAAAGCCATAAAAAGCTAATATAAACTCTGTTATATTAGATTTGAACTGAATATATCAGCATTGTCCAAATGATCTCCTGACTGAAAAAAAAAGAATACATCATGGTTCAAGTAAAGGCCAAGAAGACATGATATTCCAAAAGCAATGAGTACACTTTAGTGTCCATTTCTAATGAATATAGTTTCGCATGATTTTGCCATCCGTGGGTTTGAGCCCTGCATTGGGCTCTCTAGTCTCAGGGCTGAGCTTGCTTCTAACCCTTTTCCTCCTCTTCCTCCTGTCCGCCCCCCACCCCAACTCGTGCTCTCCCTCTCTCTCAAAAATAAATAAACATTAAAAAAGAAAGAAAGAAAGAAAGAAAGAAAAGAAAAGAAAAGAAAAGAAAAGAAAAGAGAAGAGAAGAGAAAAGAAAAGCTGTCCCAGAAGATCCTAGTGTGCATCTTGGTTAGGAACCATTGACACAGAGAATATCCAATATTCTCTTTAAATTTCAATCTATGTCACACCCCTTTTCTCACTGTTCATTTTGTTTGTTCTTTTTAATATGATATTGGTCAAAATTTGTCTATTATAATGCTTTTCTTTTCCCATAGCACAGCCATTAGATTGATTAATCCACTGTGTTTCTGATTCCCAAGTCCATAACCCCTGCTTGTCTCCTTGTTATTTTCTTACACCAGTTTTCTTTAGCATGTTCTTATTGCTTGTGATATTTTATTTCTCATAATTTCAGGAAATAAATAATGTATTCATTTTTAACACTTCTTTTCAAGCAAAGTCAAGTTGTGCATTTACTTCCAACCACCGTGTACACATCCATTTTATTTTTATTTTCATTGTTCTGCAGTAATCTTTGTTGTATGTTTGAGTTCCTCTGTGGTTTACCATTTTGATCCACAAAAGGGAGAATTCTCGCTTATGGGCTTTTTTTCTTCCATTTAAACTTTCTTCTTGGTTTCTTTTCTTACATACATCATGATTTTTTTAAAGGTGCTTTTTAAATGATTTGTTTTAGGGAAGTTATTGATTTTTTTGATCTGATAATCAATTTCTGTGAAAGTTGTTTGGAATGTTGAAAAGAATATATGGTCTCTCCTTCCCTCTCACTTTTGCTCTCTTGCTCTCTATTTTTCTATGTACTTGACCTTAGTCATATTTTAGACTCTTGAAATGTTTTTTGTTAAACTGTCACTTGTGTTTCTAAGACATTTTTAAAATATGTTTATTTTGGCTGCTAGTTACTAGATGTATAAAGGCTCGTGGTAATCACATCTTCATTTTGGGTATTAGCTATTAAATACTAAAACTCCATAAACTGGCATCCCCATCCCTGCCCGCCCTCCAGCCTCACTACCTTTCAGTCTTCTCTTCCCTTCTCATCCTATCACTCTGGCCTTCTTTCAGATGTTCAAACACACCCTGCTCATCTACCACAGGACCTTTGCACATGGGTTACCTTCCTTGGGGTTTTCTTCTCCAAACACTTTATCTAGCTAATGCCAACTCTGCTTTCAAGGCCAAATCTAAATAACAATCCTCATTCTAATTTCAGTCTACAAATGCACAATCTAAATTCAGTTCTCCTTTAAATGTTTTTGTGGCACCTTGTAGCTTTTCTTGCTAGTACTGATCACAATTAGCAACTCTGTTTTCATTGGCATAGTATCCTATCTCTTATAGTGTAGTATAGCATTGTTGTACAGTATCAGCCTTTCTTGCCAGTCATGACCACAAGGTCATAGATTGAGACTGTTTTGCTCACTACTGTTTCCCCATTTACTAGCATAGTGCCTGGCCCATGGTAGGCACGGCCTCTGAGTATATATAACCATTCTCTGTTAAGGAATTCACCTACCGGACTACAATCTGAGAGAGGGAGGTAATTTAAATTGAGTCACTAAGTTCCCGAGAATGGAGAGAAAAACAATATATGTGTGTGTGTGTGTGTGTCTGTGTGTGTGTATACACACACACAGACACACACACATATATATATTTAATTTCTAACAACATGGGAGTTGGAACACTGACCTCCATGCCATCAAAAATCCACATGTAACTTTGAGTCCCCCAACAACCTAACCATTGATAGTCTACTGTTGATTGGAAGCCTTTCCAATGACATAAACCATCAATTAACACATATTCTGTATGTTATATGTATTATATACTGTATTCTAACAATAAAGTAAGCTAGAGAAAAGAAAATGCTATTTTAAAAAATCATAAGGAAAAGGAAATACATTTATAGTACTGTGGTGTAAAAAAATCTGCATATAAGTGGACCCACAGAGTTCAAACCTGTGTTGATCAAAGGTCAACTATAGACATATACAGATATAGATACAGATGATATATAGATATATATGCATGTATTTCCTATTATGACTGCTACTTCTCCTTCCAGAGAACTCAGAAATTATGAACACAGAAATGTGTGTAGCGATACATATACGCATTTGGAATTTTAGTGACATTCATGCTACGGTTTTACCGAGAATGTCTTGATTTTTATGGCTGAAGCAGAAATCGTGCATTGGCCTTTATTCTGCTTATGATCTTGTTGACTGTTTTCTTGCAGCTTCTGAATAACTTCTTCAAGGACCCATTCCCAGAAGAATTTTTGATTCTCTTCAGAAACTGGGTCAATGACTCCAATCCTGCAGTTAGCAAACTGAGCCTCCAGAAAATTGCCAACATGGCGCCAGTCATCAATGAGGTACGCGTGAGTGTGTGTGTGTGTGTGTGTGTGTGTGTGTGCGCGCGTGTGTGTGGG
>NW_024412436.1:2274728-2340646 GCF_014898765.1 Herpailurus yagouaroundi | reverse complement strand
TAACCCAGTATCAAAGCCTGATGTTTTGTCGGCAAGAAAATTGGGTTGAGTAGAACTGGTGGTGTAAGTAAATTCCGGAGCGTAATGACCTTGTTTACATTTTCCCCACAAAATCATTCATTGCCCTTGGAATTGAGCAGCATCGTCCTACACAAACTCTTTTCTTTCAGTCGAAACCATGCACACGTTAAGTTAATTTCCCCTTCAATACACACAGGTGCTGACACATTAATTCCGATATTGGGGCCCTCGCTCAAGGTTTTTCTTCCACACCTCACAACACGTTCCTCCTTCACCCATACATATTCACATTTGTCTCCTTTTTCAGCTCAAGTCAAATTCCGCGGAATATTCTGACCTGGCAGCCTCGTTCTTCTCAGAGCCACACCAACTGTCAGCACTCGCTTATACAATACTTTATATCAAAAATTCTCTATGGGGCACCTGGGTGGTTCAGTCAGTTAAGCGTCTGACTCTCATAATCTCACACAGTTTGTGGGTTCGAGCCCCGAGTCAGGCTCTGTGCAGACAGTGGAGAGCCTGCCCAGGATTCTCTCTCTCCCTCGCTCTCTGCCCCTCCCCGACTCTCTTGCTCTGTCTCAAAATAAATAAATAAACTTAAAAAAAAAAAAATCCTCTATGTATGATGCTTGGGCCAGCCGTGTCAGCATCTCCCAGAAAACTTGTTAGAAATGCAAATTGTCAGGCCCCACCCCAGGCCTGTGGAATCAGGAATCCTGGGGTGGGGGTGGGGGGGACACCAACCTGTGTTTTTGTAAGTCTTCCAAGTGATTCTAACACAGTTTAAACTTGAGAATCACTGCCTTACACTGTTTCCTACTGAATCATGTGAACACTTCTTGCTTTCCAGGAAGATTGAATCTAAGCATACCCTTACGTTTTGTAATTCTCTTATAAATTCCTTTTTCCTTAGTTGTTTTTTGAATTCCAGTTAGTTAACATACGGTGTAATATTAGTTTCATATGTACAATTTAGTAGCACTTACATGCAATACCCAATGCTCATCACAAGTGCACTCCTTAATCCCCATCACCTACTTCACCCATCCCAAAGTATCTCGCATAATGGCATTATGCTGATTCCATAACCCATTGTTGATTTAATAATAAATTTAATAATAAATCCTTGTTTATCTATGAAGCATAGTCTCTGAATGCTCAAAGCCGGTCAGTGGGCACCCATTTTTGCACTTAGAGAGACATGAGCCATGGTCTGTTTGCTTTAAATAAATCACACATGTCAGTGTATATTCTATTAGTAATCAGAGTTATTTGTTGCCTTGTCTGGCACTCTTCCCAATGTTATTAACAACTGAAAGGAAGATTCTATGTCAAGGTTAGCTAGGAGAGAAAGAGAGAAACAGTGGAGAGGGAGCTGGGTTGAGATCACATACTATCTATTGGTAAAGACAACTTTCTAGCCAGATGCAAGGCCTCTGGCTATTTTTTTGGTAAATGGTCTCTGTTTCTTTTGCTTCTTTTCTTTCCAGCCTTTGTTTCTCTTCTTTGAGAAGAGAAGGTGTCTCCTTTTTGCCTTTTTCCTTGCTTTATAATCTGCTGTCTCTGACTCCCAGGCCTTGGCTCGGCAGCTCGGTGGCTCTCACGTCCACACAAGTCACTGGCACCCGGTTTAGAGGTCACACTGTTCGTGATGTGCTAGTGAATGCTTAACGGTCACCTCTCTGGAAATAACACCAATTTCTCTGGTGTAGGTACTCTCAATGTGGCTAATTTCAAGCTGTCATTGGGGCGTCATTAAACAAAGAATTGGGGAGAGATACACAGTAGCACATCACAATTTAATATTCCTACCATACAGATAGGATACGTGTATCATATGCCCTCAATGGCATATAAGAGTAAACTGGAGGCAAAGAAATAGGAAGTGATAAGTTTTGAGTATTTATTACCGTTGTTTTATTTCTTTACAGATTTACCAAACTTGGTTTTTAAAAGTGACTTTTTAAATTTTGATTCCAGTGTAGTTAACATGCTGTATTATATTAGTTTCAGGTGTGCAATAGAGTGATTCAACAACTCTATACGTCACCCATGGGGTGTTCATTGTGATAAGTGTACTCTTGATCCCCTTCACCTATTTCACCCTCTGCCCACCCCCCTCCCCTCTGGCAGCCATCAGTTTGTTGTCTAGAGTTGAGAGTCTTTTAACAACCAGCTTACAAAATTTTTGACAATGTGACAGTTGACTGTCTGGGGGCAACCCCCCCCACACCCCTGCATCCTGCCCAAACTCTGGTGTGTTTGGTACCAAATGCTACCCCAAGTCTCCTTCTAGCTCCAAAATCCAACCATTTTCCTCTTGTATCTATAGATAGAAAATGTCTGCAGCTTATTAATATCGATCTTGGATGCCTTCCTCTCAAAAGAAAAGACTGTTATAATTCGGGCCTTACTCACCCTTCGAAGACTTTTAGGCAAACTGGACAAGGTGACCTACTCTTCTTTGTGTATTAGGATTGCTTCCAGCTACTGCCCTCTGATGGATCACGTGAGTTACAGTTACATACGTGACATCATTCGGTTTTATAGATAAGCTGAAGGCCCAGAAGATAGGCATTTTGTGCAGAAGCACCATCTTTTCCAGAGATAACAATATGAGCCAAAGAAGTACAATCTCTCTCTATATAGTTATATACATATAAAACTAACCCGTGAGGACCTGGAAAAGTCGGCCCATAAGAAAAGAGAAGCAAAAAATAGCCTCTGTCTTTGCATGAAAGAGGAATTGTAGCTCAGTAGCTGTATCTTGGCTAACCCTGGGTCTGGATTCCCTGGGTTCAAATCCCTGTTCTGCCTCTTATGAGCTGTGAAATGTTGAGCAGGTGACTTAGTCTCTTAATGTTCCAGCCTCTCCCCCTATAAAATAGAGACAGTGGCAGGTGCATTATGGGCATTAGAGATGACGGGTACAATGCCCCAAATGTGTTAGTTATTATCATATAAAACTCTAAGTAAAAGGTCTTTCATCAAAAAGTTGTGCATTTTGAAAATTCTCATTTTGTATAGTAAATGTGTTCCAGAAAAGTTGGGTGAAAGCAAGATATTTTAATAAGCAACAACACTTTGGTATGCCATGGAGAATCTATTTATTTTTAAACACTTCTATGAGTTGTTTGTGAACCAGAGAATTATTTCGTAGAAAATTATTTTGCCAAAATTTATAGGCTCTTAATTATTCAGGTTTCATTGAAGAAGGGAACAGATTATTAAATTATAAAAAAAAAATAAATTTAGTGGCAAAAATTATTTTCATAAGGACATAGTAATAATAATGGTAAATGGATTTATTGAGCATTTACTAAGTACCAATCACTATTCTAAGGGATTTACATGGACTACCTCATATAATTCTCTAAACAACTCTATTACTATTATCCAGTTTACATGTAAGGAAAATAAAGCAAAGAGAAATGAATATTTGGCCAAGTTCACACAGTTAATAAGTAGTGGGAATGTCCATGTAATAAATTATTTCCAAAATGAAATCACTTGGGAAAAAAAAACTAAACTAAACTAAACTAAACTAAACTAAATAAATAATCAAACCAAACCAAATGAAAAGAGGCAAAACCAGAGAGGAAAGTACCAAATATCGATTTACCCTAAGTCATCCCTCGGACATAGAGTATTTGAAAACTACTGGATATCAATGAAACTATGACACTATGTGTCTCCATTTTTTTTTTAAATTTTTTTTAATGTTTATTTATTTTTGAGACAGAGAGAGACAGCGCATGAACGGGGGAGGGTCAGAGAGAGAGGGAGACACAGAATCCGAAACAGGCTCCAGGCTCTGAGCGGTCAGCACAGAGTCTGACGCGGGTCTCAAACTCACGGACTGCGAGATCATGACCTGAGCCGAAGTTGGCCGCTTAACCGACTGAGCCACCCAGGCGCCCCGCTATGTGTCTCCATTTTAAAAGAAAAGAATAATTTGCTCAAGCTTAATCTATGGGGAATAAAAACAGGATTTCATCAGGTGTGGGGCACTAAAAGCTCTTTCCACTGGTCCAGATAGGCTTTCAATGGTTAGCATATCTTCCTGTAGACTAAGGATACAACAGGTAACCCACAGATGAATGCACTTTGTGGGTGTGTTACATTTGGCTGTCATTTTATGTCATTGGTGTTACATTTAGACTGTTGTCTGAGTCCATTATTTTTAAACTGGGAGATTTCTCACAGAAATCTGAATTGTAAATGAAATACCAGAAGATTTGAGAATACTGGAGCCCACAAACCCATTTGGCAACAGTCTGCAGGAGCTTGGTGCCCTCTGTGAGAGAGGCCAGAGCCCTCTGCTTCAAGCCCCGCCCTCTCTCCCTGCTACCTGCTTTGCTTGTTTACATCAGCTTCCTAGCCCCAAGGACATGACTTGATGACCATTGCTTTAGGTTTTAGCTTTCTTCCACATTTGTTACCTCCGGGAAGGAACATACAAAGCCACATTAGCCATTTGTATTTTGCTGGGAATATATCTAATATATTTCTGAAAACAGAAAGGAAAAGCAATTAATGAAATCATGAACAAAAACTGGGAAGTGATACGATATTTTTAAAGATTAACCTTTTCTCTGACTTGCAGTTTTTCTCTCCTAGCTTTTTATAATCCCAAAACCTTCCTATTTGGCATAAGCAAGCTCTTAGAAACCTGGTTCTTATGCCAATATGCAAAGAGTTCCCATTGGTATTCACCAGTAATCTGCAAAGGCCTCCAGCCTTTGAATGCACCATGGTTACTTTAAGCACCTTTATAGAAATTACTTCCAGGTTATACAGATTATTCCAATTTATATTTTTAGAACGTTCTTAAATACCGTCTTCCTGAATTTAAGAAACACTTTTCACAGGGAATTTTCATAACGCATCTGAATTTGATTAAGCGAATCTTTATTTTCCAATCAGAAAAAAGCTGACTACTTAGACTGAGATGAATCTTTTCTAAAAATAAATGATAATTATAATTATATATATGTATGTATGTACATATATCTACATGGTATATATACACATATAGTATATATACATGTAAATATATTTAAACATATATACACAAGTGTGAGATATGTATCTCCCACTGCTTAAAGAAAAAAGCCTTAGTAATATCCTCATATGTGACCTTTCTCTGTGTGCATATTGTAGAGTAATGAAGGCATTCGGAGTATGGCCATTCGACACTTTGGTGAATTACTCAGGGACATGAGTCATTACATGTGGATGCTAAATGATGTGGTTCTTGGAGGCTTGGTGCCCCTGATCCTGTTTTTGGAGGACACAGATATCAGTGTAGTTAAAGTAAGTCCTGTGATCTCATTTTTCCTAGTTTTGCATAGAATCATAGTGTTTTTGGTAACATCAGACGAGCAGATCCTCAGTGACCTTTTTCTGCTTCACAGGCATGTAGACATACATTAACAATCTGTACCTCAGAATTAAACTGGTCAACATCTTATTTGCTCAAAGACAAATATTACAATTTTGAGCTGGTGGTGCTCAACATCTGTAACAATCTTGTAAGTAACCCCACAATGTTTACTACCTTAGGAGTTCTAGAAATAACTTGAAAGGAGACCCAAAGTGATGAAAGGTGTGTCAGGGACAAGAGTGGACCCTGGAGAAGGAATGTGAAGAAAAGATAAGACATGAATAGTTACAAGCCAGGGCTTAAGACCAGAAAAAAATTAAATTTTCTGCTTCTTCCCCAACATGGATCGCCTCTGATTATCTTTCTCCAACCCACTTACTTTGAGCTACGGATGGTGATAAACGTAGGAACAGCATTTCAGATCACCAGAAGCAAAACTGGAGTTACTTTGTCGTCATCTTAATGAGCTGGTGTTCTGGAAACCAGCATGAATTGCAGCAATAGACAAGTGGGGCTGGAAGAACGCTACGCAAAAGTTGGAAACACAAAGTTGGGCTTAGGAATCATATAATAAACTGAATAACATCTCCAAACAAAAGGGTAAAGTGTATACGTAGATATCTCCAAGGTTTAAATTGCTCCTAATTTGGTATAAGCAACCAAGCTCTTTTTTCTGGAAGCCTCTCTAGAAGAAACATGCTTTTGCCAATGACTGAGATTGCGCCCCCCCCCCAGTGGGATTTTCGGCGTGTTTCTCATGAGAACTACATTACAGATTTGATATCTGACACCTTGGGGTTCCTGAGAAGCTCCCGAATATATCTGAGGAAAGCATCAGTTATTTTAATTGGTAAATAAAATTCAATTCTCATTTTTTAATTTGCCTTACAAGGTACAGAATGGGGTAGCAGCTGGAAGTCTTTCTTTTTTTTTTTTTTTTTTAATTCTTTTTTTCAACGTTTATTTATTTTTGGGACAGAGAGAGACAGAGCATGAACGCGGGAGGGGCAGAGAGAGAGGGAGACACAGAATCGGAAACAGGCTCCAGGCTCCGAGCCATCAGCCCAGAGCCTGACGTGGGGCTCGAACTCACGGACCGCGAGATCGTGACCTGGCTGAAGTCGGACGCTTAACCGACTGCGCCACCCAGGCGCCCCTGGAAGTCTTTCTTAAAAAAATACAAATTTTCTTGGTTTATGAGGGGCAGCACCTGCCATGGTGGTATCTATTAATCAAAGTTAGATATGTGATGAGAATAGAGTTCTATTTGCTAACACAGTAAGTATTATTATACAAAGTGCATTCAACAGGATGAATTTCAGATTTTAAGATGGTGGCAAACCATTGCTAATTCTTCCCCTTCACTGCCTAAAAATCTACCCAAAGAGCAAGAAGAATATAAAAAATACAAATACCATCTTCAATAAAACAGGACAACTGTAACTACAAATTACAGATGAGGAAATGCTACTGAATCCAATAAAGTTCTTTCAAAAGTGTTGTGGCGGGAGGGGAGGTGTAGGAAGATTCTAACAGAGGACAACTAAAGTTTTTGATCTTGTACAAACCCGACCAAACAGGGGTTTTGTCCCCCCTCACTAGTTTGTTACCATAAAGATTGAAATTAATAAACCTTTATTTGGAATGACAGGAAGTGAGCTCCCTGTTTGGTAGTGGGATCTTCCCTTGACCCTATTTAGCATCATGGAGTAGCAGGGGCACCCAGGACTGAGGAAATGGTCATGTCAGTCGGACTTGTAGAGAGGAGTCTGTCAGTCAGCGAAGGTAGAAGACAAATCAAACCAGGCTCATCACTAGAGCTCACAATCTCTCTGGGGCTTAGAGGAGCAACGCAACACAAACGTGCAGAAAATCCTGTGTCATAAGAACTTTATTTCAAACCGGAAAGAGCTCCTATCCTGAATTCTACCCTGGAACTTTCTGCAAACAGTCCTCTATAACTAATATTGCAAGATCCCAAAATAAATAATTGAAAAAGGCATTACCTTTCTACAGAGGTATTTCCATGGGGAAAATGGAGGACAAAAAAAAAAAATTAGAAACTGTTTCTACAGACCAGATAAAAACCATGATATATATTTCTGTGAACCCAAAACTTTGTTATGTAAAGATCTAAGGTATAATGTCAACACACGGGCAGTATATGATAGGAGAATGGGAGCACAGGAAAAATCAGCTTTCAAAGAATGGGGGGAAAGCGTAAGAAAAAAACTACATAACCATCAGTACACTATAACCAGCAGAAGAGAAAATATAGCTTGTTGAGAACCTTAGGAAGGAGGGAACAACAGGTACAGGGTTGAGAAATGCTAGCAAGAGGAATGAAAACCGGCAAGAAACAGTTTGAAAAGCTAAGGGGCAATGAGCAATCCAGAAGATAGATAAAAGAAATGCCAACTATGCATAAATATCCCTGAAGAAGAAAAATGATTAGGGGCACCTGGGTGGCTCAGGCAGTTAAGCGTCCAAATTCGGCTCAGGTTATGTTCTCATGGCTGGTGAGTTTGAGCCCCGTGTCAGGCTCTCTGCGGTCAGCTCAGAGCCTGGAGCCTGCTTTGGATTGTGTCTCCCTCTCTCTCTGCCCCTCCCCGATTCGCATTCTGTCTCTGTCTCTGTCTCTCTCTCTCTCAAAAATAAATAAATATTAAAAAAATTTTTAAAAAATTTTTAAAGAAAATGATTAGAGCAAAAAGGCGTTCATTCCAAAGGTATAACTTAAGGGGCTCCTGGGAGGCTCAGTCGGTTAAGCATCCAACTCTCGGTTTCCGCTGAGGTCATGATCTCATGGTTTGGTTAAGTTTGAGCCCCACGTCAGGCTCTGCCTTGACAGTGCAGAGCCTGCTTGGGATTCTCTCTCTCTCTCCCTCTGTCTCTGCCCCTCCCCTGCTCATGCTCTCTGTCTCCCTCAAAATAAATAAACTTAAAAAGGAGGTATAATTTAAGAAATAAAAGAATTAAATAAACTGAGGTCTGATAAAATGTTTTTCAAGAAACATTTTATACAGAATGCAGCATTAAGACATTTCCTAATGAAGTTATGGAACTTCACAGTTAAAGAATTCTTTGAGCATTTAGGGGGGGAAGTGTCATCTATAAGTTACAAAATAAGTAAATCTGGCCTTAGATTTCTCCACTTCGGTATTCAACCCTAAAATAAAGTAGAATAGTGCCTACAAAATCCTAAATGGAATGAAAAGAAGAGAGAGGAAAGAAGAAGGAAGGGAAAAGGAGAGAGCACCAAAGAGGGGGGAAAGGAAGAAAAGAAAAAGAAATAAGAGTCCCGGGGGGCGGGTGGGAGATGAGTGAGGGAGGAAGGAATGAAAGAAGTACGGACAGACGAAAGGAAGGAAGGGAGATGGAAAAAGAAACTACAATGTGTGCAATATTTCTATGGAAAAAAAAAAAAAACCTTGCAAGTATTACTGAAAGACACAAAGAAGATCTGAAAAAATAGAAGGGTATAAACCAAATTTTGGGAAAGAAAGAATCAAATTTAAAAACGTGCCAGTTCTGGGGTGCCTGGGTGGCTCAGTCCATTGAGCGTCCAACTCTTGATTTCAGCTCAGTTCATGACCTCAGAGTCGTGAATCCAAGCCCCACATCGGGTTCCACAGAGCCTGCTTGGGATTCGCTCTCTCTCTTTCTCCCTGTCCTTTCCCCCCTCTCTAAAATAAATAAATAAACTTAAAAAAAAAAACAAAGAAAATAAAATGTGCCAATTCTTTCCTACATGGATCTATGCATGGAATGCACTGCCAATTCGAATATCAGTATGGCTTTCTTTTTGCAAAACTGACATGTTGATTCTAAAAATAATGTGGAAAGTTAGCACGCAAGAATATCCAGGAAATTCTGACCAAGAGAAAAAAAAAAGATGGGGCCAGGGGTGGGGGTGGGGGACTAGCTCTATCAGATATTAATACAGCTACAGTACTTAAAATCACATGGAATAAATAGACAAACAAGTAGAACAAAGTACCGTCCAGAAATAACTATCAAAACATGCAGTGTTTTAAAGTGAATCATTGGCTTTAACTAACAGGGATGAGAATATAGAATCTTCCTTAAATAGCTTCGGGACACCTGGTGAGCCATCTGGAATTTCAAAAATTATTTCATTCCTATCTTACTTACTTACTTCAAATAAATTCCAGATAGTCAAAGGCTCATATGCTAAAAATGAAACCATAATGATAAATAAAGTAGAATAGTATGGAAAAATTTATTGTATAGTCATGGGGTGGGCAAGACCTTTCTAAAGTAAAGGTCAAAATCTAGGAACCATGAGGAAAAGATCGATAAACTATGAAAAAAAAGTAAATACTTCTGCAGGGCAAAACCACTATAAACAGTCAGAACCCAAATTGAGATGATACCACAAATGAAGGGTGAGTTCTCACTGTCCGAAGATTCTTTATAAATCCATAAGAAACGACAAGAAATTCCTAAAAATTCCCATTATCAGCATAGAATTCTGTAAAAAATAGCTGACATTTAATAAAATAAAATTAAAAAAAAAAACCAGACATATAGAAAGAATTTTTTAATGCAAGAAAAAACCAAACAGTGGAAATAGAATCCAGCATATACAATTCTTGAATGAGCTTTAAAATAGAAATTATAAATGTGTTTAAAAGATTAATAAAATGGAATGCATAATTCAGTGGGTAAAATTAACAGCAGATTAGAAAGACCTGAAAAGAGACTTTGAGAATTAGATCTGTCAGAACAAAATATTCAGCTTCAAGATCAAAGTTTGAAGAGATAAGAGTAGAAAATAGGAAAAGAGCATAAGAGTATGAGACATGGTGAAAAGGTGAGAAATACACATCCATAAGGAGAGAGGAAGAAGAATGAGACAAAAATATTTGAAGGGTAAAGGCCAAGAATTTTCCAAAACTGAAATAAGGTAATAACAAGAAATAACACATCTAGGTTTGTAAAAGGAAAATAAAACTTTTAAAATATGTAGATAAATAATTATATTTAAAAATATTTAGAACACTGGAAGGAATTCAGAAAAATTGTTTGTATTAATACATAAACTTAGCAAGCTTTCTAGACATAGCATCAAAATACAAAGATCAATCAGATTTCTATATACTAAGAATAAACCATCGGGAAATCAAACTTTTGAAAATGCCTAATACAATAGCACCAAAAAATCCTGAAATAACTCAAAATAAAACTACAGAACCATGCCCAAGATGGGTACAGAAAACCAGAAAACCCTGAGACAATTTTTAGAAACTTAGATGTGTAATGTTGGTGGACTAAAGGATCAGAGAGTATGGTAGCTTCGACTCTTCCCCAAACTGATCTGTAAATTCAGTGCAATCCCAAACAAAATCTCACCAGGGGGGCTCTGAGTGTGAGTGAGTGTGTGTGTGTGTGAAATGAGGGGCGCCTGGGTGGCGCAGTCGGTTAAGCGTCCGACTTCAGCCAGGTCACGATCTCGCGGTCCGAGTTCGAGCCCCGCGTCGGGCTCTGGGCTGATGGCTCAGAGCCTGGAGCCTGTTTCCGATTCTGTGTCTCCCTCTCTCTCTGCCCCTCCCCCGTTCATGCTCTGTCTCTCTCTGTCCCAAAAATAAATAAAAAACGTTGAAAAAAAAATTAAAAAAAAAATTGAAATGAGACAAGCTGATTCTAAATTTTACATGAAAATGTAATGGTTTGAGAATAGCCAAGATGATTTAAGGAAGAACCACAACGTTGAAAACTTATACTACTGGGTAGATATCAGGACACAGTATACATTAAGGTAATGTGGCAGTGGCATTGTGATCGAACGAAGTCAAGACACTACCCCCCCCCCTTGCCCCCGCCACACACACAATTATGATACAAGTGACCCTGCACAGCAGTAGGGAAAGGACAGTGTTTGCTTTAACGGTTCTGGGTTAATCACACAGGGATATAAAAAATATCTTGACTCCTATTTTATGCAATATAATTACAGTTGGATCTACAATCCAAAAGTGTAAGAGGTAACACAATAAAGCTTCTAGAAGTAAATACTGAGTAGTAGGATACCAGGATGACCTTGAGACAGCAAAGATTTCTTATAAGGACCCCAAAATTCACTAACCATAAATAAAAAGATGGTGAACTAGACTACATTAAAATTAAAGACTTCTGTTTATTAAAAAAAAAATGGAAAAGTTTAGCCCCAAAGCAGGAGAAGAATTTGTAAGGCATGTAACATTTAAAAAGATTAGTACCAGGGCGCCTGGGTGGCGCAGTCGGTTGAGCGTCCGACTTCAGCCAGGTCACGATTTCGCGGTCCATGAGTTCGAGCCCCGCATCGGGCTCTGGGCTGATGGCTCAGAGCCTGGAGCCTGTTTCACATTCTGTGTCTCCCTCTCTCTCTGACCCTCCCCCATTCATGCTCTGTCTCTCTCTGTCCCAAAAATAAATAAACGTTGAAAAAAAAATTTAAAAAAAAAAAAAATAAATAAATAAAAAGATTAGTACCCAGAATAAAAACGCCTACAAATACATAAGTAAAAGACAACTCAATATAAAAACAGGCAAGGGACTTGTCAGAACAGGCATTTTACAAAAGAAATATAGAAGTGGCCAATACCAACAGGCACATGAAAAGATGTTCAGCGTCGCTCCTTATCAGGGAAATACAAATCAAAACCACACTCAGGTATCACCTCACGCCAGTCAGAGTGGCCAAAATGAACAAATCGGGAGACTATAGATGCTGGAGAGGATGTGGAGAAACGGGAACCCTCTTGCACTGTTGGTGGGAATGCAAATTGGTTGCAGCCGCTCTGGAAAGCAGTGTGGAGGTTCCTCAGAAAATTAAAAATAGACCTACCCTATGACCCAGCAATAGCACTGCTAGGAATTTATCCAAGGGACACAGGAGTACTGATGCATAGGGGCACTTGTACCCCAATGTTCATAGCAGCACTCTCAACAATAGCCAAATTATGGAAAGAGCCTAAATGTCCATCAACTGAGGAATGGATAAAGAAATTGTGGTTTATATACACTATGGAATACTACGTGGCAATGAGAAAAAATGAAATATGGCCTTTTGTAGCAACGTGGATGGAACTGGAGAGTGTGATGCTAAGTGAAATAAGCCATACAGAGAAAGACAGATACCATATGGTTTCACTCTTATGTGGATCCTGAGAAACTTAACAGGAACCCATGGGGGAGGGGAAGGAAAAAAAAAAAAAAAAAGAGGTTAGAGTGGGAGAGAGCCAAAGCATGAGAGACTGTTGAGAACTGAGAGCAAACTGAGGGTTGATGGGGGGTGGGAGGGAGGAGAGGGTGGGTGATGGGTATTGAGGAGGGCACCTTTTGGGATGAGCACTGGGTGTTGTATGGAAACCAATTTGACAATAAATTTCATATATAAATAAAAAAAAGAAAAAGAAATAAATAAATACAGAGTGAATTCAAGAAAAAAAATAATAAAAGTGGCCAATAAACACTATATAAAATTCTTATTAATCATGACCAAAACAGCAAAGAAAATCACAGTGTGATGCCACCAAATCCATGAGAATAACTGAAAGGAAAAAGACTAACAATGTCAAGTGGTAGGAGGCAAAGCAATGGAAATGTTCATAGTTACAGGTGGGAGTGAAAATTGATACAACCACTATGGAAACTGTTTAACGGTAACGATTAAAGGGGAAGATAAGCATATCCCTTAGCCAATAAGTCTTCTGCTAGCTACATACCAAACATTAATGCGTACAAATGCATACCAAAATTTATGTACAAGAATGCCCATGATAATATCATTATTCGTATAGCCTCAAATTGTTCAGCAGCAGCAGAATGGATTTTTTTAAATGCTGCATTCATAAGATGGAGTATCACATAACAGCGTTCAGCAAACTTTTTCTGTAAAGGAACAGATAGTAATTGTTTTAAAATATTAGTACTGTTGGTCTCTGTCAAAACTACTCAGCTCTGCCATAAAAGTAGAATGGATAAAAGTAGCAATGGATAATACATAAATATATGAGCCAATGAGCTTGGCTTTGTTCCAAGAAAACTTTATTTGCCAACTCCTGATATGTAGCAGTGGAAATGAATGAACTATTGCTTCATTAAAGAAGTTGGATGAACCTCCCAATAATGCTCAACAACAAGTTGAGCTAAAGAATAATCTAAGGGGTGGGGGAGGAGATTGGGAAGGGCATGCCAGAGACTTCTGGAATGGTAGCAGTTTTTCTATTTAATGACCTAAGTGGAGCTAGAAATGTTCTCAGTAATCATGCACTGAGCTGTGCCAATATGATTTATGCACATTGATACACATAAATATATCTCCATAAAAAGTATCATTAAATAATAATTATTTGAAAGCACTAAAAGGTGTTCCAAGGATAATCTAAGACATGGTTTGCTTTGAGGAAAGCTATGGAGGCAGCTAGATTAGAGGATGCATTTCCACAATGTATTTTGGGGTCACTCTAATACTACTTTGTGCGTAGGGTACTTGGCAAAATCAGGTGGCCATTTACTGCTCAGAGATGAAATTGAAGTCATGCTTGAAGGTAAGTGTTGAAGTTATAATGAAATCTGTATGTATGAGTTATGTATAAGTCTAAATGAATTCACTGTCTGTGATTCAATTCACATAGGTGTTCTATAATGGTGCCAGGGACGGGAGGAGGGTGGTAGGGAGGAATCAATGGAAAAACTAGGTTAAAGGGTATCTTTTTTCTTTTCTTTTCTCTTCTCTTCTTTTATTTCTTTTCTTTTCTTTTTTCTTTTCTTTTCTTTTCTCTTTTCTTTTTTCTTTTCTTTTCTCTTTTCTTTTCCTTTTCTTTTTTTCTCTTCTCTTCTCTTCTCTTCTCTTCTCTTCTCTTCTCTTCTCTTTTCTTTTCTTTTCTTTTCCTTTCTTTTCCTTTCTTTTCCTTTCTTTTCTTTCTTCCTTTCCCTTTTCTGCTTCCCTTTCCTCCCTTCCGTTCCCTCCCCTTTCTCCACTTGCACCGGAGAGAATTAAGGAACAGTGTTTGCTCTCAAGATGTCCGAACTTTGGCATCTCTCTCTTAGCCTCTATTTCCTCATCAGGATCAGATTTACAAACAGGTGGGATAGAAAATAGGGTGGCAGCTTCCCTCCCTTCCGTGTGTGTGTGTGTGTGTGTGTGTAATAGACTTTATTTTTTAAAGCAGTTTTAGATTTACAGCAAAATTGACAGGAAGGTACAGAGATTTCCTATATACCTCCTGCCCTCACAATGTTGCACAGCCTCCCCCACCATCAACGTCTCCCCCACTCCAGATGTTTGTTACAACTGATGAACCGACATCGACACATTATGATCTTCCTTTTTTATTCCCTCATTCCCCCCATTCACTCATTTCTTCAATACCTACCTGTGGACAACCTGCAAATGCTAAGCCCTGTAATTCTGCCTCCGTGTCCTCAGAATCTTCTTTCTCCCCCCCTTCTCTTCCTGCTCCTTCTCCTCCCTTTTCCACATCTGTCCTCCCCTCCCCCCACCATTTCTTCTTGTTAAGAAGAAAATAACTCCCACAAGCCTGGTGTCTGGATATAATGACATTAGCCTTTTGGTATATGTATTATCTCAGATATTTTTCAAGAATATAAGCTATTATATATTTATTTTTTGAATTACCAAAAAGGTGTGTAACTTTCTCATTTCCTCATATATTCATGCCAATATTCATATATTCATGCCAAGAAACAGGGGTTTGCATCATCGTGGTAATATGTGTGTGCCATTTCATTATGATATGACGGATTTTTACGTGGTTCTCTGTTGATGAATGTTTAGACAGATTCCAACTTTTCTCATTATTATGAGTACTACTGAGCCTCTTGATGAATGTATATTTATGCCATGTAGCAGAATGCTTAGCACATGACAGGCACTCAGTCAATGTTTAGTGAGAATTCCTATTTTTCTTTTATTTATTTTTTTTTTAAATTTTTTTTCAACGTTTATTTATTTATTTGGGACAGAGAGAGACAGAGCATGAACGGGGGAGGGGCAGAGAGAGGGAGACACAGAATCGGAAACAGGCTCCAGGCTCTGTGCCATCAGCCCAGAGCCTGACGCGGGGCTCGAACTCACGGACCGTGAGATCGTGACCTGGCTGAAGTCGGATGCTTAACCGACTGCGCCACCCAGGCACCCCCCTATTTTTCTTTTAATGAGGTCTGGTGGGGATAGCAGATAAAACTTCCAGGCTGCTTCTAGCCAAAATAGTGAAATTTAAGGGTGGAGAGGAGAGAAGGAGAGACTCTGTGAGACATAGTGTTTGTTCAGGGTTTGAGCTTCTCGACCACAAAAGAGACGTCTTGAACTAAAGGTTCTTCTGCTCTTAACAGCTATTGACAGAGTGCTTTGGGATGAAGATCCCATCATCAGGCAGTTGGCAGAAATCACCCACAAAATTTTTAAGGAAATAGCCCATAGACTGACGTCCTCACACGTTAAACAAACTTTCCGAAGATTATTTCACTTCATCTATATAAAAAAATTGAAGCCTCTTTACAATTATAACTGGCCCAACAACCTGGCCAGCAGTCCTATGAAGATTAAGGAAACCGATGGTGACAAGGAAGGACTTACCGATGAGAATTATGTATACATGTTTGTAAAGAATGAGACTTGAAGAACTTCCCAGAAGAGGAATGATTTTCCTTTCCCACCTGATGACTTGAGTCTATAGTTACGTGCTTTTCTGAAGGATGCTGGAAGCCTTTCCTGTCGCTTCTTAACTCTCTATTCAAATGGAGAAATCTATTGCTTCTTTATGTTTGATGCTGAGCAGAGAGTTCACCTCATCAAATCCGCTAATAAAATTGAAAAATCATATAAGCAAAGCATTTGATGAGAAGCTCTTGATTTTGATCAAATCAACCTGCGTCTACTGAACACCTTCCAAGTACCAGGCACGATGCTAGGCGGTGGGGACATCTGGATGATATAAACAGGGTTTCTGTTCTCAGGAGAGTCACAGCATGGCTGTTTCATCCTGCTTGGGCAAATGCTGCCCAGGCAAGTTTCAAAAAGGAAGGAACGGAACTTGCACTGCAGGACGAAGGGGAGCCCCTGTATTATTGCATTCTTGTTGGAGACACTGAGGCAAGAAGAGTGTTGGGGGAGAGATAGAGACTTTGTTAAGGACACAGGTCGGCAAGGAAAGAGTGGGGAGAGCTGAGGCCTGTGGGGAAGGTGATGCTGTGCCCATCACTTTAAACTTTTTGAAATGAAAATAGGATAACCCGTCCTAGTTAGTGGTGACCATTGCCCTCAGGATCTGGTGTCCCGCCATCCTGACCCATCAGAAAGTCCTCAATGGTCTTGCCTGACCTGTTGCTTGGGCTCATCTTTCATTCCCCTCACCGTACCTCCCTCCCACCCTGTGCTCCCTCTCTGGCATCAACCCCTCCAGCCACAGGAAACTACCGGTAACCCCTACGGTTCAGGTGTTGTGTCTTTGTAACGTGTCAACTCTCAACGCTCGCACATTTCCACTGCTTCGTGGGCCCACCGCACTGGTGTGGGGTAGCAGTCACTGCATCTGCCCTGGGGTCCTCCTTCCACCTCTCTGACTTTTGAGCCAGTGAGTTTAGTTCCATTGACACCAGCTTCTCCTGTGGGACAGCCACGGACGGTAGAAGCCATAGGAGACTACCGCCGCTCCAAGACTGTGGGTTCTACCCCGTCCTTGCTGTCCTACTTTACACCCCCCCTTCCCTTCCCAACCGCATTGAGCTTGAGACTTCAAGCTTGGCATCAATGTGAAGATGACAGTCTTGCGGAGACTACGTCCCCCATGGTTGCTTGCAGTCACATCCTTGGTCGTGCCTCTCTAATTCAACCCTGACCCGTGTATGGGAGATGCACTTTCCAGGCCCCTTTGGAGTGTTGCTCCTGTGTTTCGCCTTAATGCTCTGTGCGCTCTCGTTGCATTTACCAGCTTGTAGTGAAATTATTGCTTTTTTTCTCTTCCTGCCCCACAACATTGAAGTTTCTTAAAGGTAAATGCTGTATCTTACGCCTGGTGGAGTGCTCTAGAGCCCCGCGGTGCCTGGCACGGGATGAATGCTCAGTGAACGCATGCCAATGAATGAAGTGCTAACAGGACATGTTGCCCTCACGCTTCAGTAAGAATTTTCAGATATTAATAAGTGTTGGTTAATATTAAACATAATGAAAGAATGGATACTTTTAATTTACTCCTTAGTCCATATTACTTCATTCTTACCCAGATGTTCCAGACCTCACTTCTCAAAATCAAAGCAACTTCCTTTCCCACCTTTAAGCAAGCAGGATACCTAGTGTGGTGGGCTACATAATAACCCTCCTAACGATATCCAATTCCTGATCCCCAGGATCTGCGAATATTTTACCTTCCGTGGCAAAAGGAGCTTTACAAACATGATCAATTAAAGGATCTTGAGGTGAGGAGATTAGCCTGGATTATCCAGGTAGGCCAAATATAATTATAGGTTCTTTATAAGAACAAAACGGGAGGCCAGAGAGGAAAGAGATTTTTGGAGATGCAACACCCTTGCTTTGAAGTTGGAGGTAGAGACCAGAAACCAAGGAAGGCAACTCTAGAAGCTTAAAAAGGCAAGGGAATGGATTCCCTCCCAGAGCCTCCAGAGGGAGCACAATGCTACCAACACCTTGATTTTGTTCCCAATGAAACGCATTTTGGACATCTGAACCCCCAAACTGTAAGACAATAAGTTGATGCTGTTTTAAGCCACTACATTTGGCAGAGCAGAAACAGGAAACTAAGATACTTAGATTTCTACGAAACAAAGCAAACCAAAGTAAACTCTAACTCTCCCCACTCAAACACACACGCACACACACACGTATGCACACAGACAGCAATGAGTATAATGGACCTTACGCAAATGTCGAGGTTTCTGTAAAATATCTGATATTCTGTGCTATTTATACATTAGACATGCTCTTCAAAGTCCATTAGGCCACCCCATCCTCACACCCAACTGACACTATAGCCTCTTCATCATCTCCCGGCTCTCTCTCCACTTTCTCCCTCCCGTCTCTTCTCCCCACCCCGCTGCCCACCACCCTGAATTCCTTGACTTCCCAGGAACCATGAGCTCTTTTCACTTTGTTGTAAAACAGTTGGCTCTCCACAGGTTCCAACTCTAGCCTGAACTTCCATATGCTCTGAAGACATAAAGGCCTTCTTGCAAAACGTCCTATCTTCCTGAGGTCCAATTGTGATTCTAAATAAATAGCACATTCCCTGCTGGCACATGTCTGTGTTACTGCCATTTTCAAAAATTTTAATAATTCTTGCAGGCTTCCCCATGGCAATCATGAATGTGACCTTTGGTGCTGTGCAGAACATGGCCACCATCCTGGAATACTCACCCCTCACTCTCTGCTCTCCAGGGCTACTGGCTTTCTCATCTCTGTGTGACCCATGCATTTGGGCCTGCGCTCATGCTCTTCCTGTGCCTGAAACACATCATCACCCAGCCGGTTAGTACCCATCTTTCTTTCTTTCTTTTTTTTAATGTTTATTTATTTTTGAGGGAGAGAGAGAGAAGAGGAAAGGCAGAGAGAGAGGGAGACAGAGGATCTGAATCGGGCTCTGCAGTGACAGCAGAGAGCCCAAAGCAGGGCTCCAACTCACGAACCATGAGATCATGACCTGAGCCAAAGCTGGACGCTTAATCGTCTGAGCCACCCAGATGCCCCCCTACCCATCTTGCAAACGCCAACTCAAAATTCATGTTCACAGAACCCTCTATATGCCTCTGTAGCACTAACCACAATTACTAGAATAACTAGGGTAATAACTAGGATAATTACAGAACAAATTAATGGAAAAAAGTAATTTATTTTACAATGAGTTGCCTATGCCCTGATCCCATTGCTAAAACGTCAGCTCTATAAGGTCATGCACCGTGTCTGCTTGGTCACCCCTGTATCCGCCAGGGGCCTGGCACAGTGCCTTATGCATAATAATATTTAATATATATTTATCACATGGATGGATGAATGAATGAACGAATGAACACATAACCAGGTTTTCTGATACTAAGAGGCTAGATGTGTTGGTAATAATAATAATGGGAAGACTCAGCCAAAGCTTGATTAGGTACATTGTTGTGGCCCCTGGTATAAGGAATGGGCTACCATTTGTTGGATACCTACTATGTGGTCAGCATTTGTCTTATGATTATCTTAATTCATTTTCACAATAACCCTGGAAAAGGTATATTTTTGCCCCATTGTGCAGATGAGGCACTACCGTATACTCTATTAGCTTTGATGTCCATGGAGCTGGAGAGAATGTAAGTGGTCCCCGGTGAGGTCACTGTTCCAGAAAACACCACTGGCCTCTCTTCTATGCAACAAAATGATGGTGGCACCCGGTCAGGGAAGGTAATAGCCTCCCACTGAGATACTCTCTCTAACTCTCAGTATGTTCCTGTTGCACATTCTGCCCACTTCCTTCGAACAAAATAGTGACAGAAATTGATAAAACTGAGTGGCGACTATATGCCAGACACTGTACAAGGTGCTCTATTGTACGATCCAAATTTATTCTTCCAAATATCTCAGCAGTTGACTCTTATTACTGTTTCCATTTTACCCTTTAGGAATCCAAGTCTCAGAAAGGTCGTGTAAATCGTCACCATCTTAGGTAGAGGAAGATAGAATATTTAGCCTCAGGGACTCCAGACCCAGGGATCTCAATCACTACCACATTGTATTTGCCTTTTAGGGATCGATTTTTCCCACTGGCTATAAAACCTCGTTATATATACTGGAATCACTTGGACAGTTGTTTGTTTTTAAAAATTTTTTTTAACATTTATTTATTTTTGAGAGACAGAGAGAGACAGAGTATGAGCAGGGGAGGGGCAGAGAGAGAGGGAGACACAGAATTCGAAGCAGGCTCCAGGCTCTGAGCTGTCGGCATAGAGTGGGGCTCGAACTCACAAATCGCAACATCATGACCTGAGCCGAAGACAGACGCTTAACTGACTGAGCCACCAAGGCGCCCCATGTTCGTTTGTTTTTTAAATAACAGCAAGCTGACTTTAATCTAGACCATTTACATCAGAATCTTCCAGTCTGAGGCCTGGGCATCAATGTTTTTTAAGATTCCAGCTGGATGGGGTGCCTGGGTGGCCCAGTTGGTTAAGCGTCTGACTCTTGATTTGGGCTCAGGTCATGATCTCATGCCTCATGAGACCGAACCTCACACCAGGCTCTGTGCTTGGGATTCTCTCTCTCTCTCTCTATCTCTCTCTCTCTGCCCCTTCCCTGCTTTCTCTCTCTCTCTCTCTTTCAAAATAAACATTAAAAAAAAAAAGAATCCAGGTGATCTAGAGGGAAGACAATACTATAAATCAATGTTATCAGTTCATCCTGGAGACTGGATTTAGACATTTGTATATCCCCAGCATCCAGCACTGTGTCTGACATGTGAGAAAAACCTTATAAAATGTATCTATGAGGGGCGCCTGGGTGGCTCAGTCGGTTAAGCGGCCGACTTCGGCTCAGGTCACGATCTCACACTCCGTGAGTTCGAGCCCCGCGTCGGGCTCTGTGCTGACCGCTCAGAGCCTGGAGCCTGTTTCAGATTCTGTGTCTCCCTCTCTCTGACCCTCCCCCATTCATGCTCTGTCTCTCTCTGTCTCAAAAATAAATAAACGTTAAAAAAAAAATTTTTTTTAAATGTATCTATGATTTATTGCGCCGTAGGAACCAATTAGACAGGAACCAGTCATTTATAAACAAACATTTGTTAAGTGTCTAGTGTAAGCAAGGCACTGTCCTGGGGAATAAGGATATAAATTAAGCATTTCCAGATACATGATTCTAATAAGATATTGCCAGTCAGTTCTTCTACAGTGCGGTGAGCAGCAGGAAAAGAGAGTCTATTTCCCTGTAAAAAGAAAAAGTATCTAAATTCTAAGCAGAGCTCCTGTGTGGACTAGGATAGTCAGGATTCTAAACACTGATGAAGTAAAAATTAGATGTTTACTATACTTATATCAATTTGCTTACTTTCCAGCAGATTTTGCTTTCTTTGCAGTATCTAAATGGACATTGATGTCGAGTTAATAGAAGGCAAATTACGCGCATGGTGTTGAGGTGGAGGCAAAGATCACGTGGGCAGACAGGAAGGCACGTCTGGTAAAGAACGGAGTTTTTTGGGCAAGGAAGTATTGTGGTGGTCTTAAAACCTGGCGGCATTCAAAGTGAACCACTACTCCAAGGTCTCCCTCTCGGAATAATGATAGAAGAATCTAGACTCACATTGAGGAGTCGTGGGGTTGAGTCTTGCGCTCTCCGCTTACTAGCTCGAAGCCTTAGGTAATGCATTTCATTTCAGGTTCTCTTGCTGTGAAATGGAGTTAATATTCCCCAGGAAACAGGATTATTATGAAGCTTTCATGGTGTAATTATAGATGAACGCCTTAGAACGGATTGTGTTAACATAAGGCGTTGGGTCAGTAAAAGCCAAATCCCTAGTGCAGGTTTTCCCCCTTATTCGGATCCCTGAGAGTGGTGGTTATTCCTGGAAGCCTCTCAGCTGGGAGAGACGTTCTCTCCATGCACCTTCCCTCTGTTCACACCCCTCCCTCCATCCTCAGCTATTCAGGCTGCAGGGAATAAGAGAACGTATAGCTGGGTGATCTTTCGCAGCCCAGCTCCCTCCCTGGATTGTGCGCTGTCCGTTGGCCTCTCACTGATTTGGGAGTCACCACTAGAAGTCTTGCTCCTTTTGTCGGACCCCCCAGAGAAAACCCAGGCACGTCATTCTCCTGAGAAGTCTTCAGGGAGTCCTTGTTCTCAGCGTGAAATTCTAACTCCTGAGTTTGGCAAACCTTCCCTCTCCTGGCCCTGCTTATCTTCTCTAGACTCATTATGTCCCGACCTCCTCCTATTATCTATGCTGCTGTCTTAAGGGACCACATGCAGCTGTCCCCACACAGCGATTGGGAGCCAAAACTTTAGAATCTGTCGGCCTGGATCTCACCGCGTGCTAGCTCTGCGTGGGTGCGGGCAGGATCGCTGACACTTTTGTGTCTCAGCTTCCTCCTCCATAAAATGGGCATACGGATTGTACCCAACTCTTTTTTTTTTAATGTTTATTTATTTTTGAGACAGAGAGAGACAGAGCATGAACGGGGGAGAGGCAGAGAGAGAGGGAGACACAGAATCGGAAGCAGGCTCCAGGCTCTGAGCCATCAGCACAGAGCCCGACGCGGGGCTCAGACTCATGGACGGTGAGATCATGACCTGAGCCGAAGTGGGACGCCCAAACACTGAGCCACCCAGGTGCCCCGGACTGTACCCAACTCTTAAAGTGTGATGACACCCATCTAACTTGTCCTAAGATAGTACGCAAAAGCCACTTAAGTACACTGTCTAATATTTAATCATTCATAAACATTACTACCATTGTTATTACTAATTTTATTATTGTTCCTGCCCTTAAAACCCTCTTCTTCCTCTTTCCCTTTAAAATAATAGAATCAAGGGCTCCCATTTATCACAAGGCTACGAATTTCAAGGTACTGCCCCCAGGAATTTTAAACATAGTGTTTTTATGTTTCACTTATCACAAGAACTCTAATATGGCCCTCACTTTATAGACATAACAACTGAGGCTCAGAAAGGTCAAGTGATTTCAGCCTGCTTCATCTGAATCATGTTTTTACTTCATTAATTCCCATTTGATTTGGGGATTTGGCTAATTCTTCACCCCCTCCTGGTGCCTTTCCTTGGCTTCCTAAGACTAGCGGCGGTGTCCCTCTGTGCTCTCCGCCAGAGTCACAATATCTATGAGAGCAGATTTTAACTGCTGCATTCAGGGGCGCCTGGGTGGCTCAGCTGGTTAAGCATCCGACTTTGGCTCAGGTCATGATCTCGTGGTCCGTGGGTTCGAGCCCCGCGTTGGGCTCTGTGCTGACAGCTCAGAGCCTGGAGCCTGTTTCAGATTCTGTGTCTCCCTCTCTCTCTGACCCTCCCCCGTTCATGCTCTGTCTCTCTCTAGAGTCTCAAAAATAAATGAACGTTAAAAAAAAAAAAAATTCAACTGCTGCATTCAGATGTTTTGTCCACTAGATGGGAGTCTTTTGAGAAAAAGAGTCTTCTGTGTTCATGCCCGTGCACCTGGTAGAGTGCCAGATTCAATGAAAGAGCCAGCGCAGAATAAAGCAATGAGACAACCCTTAGGGCCCGAGGAGAGGGTGCTACCAAAGGAATAGGAATTTGTGAGTAGCCGATGCTGCCCTGAAATCAAAAGGAAGCTTTAGCTGACTTGACACCAGCAAGGGCCACCAGCCTGATGCCCCTGGGCTGGGCCCGAGGGCCTGCCGTTGACATCTGGGATCAGGAATGTATATCACAGTGATCGCAACACATCTTCGGTCTTCACAGCCCATCTCCTCTGAAACATATCCGAAGCCCTTTACACATTTGCAGGGAACTGACAAGCACAAAGTGTGCCCGTCCCCGTACAAGTTACCTCATATACATTTCACCTCCTGCAATCCTCACGGTAACAATTTAAGGCGAACTTTATTATCCCAGGCTTGCCAATGAAGAAAATCTCTAAGATTTGACTAAGGCTAGAGACACCAGATTCGCACACAGCTCTGCAGGATTCCACAGAGCCGGCTTCTCCCAGGATGTGGCTGGAGGTCCTCTGGCCTCCTCCTCTGGCCACGTGACAGGTTTTTCCCAAAAGCCAAAATGCCAAAGCACCTGGTATGTTAGTTAACAAGTCAGTGGTACCTGAACACTGGGATTCTCAGGGAAAAAAAATTACATAACAGTGTGTGTGTCAAAAGTAGAAGGAAAAAAGGTGGAAACAAACCAAATGCCCATCAACAGATAAATGGGCATACAAAGTATGGTTTATTCGTACAATGGAATATTATCCAGCCATAAAAAGGAATGGAGTGCTGACACATATTACAACATGGATGAATCTTAAAAACATTATGCCAAGTGAAAGAAGCCGGCCACACAAGACCACATACTGTATGATTCTATTTATACAAAATTTCAGAACAGATAATTCGAGAACCAGAATGCAGATTACTGGGGCCACAGCAGGGAACAGGAAGAAATGAGGAGTAACTGTTTAATATATAGGGTTTCCTTTTGGAGTGATGAAAATGTCCTAGAACTAGGCAGAGGTGGGACGCCTGGGTGGCTCAGTCAGTTAAATGTCCAACTCTTGGTCGTAATCTCATGGTCATGGGCTCGAACCCCACATCAGGTTCCACACTGACAGCAGGGAACCTACTTGGTATTCTCTCTCTCCCTCTCTCTCTGCCCATCCCCTGCTCATTCTCTCTCTCTCAAAATAAATTAAAAGAAAACTTTAAAAAAAGAAAGAACTAAATAGAGGTGATGGTTGCACAAAATTATGAATGTACTAAATGTCATGAATTTGTACACTTTTAAATTACTTTAGATTGTGTGAATCTTACCCCATATTTTTTTAAGAAGACTGATAGAAAATGGCTCCACTCTCCCTGAGCACTGAGAACATGACCCAACATCCCCACCAAGACCACTACCCTCCCTGAACCACAGTCTGCACACATAGTGATGCTTTTTGCCTCTACTACAACGTACATGACTCCCCCCTGCCCATGATGGCATGGCCTGGGAGGAATCTCTCTCAAATCTCCCTCCTGCTATGCGACCTTAGGTGCATTTCGCCTAGAGGGCAAGCATCTGGAATCAGAGCCTCCCTGTGTCCTTACGAGGCCCACAGATCAGCCAATGAATGTATTTGGCGAGTGAGGCCAGTCTGCAGGTGAAGGTTTCAGAGCCTAAACCCAAAGACAAGCTACTTTCTACGGTTGTGGACACGCTGCAGGGGATGGTTTGCCTATATTCGGTCTGTGCCTATCATGGCAACTAAGATATCTTCTTCCTTTTGAAAAGAAGGGAGACAATGTATAACTTCTGAATACGGAGTTCTCTGGTGAGGAAGGTCTTCGGAAGTGATTCCAAAGCAGAGGAAAGCCCTCCACGGCGGAGTCTGCTGAATGTCCCCACGTAGATACTTAGCTTCTCAAGCAGAGACCAGTCCCTTTGACACTAGAGGTGGCCAAATTTCACGCCAACGGAAGGTGAGTAGAAGCAAAGTGTACAACTTTGGCATCACTTGCTTAAGAGGAAATCCCACAGCTTGGTCATCTGCTTTGTGTCTTTCGGCCGGCTGCATGTGGAGGCGGAACTCAGCCTCAACCCTGCAGACAGTAACACGCTCTTTGGACTAGGGCAGAGCCCCCACTAGCCTGGGCATCTGGATGGCTTCTCAGTAGACCCTGCCCATCCCGTACTTTTATATGACACAGAAATCAACAACTATCTTCACTCCAATGAATATAGCCCCACTCCAAACACCCAGCTCAAACAGCCCGAAGTTACACTTTAAAATCTTTCGTCCTTCGCCATAAAAACTTCTCTGTTGAGATGTCAGTGCTGTACCTTAAGGATTATCATAATGAAATAGTACTCATCAGTTGTGTCTTCAAATAAGTGAGTTTAAAGGATTCTTTCTGGAGGAGAATGAAGAACATAACACAAGTCTCCCATTCCGTCAGAATGTACCCTTTCCCCCAAGAAAGACAGTAGTTTCATCCACTTAATGCTCTCTGCTCGAATCCAGTGACTTCTGGGTGATGCGGCCACTCCTCAGTGGACGTGGCTTCCCGTAGCCTGATCTGATGTACAACGCGCTACTCTTCATTGGAGAGACAACAGTAGAGCTGTATTCCGATCCTTTTTTTTTTTTTTTTTTGCATAGTGCAGAAAGTGGACAAGTCTATAAAAGCTTGGATTTTATTAGCATAATCAGTTTAATAATAGAGTTTGTAGCAGAGTGATGTGATCGATAGCAAGTCCTTGACCCTTTCTAGCACATAGGAAGAGGGAGATTTCCCAGAGTCCTTTGCAGTTAGGTTGGCAAGTGCCGGTCAAATACGAGTGAGCGACGAGTGTCACTTCTGTGTCGAGGTGTGAGCACTAGATATGCTTGCTCTTCCCTTTCTGCATCAAAGGTCATTTGTGAAAGATGATGGCAATATATCATGAAAGGTCCTTGGATCCTTGAGTCTCCATTTGGAGGATAACGTCCCAGAGAAAGTGTCCAACCCACATTATGTGAGTAAAAAATATGCTTTTAATGTTAAACCATTGGATTTCCAAGTCTGTGTATTCCCAAAGTTTATCCTAATTATCTTGACTAACATAGCATCTCATGTGGAATTCAGATATATGGGCAAATGTTCACATACGATGGCTGTCTACAAATCAAACAATAGATGATTTGAGACATACGGTCTTCAAAACATTTTTATGTAAAACTTTCATATTTCTCTATCATTACATTTTACCCTCAGTATACACATTCAGTGTTTCCTTAAAATCTTACGTTTCAAATTATCTGTTTACCATTTTGAGTATTCCCTTTAATATCTCAGCAACTGTCAGGGCACCTGAGTGGCTCAGTGGGTGAAGCATCTGACATCGGCTCAGGTCATGATCTCGTGGTTGATGGGTTCAAACCCCATGTTGGACTCTGTGCTGACAGCTCGGAACCTAGAGTCTGCTTCAGATTCTGTATCTCCCTCTCTCTCTGCCCCTCCTCTCTCTCTCAAAAATAAATAAATATTTTAAAAAAATTTTTAAATAATAAATCAGGAACTGTCTTTCAAAAGTATCTTTCAAAAGCATATTTTCAAAAAGTATGTAAAGTGAGAATTCTCAAACCTTAAAAACATTACTTGTTATCTTAACAAAACTTGTGCTATGGGAAAGCAAAAAACCTTCAGAATTTTTCAGAGTAATAGTCCTATGAGGTTATCCCTTAAGTAGTTTTAACCCATCACAATGATTTATGTCTTTAATTCATCGATCCATAATTGAAACACTTTATTCAAACATCATCTAGACTAGTTTTTTTTTTTTTTTAATTTTTTTTTCAACGTTTATTTATTTTTGGGACAGAGAAAGACAGAGCATGAACGGGGGAGGGGCAGAGAGAGAGGGAGACACAGAATGTGAAACAGGCTCCAGGCTCTGAGCCATCAGCCCAGAGCCCGACGCGGGGCTCGAACTCATGGACCGCGAGATCGTGACCTGGCTGAAGTCGGACGCTTAACCGACTGCGCCACCCAGGCGCCCCTCATCTAGACTAGTTTTTATCTCCCAGCGTGCTACACATCTATGTCTACTTTCAGTATTTTCTGAAAATGGTCATTTTTATTTCATTTGATTGAACAGTCCCCAGCATTCATATGAAGGGAGGTTGATGGGGGCTGGGTCTGTTGTCCAGAATAGCTACCGTGACTTTTCTATGTGGCTTGGGCTTTCTCACAGTCCTAGGAGTGAGCCTTCTAAGAGAATGGAAGGAAGCCATATCACTTTTATGACCAAAATGTCACTTGTACAGTAGCCACAAGCAACCGGGATGCTTAAGGAAGGAGCTTAGAACCCATCATTCAGGGGCGCCTGGGTGGCACAGTCGGTTGGGCGTCCGACTTCAGCCAGGTCACGATCTCGGGGTCCGTGAGTTCGAGCCCCGCGTCAGGCTCTGGGCTGATGGCTCAGAGCCTGTTTCCGATTCTGTGTCTCCCTCTCTCTCTGCCCCTCCCCCGTTCATGCTCTGTCTCTCTCTGTCCCAAAAATAAATAAAACATTGAAAAAAAAATTAAAAAAAAAACATTTAAAAAAAGAACCCATCATTCAATAGGAGTGTCACAGTAAGATTGTAAGAAGAACATGGGGGATTGGGGATAATGCACCCATTCTGGGACAGCACAACCTACCACAGTTCCATAGTTTGTAGCCTTGCAGAGTTAAGAAAGCCAACTGCTACCCTACTTCAAACAGAAGGCATTTTAAGTACAGGCTTAGGAGAGAAAATCAGTGCTACTTTCATAAAAGAGCAGAAAGCTTCTGGTGTGATCGAATTTGCCATTTTCTCAAATTTCCTCGCAGCAGGATCCATCTGAAAAGGTAGCACAGAAGCCAGTGGGGAAAAGGTCAGAATTGTCACACGTAAAAAGTATGTCTTCACAAGATCTTTGGCTGTTGTTTCTGATGTGTGGAAATGACTGGACGCAAACAGACAGCAGGCTTGCAAAATCTAGATAGAATAAAGTGGTCAAAGGTCCTTAAACCTGGCCTGTAAAAGCTTTTAGGTGCTAGAATAATCTCAGTGCACTCAAACTGCCACCAAAATAAGTGGGTTTCAAAAGCTGGGCAAACTCCTAGAAGTGCATCCATTATAATCCTCACCTCGGAGAGGAAAGATCGAGGTCCACAGAGGACAATGCACAAGGAAGATTCTCCCAGAAAGCAGACTCGGGAGTTGCCAGCTTGCTAACCAATGAGCTTCCCCTGTGCTAAGGCCCAGAGTCCTCACCAGGTCTGCCAAGCAGAATTTGATGATAGCTATGGACCGGTGACCACCACATGTTTCCCATCGTCCCCTTTCCTGAATGGTAGTTTTTGTTTATTACGTTTACCTGTTCCTTCTCCACTGCTGCATATTGAGTGGTTAGAGGCAGATGACCTCTTTCTTCCTGCCTGGAATGTGGTCACTCTATTGGGAAGAAAAGAGCCACCAAGTGTGACCGCCATGAGAAGCAGAAAGACAAAAGGAGTTTGAACCCTGGGGGGTTATTAAAGCCATGCATATACTCTGCATTCTCAACTCCTGAACTTCTTATTAGGTAAGGAAAAATTACATTCCTTTTTTAGCTATTGTTTTTAATCTCTGTTACCCGTAGTCTAATGTAATTAATGCAATCCTGACTGGCTCAGTGTTGTATTCTTGTAGTCAAGTCCTGTACTATTAAAATACCATGTTTTATTGACTCAACCCTAAGACTCACCCTGATTTTATGTACCAAAAAGAAAAGAATAGAAGAAAAATATTCTGTCCATCAGAAATATAAGATGATATTGATTGTAAGACACATACCTATTGCAATGGTGTTAAATACGACTCAGTTAAATACATTGTGTAGAGTTAGAGCTTGATCCATTTGCTTAAAAATAAAATAGTCCTGCATTTGGCATAAGCATAGAACATCTTGGAAACACAAAAAGTCATTAATGATGATTACCTTTGGGAAGTAGAAATGAAAGATATAGGGTAGGAAAGTTAATTTTTGCATTTTCCTTTCTATAGTTCTGAGATATAGTATTTTTAGGAGTCATCTAAGCCAGAATGAGAGCACTAAGAGGGTGAATATTTAATTTCATCCACCACTGTTACCCCAAGTCCTAGTCCTATCGTTTCATAGACACTCAATGGAAACCAATTTGACAAAAAAATTTCACATCTAAAAAAAACAGACACTCAAATATATGTTGATCAGGTGAATGATTTTTTAAATAAGCCAGTGTCATTGAAAAAGTAAATGAAGAAATTGCTATAGCATGAATGTTAGTGTTCCCCCCAAATTCATATATTAAATCCTAGCCCCCAATGTGATGGTGTTAGGAGGTGGAATCTTTGGAGGTGATGAGGTCATGAGTGTGGAGCCCTTCTAGAAGAGATCCCACAGCGCTCCCTAGTCCCTGCTGCCATGTGAAGATACAGTAAGAAGTCTGCAAGCTGACCAGGTGCCAGCACCCTGAAACTGGACTTCCAACCTCCAGAACGGTGAGAAATAAATGTCTGTTGTTCATAAGCCACCAACCGTGCCGTACTTTGTTATGGCGGCCTGAACAGACCAAGACAGAAATTGTCTCCTCATTAGTCTACAAGTTCCTCTGCGATTAGGGCTGTGCCATATTTCTCATTGAATCCCTAGCGCTTTGTGCAATGCCTGGTCCATATTAGGAACAGGGTAAATATTTGGGGAATTAAAAAAATGTTTTGCAGAGACATTTAAGCTCATTCTGTGGAGGGTACCATTGCAATGTGGGGCAGAGCCGTGATTTAATCAGACTCTCAGGAAAAGCATTCGTTTGGTGGCAAACTGTTGGAGATGGAAGAAGCAAGGGTAGAGTCAGGAAAGTGAGTCACGCCGACAGATGAGGTCGCGTGAGGGCTTCTGTCCAGGCTGACACGGGGAACAAGAGATGGAACTTTACATTTTCCTTTCACTTTGAATATTTCAAAACTCAGCATCACACTTATCACAAAAGGCAGTATCCCTCTCTATTCCTCCCCACCCAGTGAGTTGGGTAGACGCAAAAAAGTAGATGCAAAAAGTACAGCCTCAAAACATTAAGCCAGCTTCCTTCAGCCACCCCATGCTCAGTCACAGAGCCGGGCTAGAACTCATAAGCTTGCTTCTAATGCTCTGGTTTCACTAGACTCTGCTGATTCCTTTTCTAGGAAACCTTCTCTCTGGCCCCCTTCCCCCACCACCTCACCAAGACATAGAGAAAAAGTCGAGAACTGCGAATCTATAGTTTGGAAGGAGAATGCTAAAAAATATTCTTTTTTGGAGATCCTTCATCAAGAAACAAGGGAACCACAATTCTATAATCATATATTGGTTGGAACTGGACCGCTCCTTAGAAGTATGTTTTCGAGGCCAGAAGCACTAAGCTAGCCCACAGTGTCGGAGACTTTAATCCCTGGTATTTTGATGTCCTATTTCTTTACAGCTTGATTTCAGTTAATGCCTTTCTCTCTTTTATTTTCCCTTTCACCACCTACAGATATGGAATATGTCCCAGCATAGTTTCCTTCACCAACTGTCAAGCTATAGAGGAAAGTATTCCATTAAGGGGTTATAACTATAGTCAAGAGTAGCAAAAAACAGGAAGAATAGGAAAGTGGAGGAACAGCCCCAAGTAATAGGGGTTACCTGGACCAACAGTGGCTAATGACCATGATGTTCATTGCAATAAATAAGCTAGGAAAGGCTGTTTCACAGTATTCTTTTTTTGTTTGTTTGTTTTTAATGTCTATGTATTTATTTTGAGGGAGAGAGAGGGAGAGCAAGAGAGAGAGAGCAAACAAGGCAGTGAAGGGGCAGAGAGAGAGAGAATCCCAAGCAGCTCTGCACTGTCAGCACAGAGTCCCATGCAGGACTCAATCCCATGAACTGTGAGATCATGACCTGAGCCAAAATCAAGAATTGGATGCTTAACTGACTGAGCCACTCAGGTGCTCCCACTATATTCTTTAAGATACAGAGGGGTGCCTGGGTGGCTCAGTTGGTTGAGCCTTTGACTCTTGATTTTGACTCAGGTCATGATCCCAGGGTCATGGGATTGAGCCTAGCATCGGGCTGCAAGCTGAGTGTGGAGCCTGCTTAAGTCTCTCTCTCCCTCCCCCTCCCCCCCCCCCCCCTTTTCTAACCCTCTCTCTCTCTCTAAAAAAAAAAAAAAAAAAAAAAGATATAGAGACCATAAGTCAATAAGGCCTAATAAACATGCAATATTAGTAATTGCAAAAGCCATTGAATAATATATTGAAGTTTGAGAGTATTTTAGGTCATTCCTTACTCATAAAGTGTCTATCACTTTACAGATGTGTTTAGTGACAAAAAAATTCATAAACTAATCCCAGCAATGAAATATTCTCCACTTCAGAAAAGTTTAAAATAAGCATAATCATGCATTCAGAGGATATTACAGGTATTTCAAACTCTTAAGGCTTTACTAAATGAAACAGTTATGAAAAATACTATTCTCTTGAAGCATAAACATTGACTTCTAAACTTTCTTTGCGATTTTTTAATTTGTTAAGCCAGAATCACAAAATAGCAGACACCTGCTTGGTTCTGTCATTTCCATGGGTTTCCCATACCTGTTCCCTGAAGTATGCTTTTGTGTCTAAACAGGTCATAGTAAACTTGTACAGGGCTCTTCCATTAAAAAAAAAAGAAACAAGTTCCAAATGGAGTCATTGGCTCCCCAGGACAGCAAACCAAGAATTACAGTTTCAACCTATTTCAGGAATGTGATCCTTTAACAGTCAACCTCAAAATTTCCTGATCAGTGCTAGAAGCAATCTGCATGGTAAACAAACAAACAAAAAACACAACTAACTCTGTCAAATGAAATAATCACCTTGAAATCACCACAGTGAACTATTACCTTACACCTGTCAGAATGGCTAGTATTAAAAAGACAAGAAATAACAAGTGTTGGGGAAGATGTGGGGAGAAGAAACCGTCACACCCTGCTGGTGGGAATGTAAACTGATGCAGTCCCTGTCGAAAACAGTATGGAGGTTCCTCATAAAATTAAAAATAAAGCCACCATACGATCCAGTAATTCCACTTCTGGATATTTGCCTGAAGAAAACAAAAACTCTAATTCGAAGAGATATATGCACTCCTATGTTTATTGCAGCATCATTTGCAATAGCCAAGATATGGAAGCAGCCCCAATGTCCATCAAGAGATGAACTGGTAAAGATGTATATAATGGAATATTACCAAATCACACACACAAAAATGAGATCTTGCCATCTGTGGCAACATAGATGGACCTAGAGGGTACTGTGCTGGGTGAGATTAGTCAGAGAAAGACAAATACCACAGGACTCCGCTTATATGTGGAACCTAGAAGACAAATGAATAAACAAACAAACAAAAAGCAGAACCTGACCCACAAATACTGAGAACAAACTGATGGTTGCGGGAAGCAAGAGGGAGGGGATAAAGGGGAGAGGAAGGCACGTTCTTCCAGACATGGAATGAATACATCACGGGGATTAAAGGTACAGCAGAGGGAATACAGTCAATAGTATTCTAGCAGGTTGTTTGGTGGCAGGTGGTAACTACACCTGTGATGTGCATAGCAGATCGCATAGACTTGTTGAAAAACTATGTCGTATACCTGAAACTAATGTAGCATTCTGTGTCAACTGTGTCCCATTTAAACAAACAAACAAACAAACAAACCCTGCCTTTCCCTTCCCTGTCAAAAGAAGATGCAGCAAATCTTTCTTTTCTTTTGCTAATCAGCTTCCTTGCTCCAACCTCTTTCCTGTAAAACCCTTTCATCTTGTACAATTCCTCGCAGCACCTCTCTACTTGCTGGACGGCAAGCTTCCTAATTCATGAATTGCTCAAGGAAGCCAATTAGATCTTCAAAATTGCTGGTTGAATTTTTTTTTATTTTTAACAGCCCCTAAGAGCCAAGCACTTTATATGTGTTATTTCATCTTTATATCGGCCTTCTGAAGGCAAGGAATTTTTTATTCCTTTTTTTTTTTTAACGTTTATTTATTTTTGAGACAGAGATAGAGCATGAATGGGGGCGGGGGGGGGGTGGTCAGAGAGAGAGGGAGACACAGAATCCAAAACAGGCTCCAGGCTCTGAGCTGTCAGCACAGAGCCCGACGCGGGGCTCGAACTCACGGACCGTGAGATCATGACCTGAGCCGAAGTCGGACGCTTAACCGACCGAGCCACCCAGGCGCCCCTATTCCTTTTTTATAGATAAAGAAATCAAGGCACAGAGACAGTAATTTGCCCAAGGATACATAACCAGTAAGCAAAGTTCAAATATTCAAACCCAAATTTTCTGACCAACTTTTGATTGTGAAGCTCTGCTATTTCCAATCGTTTTAGGCTCATGACATGAGGGCATCACACTTTGGTTACAGTATCTTACATTCATCTAAAGATCCTAATTATTATCAACCTTAATGTGGTGCCTAAATGGTGTCTCTCAATTCGATGGGGACCTCCAAATGTGGAGCAACCATCAGGTGGATGCCAGTGGCACGGGAGGTGAAAGAATTCACCCGAAGCAGAACAAAGGAGATAGAAGTTTATGGAATACACCACAGGGGGGCGTCGCAGGACAGCAGAGGAGAGGCAGTCTGCCAGGAGGCAGAGGGTGGGGGCCGCTTTCAAGGAGGGAAAGTGAGGAGGTATGGTGACATACAGAATTTCCCTTTTTGGGTAAGCGTGCCTAGCTGCAAGTCGCCGGCTGGTCAGTTAGAGCCTATGGATATTTCAGGGTGAGTTGCCCGAAGGGCCTGTCTGTATTCAGCCAGGTGGTCACCAGGCCCTTTCTGTATCCCATTGCTCGAGCCTGTTTGCCTAAAAGCGGCCTCCACACTTTACACATCTGTCACCTTCACAACACAGTTATTTGTTGTAGCAAGGATCTACAGTAAAACCTTGGTTCGCGGGCATAATTCGCTCCGGAAACACGCTTGTAACGCAGAGCACTTGTCTATCAAAGCGAATTTCAAGAATTATTGGCTCAGTTGCGGTCATGTGACTTTTGGCATGATGCACACTACTCATATGGCAAGATATCGCTCATTTATCAAGTCAAAATTTATTAGAAATGTTTGCTCATCTTGGGGAACACTCGCTGACAAGTTACTTGCAAAGCAAGGTTTTACTGTATCGCTACTTAAAATTTTAAAAATTACCTTTCTTATGACCTGGTCGCAAACTAAGCTACCTTTAGGTATACGGAGCAGAAGTGAGCCCAGGGCTTCAGAAGGACACCCACCTTCTTTTCCAAAGCCAAGCCTGGGTACACACACTCCCTACAATTCTTTCATTTGCACTGAGTTAGTAGTAAGTTCATGAAGTTTACGATCTACTAGAGAGGCGATATTAGACATATAAATGTACAAATTAGCGTACAATTATAAAATGTATGCTGTAAAATATAACAGGCGCTGAGATCATGTCCTAAAGGACCCAATATAAAATGGGGATTTGAGAGGTTTCTTTATGCACAGACGGATTCTATAGGAATGTAGTTATCTGGAAGAGTTGGGGATCACCCAGGCAGAGGGGACATCATGTATGAAGGCACAGAGGCAGCATCAGTTGTCATTAAAATAGGGGAGTCACTTAGGAAACAATGGATTTCACTGAACATTGTTTTATATTAACACTGAAACCCTGGTTAACTATCCCACAAAGAAAGCTCTCCGGTGACTCAGAGGCTGGGAGTTGGCCTGGGAGTGGGGGGCAGAAGGGTGCAGCCAGGAAGCTTGAAGGGCCATGGGGGGAGGTGAGATGTGCCGAGGCCTGGGGCCAACTTCATTCTGCTGGCCTATTTGTGTGTTCAGCTGGGCTCTGGGCTGGATCTCTGGAGGGAAATGGGCTTGTGGTCCGGGGAGGCATGAAGTTCTGCCTTAGATGAAAGGGTGCTAGCCGTGTGACTCTTTTCTACCCCTGTGATGTGCCGAAGTGATGGAGACTGGGCTGTGTTATAGATAGATCATTTTTGGGTTGTTGTTAGAACAGGCAAACGAAAACACAGAGAAAACAGAGTCCAAGTTAACGTAGTTTATTTCTGCATTGTGAATGCTGAGAAATGTGTCATGCAAACAAAAAGTACTGTATCAATTGCAGGTTAACGGCTCTTGAGGTAAAATAAGGCACTGGATAGAGCAAGTTTCCGTGACTCGGCAACAAAAGTTAACAGAGCCAACGCGGATTTCTTGTTTAATTCTCTTCCAACTCTACAGACGTAATTCTGCTTTCAACTTCATGACACCTTCATGTGGTTTTAGCAGGGGATAAACCTCCTCTTCTAAGAATCTCTGCACCTGTTGGGATGTGTGGCATTGCACTTGGGTCAGTCTGCTGTCTCTCAGAGGGTTCCTTCATCTCCCTGAGGTATGCCGGGAGTCATATGTCCGTACAAATCTTATGCGTGAATGCCCCCAACCTAGCCAGCACCTGAATAACCACTTTTCGTATATAGGTCTGATGTGGTTTGAAGTGTTGAGGTTCGGAGCCGACAGCCAAGAAAGAATTCTGGAGACATCTTTGTTGCAGAAAAAAGTGGTTTTATTAAAGGACGGGGACAGGACCCATGGGCAGAAAGAGCTGCATTGTAAGTGTAAGGAGTGACTGATTATATACGAATTTTCCATCCTATGGAGGGGAGGATGACATCAGGGTCCCAAGAAGTTGAATCTACAGGTTTCTGGAAGTTTGCTATGGATAAAATTGCTTTTTACCTTAGAGGCGCCTAGCTGGCTCAGTCATTAAGCGTCTGACTTCAGCTCAGGTCATGATCTCACAGTTTGTGAGTTCGAGCCCTGCGTCGGGCTCCGTGCTGACAGCTCGGAGCCTGGAGCCTGCTTCGGATTCTGTGTCTCCCTCTCTCTCTCGGCCCCTCCCCTGCTCACTCGCTCTCTCTTAAAAATAAATGAACATTAAAAAAGTTTTTTTGATTGCTTTTTACCTTGTAATCATTAAGATAGTTATAAACTGATGGAGACTCTGTCCTGCATGACTGGGATCTCTATCAGTGAACCATTAGTTTTTTCCCTTTCCTTGGTTCTTGGGCAGCCAGGAGTGCCCAAGGGATGTCACACTCATCCCACCTGAACTTGCAGGTTCCTCCCCTCCCCCAGGTGGTTGTTAGCTGGTGCTTTGACCTCAGCTTGCCTCGGTTTCCCCACATCATTCGCCACCCTGAACAATTTTAACCTCTAAATCTTTAAGGTTGCTGAGAGTGGAAGGTCTTGTCTTCTGTAACTTCTTCCTGCTGAATAGGGGCATGGGGATGTCCCTAACTATGGGTCAACACTGTCAGTGGGGGGCTTTTGTAAGTAGGAGTTATGAAAGGAGAAGCAGTGAGTCCAAGGGGGGGCCACACGTGTGGAGTGGAAAGGATCACCTGCAGCTTGAAGTTATGGCAGGGAAGGAGTCTTGGCACCAAGTAGTGAGTTATTAAGAAAGCAACACACTACGATGAGTGTGGCTATAAGAATGAGAAGTCCAGGGGCGCCCGGGTGTCTCAGTTGGTTGAGCATCCGACCTCGGCTCAGGTCATGATCTCACAGTTCGTGGGTTCGAGCCCCGCATTGGGCTCTGTGCTGACCTCTTGCTCAGAACCTGGAGCCTGCTTCCGATTCTGTGTCTCCTTCTCTCTCTCCCCCTCCCCCGCTCACGCTTTGTCTGACTCTGTTTCTCAAAAATAAATAAATGTGGAAAAAAAAAAGAATGAGAAGTCCAATGAAAAGATCCCTAATTGTTGACCATAACTCTCCCCAGGCCAGGAACATAACCAATCATTGAAAGAGAGAGAAGGATTTTGGGGTGGCTTAGTCAGTTAAGCGTCCGACTCTTGATGTCAGCTCAGGTCATGATCTCACGGTTCGTGAGTTGAAGCCCCACATGGGGCTCTGCCCTCGCACCACTGACAGTGTGAAGCCTGTGTGGGATTCTCTCTCTCCCTCTCTCTCTGCCCCTACCCCACTTAAAAAATAAATTTTTTAAAAAACGAGAGAGAAGGACTTTGTAGAACCCCAATTTGGATATTCACATTTTTTAGTAACCCTGTGACATTTCTGTGATAACCTGGGTTGTGCACACAGAATTCTGTTTTAATAATGGCCTATGTGCCACCTTGTGCTGTGGGTAGAGCATCTGAAGCCACTCTATTTTGTAGAACTGCTTTGCTCCTCTGTGCAACTTCAGTATTAAGTAAGGAGATACTGTTCTGTGAATCACTGAGTGCCTTTATGGTGTATTTACTGAGGACTTCCATGTGCCAAATTATACTTTCTAACCCTACAGATGGAGAAAAATGGATGCCAAATGATCATACCATTGAAAACCAGATCGTGTCCATCTTTGTTGCTTTTTTAAAATTTTTTAATGTTTTTATTTATTTTTGAGAGAGAGAAACAGAGACAGAGGGCAAGCGGGAGAGGGGCAGAGAGAGAAGGAGACACAGACCCTGAAGCAGGCTCCAGGCTCTGAGCTGTCGGCACAGACCCAACGCGGGCGGGGCTCGAACCCACAAACCACAAGATCGTGACCTGAGCTGAAGTCGGACACTTAACCAACTGAGCCACCCGGGTGCCCCCACCTTTGTTTTAAATTGGGAAGATTAGTCAGGGTAGAGATGGTTTTGTTAATGTGCCCATGAATCCAGGCAAAACTTAGGGTGCAACAACCTATCCACTCCGGAGGAAGCCAGGGCCATAGGTTAGTCCCACATAACCAGTGGGTTCTGTTTGGAGCTGGCCGTCTGATTCCAGGTCGCCTTATCCAATCAGTAGCAAACTTGTCAGTAGCCTGGAGCACAATGGTTTGGGAACTTGTTTCTAATGATAGCCATCCTAAACGCCCAGATGTTGGCTATTTTCCCAGGTATCATATGTATGATTTCTTTGTCCCCAGCATAAAAGTGCCTTTTGACTGAGCTGTCCAGTCGTGGGTGTGAGCCATAAATATACATCCCAAATTTGATATATGCCATTCTCAGCATAGTGATAAGTAGGGTTTCATAACTATGGCACTTGTTGGCAGGCAGCAATTTGTGGGTTTGTAAAATCAGTTAAGATTTTAATAGTTTGAGGGCATGAAAAAGTTTGGTTATGTCCCGGTAAATTCCATATCCTATCGATCATGGGCCAGGAAGAAACATCCTAATTAGTGATAGGTTTATCACAAGACATTGCATCATTATATATCATCACTGAAATATAAGAATAGAGAGAGAGCCAATCTGTGCCTTGTAAAGGGGAAACCCACCAGGGTAACACAGATGTACTTGACATGGGCAAAACTCCACATACGCAACTAGCTGTTTGATTTTGTAGTTTAGCATCATGTTGTACCCATTGTAGAAAGGAATTGTCAGCCAAGATAGGTGGACAGAAATCAAAGAGGAAATATACAACCTTCATCATCATTTGAAGAGGAGTTTGAGATCTTCTACAGGTTCACAGAATCGGAGGTGCATTTGTTTGCTCATGGGTCTCCTGTGAAGGAGGTACAGGTTTTATTCTAGATATATGAGCCCGTGAAGTGTCCCTCTAATTTTACTGCAGGGGGAGTACATAATATGACCCGATATGGACCTTTCCACTTTAGATTTAAGTCTCCGGCTGTATTTGACTTCCAATTCTTTCAATAAACTATATCTCCAGGACTTACATGGGGTGGACTTTCAGTTGTAGTTAAATCAGATTTGGGGAGCATGTGATCAGTATACTCATTAAGTAATTTGTGAATTGAACTAGCCTCAAGTGAATAATTTAACAAAGCATTACAGTCTTCACCTAATAACAGATCCACTGGAAGAAATGGCTTTCCATAAAATAACTCAAAAGGGTTGAGTCCTAGAGGTTGTTTTGAAGCAGTTCTTGCTCTGAGAAGTCCTATTGGTAAAAGAGTAACCCAATTTTCCTGGGTCTCTAAGACTAAGTTTAGTAAGGTGTCATTTTAAATTCCTGTTTTTTACATTTATTTATTTATTTTTGAGAGACAGAGAGACACAGAGCCCAAGCGGGGAGATGGGCAGAGAGAGAAGGAGACACAGAATCCGAAGCAGGCTCCAGGCTCCCGGCTGTCAGCACAGAGCCCGGTGCGGGGCTCGAACTCACAAACCGCGAGATCATGACTTGAGCTGAAGTCGGACGCTCAACCAACTGAGCCACCCAGGCGCCCCAGTAAGGTGTCATTTTAAAGTATGGTTAGCTTTTTCTACCTTCCCAGAGGATTGTGGATGCCAGACTGAACACAGAAAATACTTAGTTTTTAAAACTTGCACTATTTGTTGAGTTGTTTCTGCAGTAAAAGAGGGACCATTGTCACTTTGAAGGGATCGTGGAAGGCCAAATGTGGGAATAATTTCTCACAACAAAACTTTGGTTACTTCTGTGGTTCTTTCGGTTTCACATGGAAAGGCCTCGATCCATCCAGTGAAGGTATCCATAAACACTAGTAGAAACTTACAGCCTTTGCAAGGAGGCATTTGTGTGAAATCAGGCTTCCAGTCCTCTCCTGGGTATGATCCAAGTCTTTGGACTGGTTTAAAAGTGGGGGAGGGCGGACGGTGCCTTCTGGATTTACCTGCACACAAACAATACAGGATTGGCAGAACTGCTTTACTGAGGCTGTGAAGTTTACTCCATCAAATATATTTTTAATTAAATGTTTTAAAGCATTTTTGCCCAAATGAATAGCCTGGTGTTTATAAACCCTGTGTTACTTTCCGTCAATTATTCTTGGGTATGAAGATTTTTCACTCTTGTGCATTTTTTTAATATCCTTGTTCCTCGGCGATATGAATTTCTTGGCCTGAATAGACTGGAGCTATGGACTTTATTGGAGTTAAGACTGGTATAAGATCAAATATTTGTTTATCCCATGCTGCCTGCTTGGCATGATGGTCTGCTGAATTGTTTCTTTTAGATTTTAGATCATGTCCTTTGGATATCCTTTGAGGTGAATTACAGGTACCTCCTTAGGTAGGTATACAGCCTCAAGAGGAGTAATAATTTCAGGCCCATATTTGATTGGGGAATTATGCCTTGAAAATAGTCCTCTTTCTTTCCAGACTTCTCCATGGGTATGCAGCATCAGAAAAACATATTTGAAGTCAGTATAAATATTAATTAGGCCTTTTGCCAATCGAGGAGCATGGATAAGAGCTATCAATACAGTCTTTTGAGCAGAAGTATTTATTGGAAGGGCTTTTGCCTCAATTAGACTAACTATAGCATATCCAGCTTTTCTCTCTCCCTCACCCATGAAGCTACTGCCATCAGTAAACTAATTATCATCTGCATTTTCAATAGAGGAATCTTTTAAATCTGATCTGCTAGAATGAACAAGATTGATAATCTGAGCAGTCATGTTCCAACATAGAAGTACGATGGTCAGGCCCAGGCATACGGGTAGCTGGGTTTAAAATTTGACAGGTTTTTTTTTTTTTTTAATATTTTTAATCGTTTATTTATTATTGAGAGACACAAAGCATGAGCAGGGGAGGGGCCAAGAGATGGAGAGACACAGAATCTGAAACAGGCTCCATGCTCTGAGCTGTCAGCACAGAGCCCGACGCGGGGCTCAAACTCACAAACTGTGAGATCATGGCCTGAGCCGAAGTCAGACGCTCACCCAACTGAGCCACCCAGGCGCCCCAAAATTTGACAGGTTTTAAGTATTATTTCATGTATCTAAAAGCATAGCCTGGAATTTAGTAAGTCGGCCTCCCATTATCTATTGGTGGCCTTTGGTTTCTAAGACACTCTGGACCGGATGTGGAGTCATCACAGTCAGGGACAGTCCCATACTAAGTTCTGAGGCTCCTTCTACCAGGAGGGCTGTTGTAGCCACTGCTCAGAGACAAGTTGGCCACCCTTGAGCTACATTATCAAGTGACTTTGAAAAATAGCCCACTGGTCTTATTTCATTTCCTAATTTCTGGGTAAGAACCCCCAACGCTTGTCCCTGTTTTCCTGCTGCGTATAAAGTGAAAGATTTTTCTAAATTTGGTAAAGCCAAAGCTGGGGCTGATGAAAGCCTAGCTTTTATTGTTTGAAAGGCCATCCGCTGAGCGTTAGTCCAGAGTAAAGATTCCTCATCAAGGCCCTTAACTGAATCATGCAGCGGTTTGGCCAAGAGCCCAAATCCAGGAATCCATAGGTGGCAAAAACCTGCCATGCCTAGGAAAGTACAGAGTTGTTTTTTCGTAGCTGGGATTCCAAGATCTAATATAGCCTTTTTCTCTGTCCATAGACAGGGTCCTGGTGTTAGTTCATATTCCAAATATCATACTTTCTGTTTCAGTTTTTCTACCTTTTTAGGGGAGATTCAATACCCTCTGTCTGCCAAGAAATTAAATAAAAATATAGAATTGTTATCAGACATTTCCTCTGTGGGACTACAGATTAGAATATCATCCACATACTGTACTATAGTCCCTTGAGGCAGGGAGATATCATGGAGGTCTTTACTAAGCACAGCCCCAAAGAAGTGAGGACTGTCTCTAAATCCCAGTGGCAAGACTGGCCAAGTTAATTGAGCAGCCCGTGGGCTTGAAGGTGAGGCCCATTCAAGGGCAAATAGTGGCTGCATTTCATCACTGAGAGGGAACCAAAAGAAGGCATCTCCTAAGTCCAGTACTGTAAGCCAGTTGGTGTCACCAGGGACCTGGGTGAGAACAGTATATGGGGGCACCTGGGGGGTTCAGTCGGTTGTTGATTTTGGCTCAGGTCACGATCTCACGCTTCATAAGATCGAGCCCCATATGGGGTTCTGCGCTGACGGTGCAGAGCCTGCTTGGGATTCTCTTTCTACCTTTCTCTCTGTCCCTTCCCACCCTGTCTCTCTGAAAATAAATTAATAAACATTTAAGAAAAAGAATAGTGTATGGACTCACCACTATGGGATGAATAGGCACTATTGCTTCATTTATAGCTAAATCGTATACCATTCGATAGTCTCCATTTGCCCTTTTTACTGGAAAAATTGGAGTGTTAGAAGGAGAGTGACAAGGCTTTGACCATGTTTAAGAAATTTGTCTGTAAGTGGTTGTGACTTGGCCTTGGCCTCAAGTATTAAAGGGTATTGTTTTCTATGCGGTACAGTGGTTGGGACCTTTAAAGTCACTTTAATTGGTTGGGCTCTCAGAGCCCATCCTGGAACATCATAATCCCAAACCTGTAGATTTACTTCCTTCCTTAGAAGGGATATCAGGGTAAGGTTTTAACTCTCCAGGTGTTAAAGACAACGAGCTGTCTCCTTATTTAGTAACTGCTTCCCAGTTTATATGTTAAATCTCATCCCAGTGATGGAGTGGGACAAGATGGAAGGACTAAAAAACACGAGCAGCCAGCTGACTTTTATATTTATAGGTTAAAGACATTGCTTGATGGCACATTTTAGTTTTCCCCTCTATGCCAACAACTTTATGGTTAGAAAGACAAGTAGGGCCAGTGTGCTGAAAAAGAACAGAATAAGTGGCTCCTGTATCAATAAGAAAATTGACAAACTTACCTCCTACATCCAGGGCAACCCGGGACTCAGTCATCTAGATGTCAAAGGGAGCCAGACCAGCCTCAGGGCCCTGTCATGCCAGTTTCTCTGGTTTTAACTCTTGGGCAAGGTGGTGAGTGCTTGACCTTCTCTCTCTCTCTGGACACAAGGACAGTCTCTCATCTGATGTCTTTGTTTTTACAAGCAGGGCATGACCCAGGGGGAGAGCCCTTGTTGGGACAATCTCTGCTCCAATATCCCATCTGGCCATGTCTGAAACATGGGATCTTATCTGACCTGTCATCTGGAGTCAGCCCTTAGCAAGGGCTTCTGGCTAGTCTGGTGTTGTGGGAAGCTCGAGATAGCGGCAGCCAATATTTGAGACGATTATCACACCCTGTAACTTAGCCCTCTGGTCCTTTTCTGGTATTAATGCCATGTCACTATTATTGAAAACTCCAAAAGCCACCTCCAAGAGGTGCTGAGTGGGAATTTGAGGGTCTAAAGTCATTTTTGTTAACTTCCGGAGGATGTGAAGTGCCCACTGATTTAGAAAATGCATGTTTAAAATAGTCATTCCTTCAGGTATAGTTGGGTCCAGATTTGTATATTTTAGGATTAGCATTCTATTAAGCAACCCTGAAATAGAGCAGGATTTTAATCAACTCTTTGGGTGACTTCCTGATTTTTGTTAAAATTTACAGGTTTAGTAAATCCTTTTTTCATTCCTTCTGTCAAACCACACATCTCGTCTTTCCCTTTCCTGACTATCCTGATAGTTTCAATGTGGTTCAGTATTTGGGACAACAGCTCTCTCCGCAGATAATGTTCCCTGTCTCTTGTTGCCAGTTCATCAGCAAACTCTTGATCTCCGCCCAGATGCAGTTCTTTTCCTCAAGGATTCAACAAAGGGTTAATATGATATCTACATATCCAGGTCATATCTTACATGATAGATATTTGTTGAAAGTCCTCAATAAACTGAGAGTATTTTCAGAATATCATCCTCATTGTTGTCTTATCTGAGCCAGGTCTGCCATGGAGACATGGACTCTCATTGTGCCCATTTCTCCATTGGCAACTTCCCTAAAAGGGCGGATTCCAAATTTAGGTGGAGCTCCTGGAAGACAGGGAGTCCCACTCCAACTAAGTCCCAGCTGGGCTGGGAGCAGAAAGGTCTTGGGTTTATAAGGAGAAGGCATAGCAACAGAGCCAGTATCTTCTTTGTCTGGACTGACTGGTGATTCCTCCACTAAGCCCAACTTTATTAGGAGGAATGGGCCTATATAGACATCATCATCCAATATGTCCAGAGGGACTTTATTAACCTGGTTGGTGGCTAGAAAAATTCTTCAAGAGGACCTCAGGTCTGGATCCTGATTTAGGGACATGAAGGCCTGAGCATAGGGTACCACAGTCCATTTGCCCTGCTTCTTGCAGAAGACATCTGATAGATCGTATTGAAGCTTAATGTCCTGTTAATGGGCTATTTTTCCTCTTCTCCTAAGGAGTACTGAGACCAGGAAATGTTACAGAAGAAGATCAGTTTTTCTTTTTTCCTTAGATCTTGCAATCCAAATTGATTCCAGTGGTTTAAAAGGCATCCCAAGGAAGAATCCTTGGGGGCTGAAGAAGAAGCTCCTATGCTTCTAGAAAAGTAGAGAAGGTCCATTACCAAGAAAATCCCCCCTGCCTCCCAGGTAGTGTCCCACAAAGGATATGTAAGAGGTTTCTGGTGTCAAAGTGACCTGAAATCAAATGAAATTGCTATGATCACTGCCTGCCATTAAAGGCCCTGGAGGAGGGAGGCTAACATCCCCTCACGTCCCCATTGCATTCTAGACCGCGAAATGGGTGCCAAAATATGGACCAAGATACCATGCCATGCCTTGAAGGCCATGCCATAAAAGACCATGCCTTAGTTTACCTTGAAGAACCCGCTGTTTTTAACCTTATGGAAAACACTAGAAAAGTTTTACAAGGGGAAATTACCCAATTTTGTAGTTTAAGTAGTTAGTAGAGCACACTGACAGAGAACGGTAAAGATTGAAATCCATCATGGTCTAGGGGCACCTGGGTGGCTCAGTCAGTTAAGAAATCCATCATGGTCTAAATGACATTCCAGCACATGTAGTCTTTACAGCCAACCTCCCTAGGAAAGGGGCCCCAATTGGGCTTTAATTCAATCAAGTACTGGTTTCCACCAGCTCTGAGTGGAGGTCTCTAGGCCAGAAACAGTTAGACCAGAGATATAAAGGGGATCACATTAGACCAGTGAGGAGGAAACCTTACACAGGAGTCTCAACATCAGTAGCCATGCTAGTCACTTAGTTGACGGTCCCGTGTCTAAATAGACAACTTTGGATAAGGAAGGAATAAAGAGAGGGCATCAAGTTTGCGGCTCTTACTACCATTCTGGCCAAGGTACTAGCTTCCAGCCAAAAAGCAGGCTACTTTTTAGAGTGGCCACAGGCTGGAGGATTGCAGCCTGAGCAATCAACATGAAAGTGTTCAAATAAGACCATATTCATTGAAAAGCCCGTGAAATGAAAGTAAAGGGAGAGAAGAGGAAGTACTCACCACATGTGCACCAAGGCTCAGAGTCCAGATGAAAAGACTCAAAGCCCCATGTTGGACACCAAAACTATGTAATTTATAGTGTTGGGGTTCGGAGCCCGCAGCCAAGAAAGAATTCTTGAGACATCTTTGGTACAAAAAAGGTGGCTTCATAAAAGCCTGAGGACAGGACCCATGGGCAGAAAGAGCTGCATTATAAGTGTAAGAAGTAACTGATTATATTAAGAATTTTCTATCCTATGGGGGGCAGGGTGACATCAAGGTCCCAGGAAATTGAATCTATAGGTTTCTGGAAGTTTGGCTGTTGATAAAATTGCTTTTTTCCTTGTAAACCATTAAGACATTTGCAAACCGATGGAGACTCGCGTCCTGCATGACTGTGACCTCTATCAGTCAACCATTGGTTTTTCCCTTTCCTTTGTTCCTGGGCAGCCAGGAGTGCCTGAGGGAGTCACACATATCCCACCTGGGGCAACTGTTAGCTTGTGCTTTGCCCTCGACTTGCCTTTGTTGCCCACATCAGGTCGGCCGTAAGGTGATGAAAACCCTTAAATCCTGCCTTTTCCGATACCATCTTGTCAAGCTGCTGTATCCTCTGGTCACCTCCCTCGAAGAGCTGCAGGAAGCTAGCCTGAACACGGGTGGTGCCCTTCATTCCCCAGAAGCACAGGTCTTCTCAGGCACACTTCAGGTTCTGGAGATCCAGGCAAAGATCCCGAATCCAGGGTTAATGGAACATAGCTGGGGGTGGGGGGTTGCACAGGATGATACTGGAATTATCGACAAGGGTGCAGGCTGCACCAAGAATTTTGGATTTTATTTTGAGTCCAGTAGGAAGCCAACAAAGCATTTTAGGCAGGAAAATGATGCCCAATGTGAGCTTTTTAAAAAGGTCATTTTGTCTGCTTTGTCAAGAAAGAAATCGAGGTGGAAAAGTGTGGAAGCAGGGAAACTAGTTGGGTCATTGCACAAGGCCAAGAAAGAAGTGGTAACAAATTATACCGAGACAGACCATACTAAACCATGATGTATGGCACTAAACAAGGTCAAATAATTTTACCATCACTTCATTCAGACCCATCCATATGTACCAAGAGAAGACCACAAATAACTCTGAACAGACCCATGTGTTCTATTAAAAAAAAACAAAAACAAAAAACAAAAAAAAAAACAGAAACAAAATTAAAACAAAACAAACAAAAAACAAACAAAAAAACCCCCAGAAACAAAAACAAAAACAAAAAACAGGCCCCAAATGGAGTCACTTATGGTAAGCTCTACTAGATTTAATACCTAAGGTAACTGCAATGTCAGCCTCTCCCAGGAGTGGAATTTTAAAGCACTCAGTCTGGAATTTTCTGACCAGCACTAGTTAGGTAATCTGCACGGTAAAACACTCCCCCCACCCCCTCCTCCTACCACCTTCCTTTAAGGGAAGGTAATCTTGCCTGAAATAGTCCTTTATTTTCATTGTTGCCTGAAATAGTCCTTTCTTTTCATTTGCTAATAACCTCCTTGTCCCAACTGCTCTGTTCCAGTCTACAAAATCCTTCCATTTTGTACAACTCCTCAGCGTGCCCCTCCATTTACTAGAAGCAATCATGACCAGCGCATGAGTTGTTGAATAGAGCCAATTAGATCTTCAAATTTACTCCGTTGAATTTTTGTTCTTTAACAGATTCCAAGAGAAGACCAGCATCTCCTGCCAAGTTCACACATTCTAACCAAGACCTTGCTTGCCTTCTTCTGTCTTAAAACCTCCCTTTGATAACCCCAGCCTCCAGAATGTGTAGGTACCTTTCCCCCGGGCCCCCCCCCCCCCCTTTTAAGACACTGTCAAAGGTTGTCAAGGCAGTCCTCTCTCAGCTTTATACAGTCTGCCTGTTTTCTCCTGGTCTTTATATGTGGCAGCTTTGACCGTAACTTAGACTATGGTGGTACCAGGCAAAACAAAAAGTGGATGGAGTCCATGTGTATTTTGGATGTAGACGCCATAGGTCTTGAAAATTGAATATAAAGGATGAGAGAAACAAGATGATAAACATTAATTCCAAATTTCTGTCCTTTTATTTCACTCCAAGGAGATAAAGCCTGAGGACCCGATGCAAAGTACTGGCACAGTTCTTGGCATGTAGCAAACAATAAATGTTACCTGCTCTGCTGAAGATGATTCACAAGCACGAATTCTAATATGCAAGACATTTAGTTGTCTATATTAATTGTATTTTCCTATAATAATTTTTGTTACAAGCCCCTTTTCTGCCTGGTAACAGAAGCCTCCTCAGTCAGTTCCAGTGTTGCCCCAGCTCCATCCTGCAGGGGGAGGCTGAATGGCTCCCTAGCACCAAGCCATCAAGGTGCTCGGGGGACAGGAAGGTTGATGCAGCTGGTCCTTGCTCGACATCACCACAGTGATATCTGCTAACACTACCTCATGTCTGTCAGGTGTTCTGTCATTCATCCACTAAGTCATCCCTGGGCCCTGTTCGTTCCCACCTCAAGACCTCACGACACTCAGCTGTCTCTGCCACGCGTGCCTTTCTGATCCATGAGAAAGACTGTTCCTTCTTCTAAACACCAACTATGAGAAATTTGATGGGGCTAGCTCAGGCACTTTGCCTTTTATATTCCACTGTCCCCATTTCATGCCGGACCAGAGAAGCCTGGGACTTTGGGGGGTTGGGGGGAGGGTGCTTATCAGCCTCCTGGTGTTTCCCTGGGTCTATAAGGGATGGGCAGGAGGCTCAGGTCCTTTCGGTCTCACACCTGCAGATCCCTGCAGTACTTTCTTCCCTCTCTCCCATCAAGAGAACTTAAGGGAGGGGAAGCCAGCACCACAATTTCCAGTTCTATCTCCTCCAATGAGAAGATAAGCCCACCTGGCCCGGGGGGGTGAGATAAAATGGTATTCTTTCAAAGCCTTTGTTTATGCACAGAGCTTACTTTTTTTTTTTTTTTTTTTTTCCTGTGTTCTATGCCCCCAGAAGATACTAAATCTCTGAGATTTGAAGGAGGGAAAGGGTTGTACACTTCAGGAAATACTGAGAACAACAACTAAATTCTTTAATATATCAAAATACTGTCCCACTATACAGTTATTATCGCTGTTCATATTTACTGTGAATTCACTGATTTCAAGAGGCTCTGCAGAGAAGTAATTAAGCACTTAGACTCTGGAGGCTGAAGGCTTGGGTTCAAATCCCAGCTCTGCTAATTGTGCGCTAATTGCTAGCGGTATGACTTTGGGTGATTGTTTTTAGTGCCTCAATTTCTTCATTTGTGTCCTGGAGATTATCATAATACCTCCCTCACAGTGTTGTTTTGGGAATTGAATGAGATCACTAATGTCAGAACATGTCAGAATAGTGCACATCTTGCCTTCAGTGTGTTTGCTTTACGACTACTAAGCCTGTCGGGCCCTTCTAACACTTGGCAGAAATCCATCACTGGTTCCTGTAATTGTTGGAGAAAACAAACCACTGTGTTGCTTCCAGAAGAAAATGTCGTATGTGAGCCCATAACATGACATTACAATCCCTACCCTTAACAGCATAAAAGGCAGATATGGAACCTAAATTTAGAACTATGGAGCCATATACTGTTAGAAAAGACTCCCTATCTTCATTTATTCACTCATTTTCTTTTTATTCAATTAAGTATGTATCTACTAGCACGAGGCGCTGCTCTAGAAACTGGGGGCACAGTCTGGATTCCATGGCCCTCACACTCTGGTGGAGGAAGACAACAGAAATAAACTGAGAAAGAATAAACAGCTGCCCAAATGATACAAAGCCTGTGTTAAAATAATTAATGTTCTGGAAGACATTCAAGAATTTTTCGGCAATCCTGATAACAGTTACCAGGCAATGGAGAAAAATTCTCCAAACCCAGGAATATTATTCTGAGAACGCCCAGATTAAGGAGGGAGACACAGATAGATCATCATGCATATGTTGTCACAGTTTGCGATCCATGTTAAATGTTAAGCTAGCTGTGGGGGCACCTGGGTGGCTCAGTCGGTTAAGTGTCCAACTTCGGCTCGGGTCATGATCACACAGTTCGTGGGTTCGAGCCCTGTGTCAGGCTCTGTGCTGACAGCTCAGAGCCTGAATCCTGCTTGGGATTCTGTGTCTCCCTCTCTCTCCGCCCCTACCTCGCTTGCTCTCTGTCTCTCTCTCAAAAAAAAAAAAAAAAAAAAAAAAAAAAAAAATGTTAAGCTATCTGTGGCTTAGTAGTATTGAGTCACATTAGGGCCAGCCCAGTTCATGTAAAATATCTGTGCTTAGTGTGTCGAGATTTAACATTAACTATGTGCCTTAGGAAGTCACTTAACCTCCTCTGAGCACTGGTGCTCATTTGTAAAATGGAAAAGGTCACGTCTATCTTATAGGACTCGATTAGAGGCAATGCCTATACAGTATGTGGTAGGAACTCAAAAATTGTTGCTCTACAATGGATGCTTAAGGGGAACCAGACACTATCACATAGACCTCATTGAATCTGCAGCACGTTGCTGTGATGTAGGTGTTATTATCATTAGTTTGCCCTGGAAGAAACCAAGACTGAGTGAAGTGACCCACCCACCCCACAGACACTTCTAATTTCCCACTATAGCTCTGACATGCTCACAGGTAGCTGTGGGAAGCATATTGCTGTGTAAATGAAAACAGCTTCCGGTAGCCTTGTGGCCTGGATTTGCACAGCCTATTAACTAGTAGTCCTCTAAGAACTCCAAAAACCCTCACTTTGGGGTGCCTGGGTGGCTCAGTTAGTTAAGCGTCTGACTTCGGCTCAGGTCATGATCTCACAGTTTGGTGTTCGAGCCCCCCTTGGGCTCTGTGCTGACAGCTCAAAACAGGGGCCTGCTTCCGATTCTGTGTCTCCCTCTCTCTCTGCCCCTCCTCCGCTCACTCCTGGTCTCTCTCTGTCTCTCAAAAACGAATAAACATTAAAAAAAATAATAAAATTAAAAAAACAAAAAACCAAAAATCCTCACTTGGTTTAACTCTTCCCTGGGCCCTAAGAAAATTAAAAAACCAGCTCCCAAACCAACTTCCTGGTGAATGGGTCAAACCCAGTGAATCGGTCAAAACTCTCAGGCAGAGTTGGGGCAAAGACAATCCATTTTACCGGGGTTTTCGACTCACATAATTACTAATGAGTGCCTGGCGGTGCGTCAGGCACTGTTCTAAGTGCTGAGGATACAGCAGCAAATAAAATCGAAAGGAGTCTTTGCCTTTATGAAGCTTATATCCAGCAGAAGGCAAGAATAGATAATAAACAAAACAAATAAATAAAGGTTAGATCATGGGAAGTTCTGTGGGGAACCATAAAGTAGGGGAAGGGGAGAAATGTGGGTGAGAGCGAGCTGTTCCAAGCAGCCTCTCCAGCTCTGCACAACTCCGGGGGGTAAAACCAGAAAAGGCCACCTCGGTGCTAGATGCTTCACAGCAAGACTGATTTGCTTTGTCCCTACCACTGGAGATCAAGGCTACTAGTTACTCTTCTTGGAGTTGCTTGGACGAAGGACGCGAGCCTACCTGCTTTGAGAAAAACAGTGACATGGGGGCTTGTAGAAGTTCCAGGGAGGACTTCTCCTATGTGGGTTGGTAATATCCTGTTATTGCCAACGTTGTTTATCTTGGGAGGTTCAGGCAATTGGGCAAGCTCACCACTAGAAGGAGGAATTGGATGGCTCTCCCTTTGCAGAGGCACTACCAGTTCAACAAACACACCATGTTGCATGCCAGGCTCTGGGCCGTCCCTGGGAACTGTGCACCCATATAATTTCATTGCCATATCAAACTGAGTTTATAGGGGAGGAAAAGTCATGGGGCGAAAGCATTTTGTAGGGCAGATAAATCAGATCATTCTTTAGAGAGCATTTATTCTTTAACAGGCCTATATTCATGTATACCAAGCTTCGGAGATTTTATTTTATGGTTTGAAATAAAAAGCCACTTGCACATTGATTATCTCATGAGCATTTTTGTTTGAAAAGACATTTACAAAGCCTATTGTAAACGGATCCCTCAGTTGCCAACAACAGGTTGAATTTCTGTTTCTTATGACATTATGAAACTGGTCTCAAGTCATTTCCCTTTTATAGTGTGTGCTCTGCTCTCTTTGTATCTAGTAACCTTCACCTCCTCACCACTTAGCCCCTGTTCCCACAGCTACGCCCTGGACCCTGTCATCACCAGGAATTACTCCACCACTCGTATCTTAAATTCAAGCAATCCTGCTTTGGGACCTCCACCTCTTACATTTCCAGAACCCTGAACCTCCTATATTACTTTCGTAGGGCTGCCATAACAAATACCACAGATTAGGTGGCTAAAAACCCAGAAATTTATTTCTTCACAGCTCTGGAGGCTGGAAGTCCCAGATGAAGATGAGGATTTCTTCTGAGGCCTCTCCCTACTGGATTACTCAGGGTTCTCCAGAGAAACAGAACGAAGAGCCATTTGGAGACACATGTAACAGAGTATAGGAATTGGGTTCAGTAATTCTGGAGGCCACAAAGCCCCACTATCCGCCTTCTGCAAGCTGGAGAGCCAGGACTGAGAACCAGAAGCTCCAATATTCAAGGGCAGAAGGGGTTGGATGTCCCAGCTCCAAAAGGAAGAGACCAGATATACCCTTCCCCCCTGTTTCTGTTCTGTTCAGGCCCCCAGTGGATTGGATGCTGCCCGGCCTCCTTGGTGAGGGGGATCTTCACTCACTTTACTGATGCAGTGCTAATCAGAAACTCTCACAGACACACCCAGAAACCATGTTTTACCAGCTCTCTGGGCATCACTTATGCCAGGCAAGTTGATGCCTAAAAATGGACCTACACGGCTGCTTTCTCTCTGTCTTCACACAGTCTTTCTTCTGCATATGTCTGTGCTACAGTCTCATACTGGATTAGAGCCTATCCTAATGACCTCATTTAACCATAATTATCTTTTTTTTTTACAAAAATTTTTTTTAATGTGTATTCATTTTTGAGAGAGACAGAGAGAGAGAGAGAGAGAGAGCACAAGCAGGAGAAGGGCAGAGAGAGAGACACACAGAATCCAAAGCAGGCTCCAGACTGAGCTGTCAGCACAGAGCCTGACCCAGGGCTCGAACCCACAGACCATGAGATCATGACCTGGGCCGAAGTAGGACGCTCAACCGACTGAGCCACTCAGGTGCCCCCCCCCCTCTTTTTTTTAAGTTTTATTTATTTATTTTTAAGAAAAAGAGTGCATGCATGTATGTGCACAAGTGGGGGAGGAGGAGAGAGAGAGGGAGAGAGAGAGAGAGAGACAGAGAGAGAGAATCCCAAGCAGACTCCACCCTGTCAGTGCAGAGCCTGATACAAGGCTCGAACCCACAAATGGCAAGATCGTGACCTGAGCCGAAGTCAGACACTTAACCGACTGAGCCACCCAGGTGCCCCATAACCTTAATTGTCTTCAAATAGAGTCACATTCCGAGGTACTGGGGGTTAGGATTTTAACAAAGGAATTTGGGGGGGACATAGTTCACCCCATAACCATCATTCCTACCACACCAGGTCTCCCAATCTGTTGGGACATTCAGACTCTTGAGACCATCCTCTCACATCATTTCCTTCTCCGCAAGGCCAAGGACTCTTGTTTTCCACTTCAGCAACCTCCCTAACAAAAGACACAATTCCACCACCCTTCTGCTGTTGACCCATCTAAAGAAAACACAAGTCTTGGATTAATTCACCTGTTGTGTAACTGAGCTAACTGTGAATTTGCTCCTCGGTGAGATACAGAAAGAGACCACACTAGCTGGAATCGTCACACAAAGGATACTTTATTAGATGCAAATAAGGAATCATGGGTAATAACTTCCAAAGCTGTGATGCTCCGAGTGGGGGGGTGAGTGGGTTTCTTTTATTTAGGGGTAGGATAAACATTCAAGAGGGGAGTCTGGTCACCACACGTAAACGTGGGTATAAGGTTGCTCACGTGTACTTAGGAAACATGCTTATACACGCATCAGATGCTACATCATTAATAAGGAGATTTGTGTTCCCCTTTGGGCAGAGATTTCAACATTATAACTGGATAGATTTAACCACCGGACACTCCATAATTCCTCTTTTTAATTTTTTTCCTTCAAAGACATGATTTTTTTTTTTATTCACTTTTCAACTTTTTTCTGTTTTGACAGTCTGGCTAAAAACGAAAGCACATTTCAGAAATTAAAATTTTTAGTGGTGAGCCTACCTACTTTTTATAATCCAACTTCATGAGCAAATTGGATCTGAATCAGGCTCTTCCCCTTCTCTGAAATAAGACTTTTGATTCAGCGACCTCACACAATATTCTCCTGCCACTCATTGCTGACGGGGTAGCAAGTGTAGCCGCATCCGCTAGTCTGCATATCCCGGGTCCAATCTATTAAGATTTAGTCATGTTTCACCAAATTCACATGAATTTAAACTTACTGATCCTTATTTTATCTACAAATATGTATCTTTTAAGATTATTTCCATTATTTGAATGCTTTTCAAATATGTAAATGCTTTTCAAATTAAATGATTAAATAAACATTATTTAAATGCTTTTCAAATATGTAAATGCTTTTCAAATTAAATGATTAAATAAACAAAGTTTGAAAGATGAAGATAGGACTTTGCAGAAGCCCCAACCCAACTGTTGGAAGAGATTAAATACCCCCAACACCAGCACTACTCTGCATCTGATGCACTAAACTCTACTCGCCACAAACTCCTGCCTCTCCTCTCTGTCACTCTTTTTAGGATTTTGTCCTACATCAATTAACACTTTTACTGAGTACTCTTTGTTTCAAGATTCTGTGCTAGGCATTGAGGATGTCACCATGAGTATATGTATTCCCTTCCTTTGAAGATTTTAAAGGGTAATTGCAAAAACAAGACAAACAGGAAATTAAATAACAATGCAAAAGATAGTAATAACAGTGCAAAATAATAAGCAAGGCAGAACATAAAAGGTTGTCACAAGAAGGGTGCCTGGGTGGCTCAGGTGGCCGAGCGTCCCACTCTGGATTTGGGTTCAGGTCATGATCCCAGGGTCATGGGATGAAGTCCCATGTTGGGCTCTGCACTCAGTGTGGAGCCTGCTTAAGATTCTCTCTCTTTCTCCCTCTGCCACTCTCCCTGACTCCCTCTCTCCCTCTCTCTCTCTCAAATAAAAAAATTTTTTTAAAGTTGCTACAAGTTGGGGAAAGAGAGTCAGAGAGGGAACTGGTACTTTTAAGAACCTGTTGGGGTGCCTGGGTGGCTCGGTCGGTTAAGCATCCGACTTGGGCTGAGGTTATGATCTCACGGTCTGTGAGTTCGAGCCCCGAGTCGGGCTCTGTGCTGACAGCTCAGAGCCTGGAGCCTGTTTCGGATTCTGTGTCTCCCTCTCTCTCTGCCCCTCCCCTGTTCATGCTCTGTCTCTCTCTGTCTCAAAAATAAATAAACATTAAAAAATAAATAAATAAAAATAAAAGAACCTGTTTTATGCCAGGCTCTGTACCAGGTGGTTTTACAGCCTAAGCATTTCTAGATGGCAACAAGCTTTGTTAATTAGCATTATGTAACTAATGCTATTCCCCTGAGTTTCATCTGAGCCTTCAGAATCTTGATCATAATAGAAAATAGCCATTTAATGTAGGAATTTACTACTAAAACACAATTCTATCAAGTTTGCTGCTATTAATATCCCCATTCTATAAAAGAGAAAACAGAAGCTTGTAAACATTAAGTAATTTGCCCAAGGTCAAACATCCAGTAGCTAGAAGAAACAATTTTTTAATTCTAGACTTTATGCAAGTCACTCAAGAACTTCAGAGTATCTCAAACCCACACTCTGGAATGAGAACCACATGGCTTTCCCTTAGCTAAGTTAAGCATAAATACAAGTAGCACTACCTTAAAAGACAGGAAGCAGGGTCTTTATGTGAATGGGCAGTTGCTCCCTGCTGAGGAGCTGGTCAAAGTAGCCTGTGTAACCAAGGGACCAAATCTAGTGTGGTCTGGTCTGGTTTGTATGATCCTTAAACTCAGCAGTTCTCATGCCCCGGGAAGAGTTTTGCTTTCTTTCCTTTCAGAGCCAGTGGGGGAGTAAGGCGTTACAAGGCGTGTGATTCATTCTTGGACTTCACCCTTTGCTTCTGACCCAGTAGGTTTGGGATGAAGCCTGGGCATGGGAATCTGCTTTCTTTTGTAATCACTTCAAGTTCATTTTGGTGTTCACACATGTTTAAGAACCTTTAATGCCCTAAAGCATGTTTCAGGGCAAAACGGATTAGGTTTAGCTTCGGTGTAAGTGATGAAATAAAGGCCACTTTCAGCGATTCATCACTTGATTTCTCAAGCTGTTTGCTCATTTCCACTAAGACCTACAAAATGCACTGCTTTAACTGAAGAAAGCTCCTCTTAAACAGAAGAGTGTGTTTTTTGGTGCCTATATTTTCCTTACCAGCTGTGCTTTCTTCCAGAAAGATGCTTTGCTGCTCAATGAGTATGTGTGCAAAAATACTGTCTGCCAAGTAGCATATGCCTCTGTTTCATATACATCAGCTAATTTATCCCTGTGGCCACTTTTTGCAGTAGTGTCCGTTCTTACTTTACTGATTAAAAAAAAAAAAAGATTTAGGAAAGAAATAACTTTCTCAAGTTCATGCAGCTAATATACGCTGGAGCTGAGTTTCAAACCAGATCTGTGTGATTCTAAATCACTCTCCTTTGATGTTTTCCTCTTGGTCTTCATTTTCTTTCCTGCCCATATCTTGAGCCCCATCGTATTACCCACAGGCATCTCTGAGTCTTATTCCTGGTTCTGAAGACTAGGGAAGTTGAAACTTGGTGCCAGGTAGATTCCTACCTAGAATTTTCAGCTTATATATGAGCCTTTGGAGAATTCATTGGTTTGATGCACACTAAAAAGATGAACAAGTTTGCTGTTTGGTAACTTTGCCTTTCATTTTAGAGACTACGCATAAATATTATCTAATGTTTATGCATTCACCTTCTTCCTACCTAATTATGGCTCTGAGACCAATTCCCACATTTGTTGGGGGGAGGGGGTGCCCTACACCACCAAGCAATTCTCTGGACACCATCTGGGTGTCCTACAATCCAATTCAATTCTGATACTATCTCCCAAGAGATGGCCATCAGATCACACAGGTTATGAATTCAGTCCTACAAGACTGCCACCTCCCCACTTCAGAGGCTGGTCACAAGCCCAGGTTGTTACCTGTGCTTCTGTCCAACCGGCTACAGATTGGAGGTTCCCATGACTCCCCCCTTGGGTTCAATGTTTTACTAGAGCAGCCCACAAAACTGAGAGAAATGTTTTTCATACTAAATTACCAAAGAAGACTAAATTATAAAAGAATATAACCCAGGCAGACAGAAGAGATGCATCAGGCAAGATAGGGGACAGAGTGTGGAACTTTCATGCCACTCTTCACAATCTCCACTTATTTGCCAACCCAAAACTCTCTGAGCCAGTCCTTTTGGCTTTTTATGGAGGCTTCATTATATCATCGTAATTGATTAAGTCATTAGCCTTTGACAGGGGGCTCCAGCCCTTCTCCCCTCCCAGGAGGTAAGAGAACAAGAATTCCGACCCTCTAAGCACGCAGTTGGCTCCTCTGGCAACTTGCTGCCATTTTTAGGTGGCCAAGGGATTTCCAAAAGTCACTTCCTTAACATGACAAAAGACACTACCACTCTCACCTCTTAGCAAGTTCCAAGGGTCTTAGGAACTCTGTGCCAAGAATGAGGATGAAGATTAAATTATATATTTCTTATTATAAATCATAAATTTAAATGCTTGCTTTTTATTATAAACATTGATGTATTTCCCAGGAATACAAGGTCTCCAATTAGAAAGAAAATCTTTCTGTTACTGGACTTTTTTTTTTTTCCAGGTCCAATCAAACCCCCTAGCAATAATGTCACCATGGATGATATTATCAAGAGAGAGAAGGACAGTGAGAAGAAGTACAATAATATTTGTCAAAGTTTCATAACTTTAAATGGGCTTGACTGTAAGGCAGACTGCTAAAGACCATAGTCTCTTCTGCTGTCCTGGGCTTCTGATTCTAAAATTGGACCTCATTTCTAAAACCTCAGACCATTCAGTAAATAACCTGGTGAGAATATACTATGCATTGGACATTGGGCTAAGAGTTGTGCTAAGATGAATCCAAGGAAGAATAGAAAACATGACTCCCACATTCTGCAATGAATTTTTAGAAATGAAATATCATTATGCAATGACAATGATAATGGTAACTAAGGCATAATTGTGTCAAAATAAAATAAGATGAAGGTCAGGCTTGAAGATCCCCTGAGCAGACAAAAACAGCTAAGCACTTAAGCAAAACTTAACCTAGCTTACTTCATGAATGTAAGGGCAACTGAACTTGGATTATTTCTTGTAAATGTCTCTACTAATCATAAATGAAACCTGTCATCTTCCTAAAATGGTATGTCAATCACTTTTAACCAATCCCCTGCCATCTGGAAACTTCTATTGTAATAATCCTTGTAATAATCACTACCATCATCATCACTGTAAAGGTTAAACAACTTCCTTGCTCGCACTTTATAAATCACCCTGTAACAGCATGTCTCTAAGCTTCAGGCCACTTTTGGGTTTGAAGTCTCCCTGTTCCAAGACTATTTTGTTTCTCACTCAATAAGATATTCATATCAGGTAAAGCTCTCTAGATTTTCTTTTGACAGTAGATAATCAGTACAGTGAAAGTTGAGATGTCAAAATAAGCAGGTGCTTCTTTGAGCCTAAGTAAGTCCTTGCAAAGAAAAGGAAAAAAATCATTCTACTATCAAATAGCTGTACTATAATAACTTTGACTTTTATCATGGCAGAAAGTGCTAAATTATGTGCTTAAACAGGGTTCTTTTTGTTGTCTGCTGATAAGATCAAAGATGGTTTGGCTCTCTTGTAGAACCTTCAGAAGTCGAGCCAGCAAAACTAGGTTTCGTGTAAGTAAATGCAAGCTAATCTTCAAACCAACTTGATCCACAGATAAAATCCACAGTAATCACCACTATAACATTTTCATCACTATATGTAACATTTTCATAATCTTCAAGCTTTCAACAGCAATTTCAATTTCTTTTTTTGTTTGTTTTCACATGATGACTTCTGTGAAAGTGGCTTCTGTGTTACTTAAGGGCCAGTAAGTGTTGGGTCTCGTCTTGATGTGACCGGGTTTGGGAGGGATAGGGAAATGGAAGAGTATTTATTTGAAAACTTACCAATGATATCTTAAATTTTAAAGATATACCACTGATGGCAGTCAGTTAGGAGCAGAACTGGAAAGTAGCCACAAAGAAGATCACTTGAATAGAAATTGCACGAGGGAATGGATCCTTGATGCTCAGAATATTAGCTGGCGCATAGTAGGCGTTCATTTACTAGATTAATGACTGTGAAAAGTACACATGACTGTAGTTCAAGATACAAATGAAAGGCATCATTCTCCTTGGTTATAAGTTCCAACCAGCTCTGTGAACCTTACCTATTTGCTCTTCTGCCTATTTAATGTCATCCAATTCTGCACACTGGACAGTGTGTGTGTGTGTGTGTGTGTGTGTGTGTGTGTGTGTGTGTGTGTAAAAGTGAAATTACCTACTTATGTGTCTGCCTCCTCTGCTAGATTCTGTACCTGGTGTCATATAAATCTTTATATCTTTGGGGCACCTGGGTGGCTCTGTCTGTTAAGCATCCTACTCTGTATTTCGGCTCAGGTCATGATGTCATGGTTTGTGAAACTGAGCCCCGCATCAGACTCTGAGCTGACAGTGCAGAACCTGCTTGAGATTCTCTGTCTCTCCCTATTTCTCTGCCCCTCCCTGGCTCATGCTGTCTCTCTTTCTCCAAAATAAATAAATAAATATTAAAAACAAACAAACAAATAAATAAATCTTTATATCTTTAGCAACTAGCTCAGTGCCTGACATATCATAAGAGTTATGAATATTTGTTGAACTAGTCAACGACAGTTTGAATAAATCTTTTAACATCCTTCACATTTTTTTGGTCCAAAAATAAGGTAAGTGGGTTGATCTATAAGTGGTTCTCAGTGAACCACTATGTGGTAGGAGCATCTAGAAATGTACAGAGACAGCTTTTTTGTTTTCCTAATGCCACAGAGGTGTCACTGGCCCTTCTGACCAGGTCGCAGGCAAGTTAAATACACTGCAATCACTAGGCTAGTCCCACACACTGAAGAATTGCTCTGCCCAAAATATCATAATGAGGCCATTCAGAATTTCATTCCCTAAAGTCTTTTCTAGTTCTGAAACTCTATGATTGTAATATTTTTAAAATTACTGTTTCAAAATACAGACACGAATATCGAGTTAACATCAGCTAATAAGGCTCCTGATTTGTTTCCTATTTGCCTTCAGGTATGTTCCTGCCTGGCACATTGCTCTCAGATACAGTATGTGGACTACATGAATGAAAAGGCCAGTTTTTCTAGTGTGAAACTGAACTACTGTCCCTGCTCCTCAGGGATCCCAGACTAGCCTAGGAAATCTTTTCTGGCCCTTGTATACTAACCTCATTCCAGTAGATAGGATCTGGGAAATGCAATAGGGCCAAAAGGATCTCTAATCCCTTCACCCCCAAATGTCGATCAAAGCCCCCAAGACAAGGAATCTTCCTCTCACGAGCCATAAAATTGATCTTCCTTATTCTCTAAGCCTCCTGCTCTAGAAGGGCTCTGAGATTGCTGCCATTTTCCTGGTGACTTAACTTATTTGTAATTTGTGTAAGATAAGCTCTTCCTCACGTAATCACAGCCCTTTGATTGTCCGGCTCCTAGGATAATAGTAGTTGCAGAATAATGACCTTGCCCTTTTGTAAAGGTAAACACCAGGGGGAGGGATCAACCACTCAGAGCCTGTGGGTAGATCTGACTTTTAAGTCAGTGTTTCTCAACAGTTCATCTAAGAGTCAAAAATCACAGTGATTTGGGGCGCCTGGGTGGCGCAGTCGGTTAAGCGTCCGACTTCAGCCAGGTCACGATCTCGCGGTCCGTGAGTTCGAGCCCCGCGTCAGGCTCTGGGCTGATGGCTCAGAGCCTGGAGCCTGTTTCCGATTCTGTGTCTCCCTCTCTCTCTGCCCTTCCCCCGTTCATGCTCTGTCTCTCTCTGTCCCAAAAATAAATAAACGTTGAAAAAAAAAAATCACAGTGATTCACAGCCAAACTCCGTTTCACCCTCCTGTTCCAATGTTCACTTGCTTGTTAGCTCCAGGATGAAATTTACAGTCTTTTTCCTAAGTTGCAGAACACTTAATTTTTTTCCCTGATCAGGATATTTTCACTTCAGTTTTCTTTATTTTTTAAATTTCGTCTATCGATTGATTGATTTGGTCCTAGCTCTTTCATCCATTCACATATGATTACCTCACACGAAAAAGCATATTACCAACTTGATATATATCCATTCATATTTCTCTCCCTAATCAAAATTCATTACAGATTACATGAGTGATTGTGTGTGTGTGTGTGTGTGTGTCCATACATATACAGAATTGTTAAAAATCATGGTTTATCTTTCAAATTAGGATCGTGTCATAAGCACTTTTCTATGTTTGGTTTTTGGGTTTTTTTGTTTGTTTGCTTTGCTCTCTAACACTTTATGGGGTGTTTCTCTAAGTCATCTGTTATAGCTCTAACTCACACTTTTTAGTACCTGCAAAAAATTTCATGGAAGGGATAAAATAACTTATCTACTTCTCTAACAATAAGCATCTATTTTGTCCTCAGTTTTTTGACACTTTGACAATACAGAAATAAACTTCTTCATACAATATGTAGACACGTGCTTGTGTTTTCACTTCTCTAAGATAGATGCCCAAGAATAAAATTGCTAGATCAAACACGATGTATCTTTAAAAAAAAAAAAAAAAAAGAAAAACTGGGAGCACTTTATCATCATGATTGAAGTTAACAAATGATAAACCCAATAAAGGAAATGTTTTATATAATTTTACATCACTGATACAAGACCTACAGATACAGGAAACAGATAGAAAACAGAGGAAAACACATACATCTTTGGAAATGAACACAGCATTCCTGTGGAGGTGAAACTTAAAATACAGAACACTTCTTAAATTTGTAGCTCAAGTGCAATGGATTGCCTCAGCCTAACTTCACACTGCCTGCACAAGATGTCCCTTCCTGACTTGAGATGTTAGCTTCAGAATATGTACACTGAAGAGGCTGCTATCTCTGGAATGTTCCACAGGAGCACTAGGGATCCAGTCTGAATTTTCAAAGGCCATTGTCATTTCATACAAGCCTTTCATCCATTAAGGACTACATAGCATCACCAGACTTACCCACCACATCTCTTGTGAGTCATTTAGAAGGCAAAAACGAAATGTCTTTGAAATACAGAGCAAATCCTGCTTCTCTCTGAGGAAGTGTTAGAGTGATTGATAGGACCAGATACGCATCTCTGTGTACCAGTTGGCAGATGTAGATTTGATGATGGTATCTGCAACTCCAATGGAGCAGACAGCGCTCTCAGTATCCCTCTGACCCTCAACAAGTTACAGCTCGGGGCAAGCTGGCCAAGGCAGCCTGCGCGCTCCCCCCAGCACTGTGTCAGAAGACTTTAACGCCTGAAGACATAAGCCACTGTAGTTTTTAGTAGGGCACTCCAGGGTCGTCATCCAAGTAGCAGTGTGTAACATCGTTCAGTAGGGAAAATGTGTAGGACAATTTAACACAGTCTGACCCACTCACACAATCCTATCTACTCTCAGCAAACAAAGACATGTTTTAGCTCGAATCTGTTCCGTCCTAATCTTAGCCACTACGCTGAGACTTCATACATCCAAACAGCAAAGCATAATATGATGACCTCTAAGTCAATGCTTAATCTGGATTCTAGTAGCAGACTTCTTAAAACTAACGTGAATTGGAGGTCAACCTGTTGAGCATCCCTTTATTATTATTGGCCAACTAGCCACAATCTACATCTTCTTCTTATCCTTGTGACTATACCGCTTACAAGCTTAACTGGATGTAACCTTCTTAAATTACGAGTCCTTGTATATTTATTACTCCAGTCTTCCAAACCAGAAATGGAGACAAATTTCTCCCCACGGCCATCAAGGAAGGAGCCCTCAGCTCCACCATCAGCACCCGGAGTTAAATTCTACTTAAACTATTTCTTGTATGGTTATATGTAAACAAGAAGCATTATTGTCATATTCTATGTTGATATTGAGGAAAAATATTAAAAATTCACCCACTATGTGCATCATGCATTATGTGATCCACCACATACTATTTTATCAGCATATACATGTTTAATTATACATAATACTATATGTAATTGTACATTAAACTACCTGCCCCATTCACATAACCATGTACATTAAACTATTTATCTTACATAATACATATCATACATAAAACCCCAGACAACATGAATAGCATATGCTACATATCACCATTCACATCACATAGGATAGCACATTATTGAGCATCCAGAGCCAATTGAGTCAAATTAATCCTTGCCACCATGTTTATCATAGCCATTGTCTTAATCACCAAGTGTTGAGGAACTAGCAACCTACTCACATTATACCCATTCCTTCTCTGGCCCCATAATAGGTTGGGGTTTTTAATGGGAAACTATACCTGGCATCTGGTTCTTACTTCAGGACAATTCCACCCAAAATCGTCCATTCATTACCTTAAATAAGACATCCCAACGAACCAGTGACTAATCATCTCATGCTCACATAACTGTGGTGCCGTACATTTGGTATTTTTTAATTTGGGGAGGCTGTCAAAGGCCTCAACACAGTCAAGCAACTTGTAGCTGAGCTTAAATTGAATATTACTTACCAACATCATAACACTATGGTATCAATTAGTTAATGCTTGTAGGATATATAAAAACTTAATTATAAATTTGTACACATATTATCATCAAACAAAATTAGCTTAGCAAACCTCCTCGTCCCCCAATAGACTTTTAACTGTAAATAATATATAAGTTTATCTTGCCAAACTCCCAAAATAAGACTCTCTAACATACAAGGCCTAAATAATCTTAATTATTCCATAATTTGTATACTTTCTCCAATTATAGTCTCAACCAAAACATATTCTAGCCCAACTCCTAATTAAATAAAATTTTAAGACACTAAAAATTTTCCAAATATTAGGCTTAATGAGCTAATTATTTTTTATTCTTTATTAAGTTTAATCTCACCCCTTTGAAAAACTGATACAGCAGTTAGTATTTTGAAAATAAAATATTTGGAAAGGAATTTTTCTAGATATGATTTAGTTAATGAATCTTAACAATTAAAGCCAGGCACTGCAAATGCCTAGATGAGTTTATAAAACTCCATAAACTCATAGGCTTTGTCCCACTATTTCTACTAATTTTGTATCAAATTACACAGACAAGTATATGCATCCCAGTGAGAATGCCTTCCAGATCTGTGAAGATAAAGGAACAGGCCTCAAGGTCAATAACAAGGAGTTCATTATGCCTTGCTTAACCACACACCCATGAAACACAGCAGTGATAAAAATTGTTATAAGTGAAAGTTTGACTAATTTATATTAGCTTACTATTAGAGTTGGTAAATTTTGTGCCAGCCACCGCAGTCATACAATTAACCCAAATTAATAAAATTTGGGGGTAAAGCATGTTTAAGAAAATTTAATAATAAAGTTAAATTCTGATTAAACTACAAGAAGCTGCGACTAAAATCAAAACAACCTGCAGAAATGACTTTGATATTTCTGGTTACACAATAGCTAACTGAGATCCGAACTGGGATTAGATACTCCACAATGCTCAACCCTACACCCAGATAATTAATATAACAAATTACTCGCCAGAGCACTACTGGCAATGTCTTAAAACTCTAAGAACTCGGAAGCCTGTTCTATAATTTATAAACCCAGATAAACCTCACCACCTCTTGTTAATCCAGACCATGAACCACCTTCCTCAGCAAACCCTAAAAGGGAATGATAGTAGGCAAAAATATCAGCATAGAAATATAGGTCAAGCCATAGCTTACGAGGTGGAAAGAATGGGCCATTTACTCCACTTCGAGAAGATTAAATACCGTGCAAAAGCCTGTATGAAACTGAAGACTAAGGAGGAGTTAGTAGTAAATTAAGAACAGAGAGCTTCATTGAATTAGGCCATGAAGCCGGCGCACAATCATCCATCACCCTCCTCAAATGTTAATTTCATTTTTTTAAGACTATTTATAATTATCTAACACACGAAAAAAGACAAGTGTGTTTGGACAAACCAAGGTGTAAATAAAGCATTTGGTTTACCCTCCGGAGATTTCATCTTAAAATGACTGCTTTGAACTAAAGCCAGCCAAAACTTAGCTAAACCTAACAATTATATTTAAATGCAACAAGACATTTATTTACAAAGGCGAATATAGGGGAGAGGAATCTTAATGGGTGCTATGGAGGAGATAGCGCAAGAGAATGATGAAATAAGTGTTTAAAGTAGTAAAGAGCAAAGTTTGCCCGTTTGTCTTTTGCATCATGAATTGACTAGAACAATTTTGACAAAGAGAGCTTAAGTCAGAACATCAGACTGCTACTTGCAGACACTTTAAGGAACAAACTCATCTATTTGGCAAAACAGTGACAAGATCTATAAACACAGGTAAAAAGCCTGATGAGCTGGGAGATAGCTGACTCTCCAGTTCAACTTCAGTGTTACCCAGGGGCTTCTGGGTGGCTCGGTCGATAGAGCATCCGACTTCTGCTCGGGTCATGATCTCACAGTTTGAGAGTTTGAGCCCCATGTCGGGCTCTCTGCTGTCAGCGCAGAGCCCGCTGTGGATCCTCTGTCCCCCTCTCTATCTCTGCTCACGCTCTCTCTCTCTCTCAAAAATAAAAAAATAAAATAAAATTACCCAGATTAGTTCAACTTTACAATTACCCAAAAAAGTATGGGGCGCCTGGGTGACTCAGTCAGTTAAGTGTCCCACTTCAGCTCAGGTCATGATTTCATGGTTCATGAGTTCAAGTCCCTGGAGCCTGCTTTGGATTCTGTGTCTCCCTCTCTATCTCCCACTCCTTCACTCACGGTCTGTCTCTCTCTCTCAAAAATAAACATTTAAAATAAAATAATAAAATAAAATAAAATAAAATAAAATAAAATAAAATAAAATAAAATAAA
>NW_024412436.1:2153764-2274718 GCF_014898765.1 Herpailurus yagouaroundi | reverse complement strand
AAATAAAATAAAATAAAATAAAATAAAATAAAATAAAATAAAATAAATAACCCAAAAAAGTATTAAGTCCTACATAAATTTAAATGTTAATTTAAAAAGGTACAGCTCTTAGGACATGGGAAATAACCTTCTTTAGAGGTTTTTACAATATTTACAATATTTTACAATATTTACAAATCCACAGTTGCCTTAAAAGGCAAATATTTAGAGTTCTTATTGACAATAAGTTGCCAATAAGGTGACAACCTCAATGCCAGACCAGAATATCCCAATGTTGTAACTACTATCAATGGTCCTCTGTTCAATGATTAAAGTTTCATATGATTTGAGTTCAAACTAGAGCAATCCAGATTGATTTCTATTTCATATTTTCCCCCCAGGAAAAGACAAGAGAAATGAGGCCAACCTGAGAAAAGTGCCTTCGACCGAATATATGATATACTCTTCATCTAATTAATTTCTATCAGCCCTGCTCTTGGTCTGGGTAAGTAGAAGTCCGGTAACCTCATAAAACTTGAATCTTTATAACTAGGGGTTCAAATCTTCTTCTTCTTAACAGTACATTCATGGGGTGCCTGTGTGGCTCAGTCAGTTAAGCCTCCGAATGCAGCTCAGGTTATGATCTCACAGTTTGTGAGTTTGAGCCCCAAATCTGGCTCTGTACTGACAGTGTGGAACCTACTTGGATTCTCTCTCCCTCTCTCTCTGCCCCTTCCTGTCTCGCTCTCCCTCTCTCTCTCTCTCCCTCAAAATAAATAAAATTTTTAAAAAGGTATATTTATAATTAATCTTCTGTTAATTATTCTCCCCCCCACTTTTTTTGATCTAAATTCAAAGTACTTAACTTACAGTGTAGTCTTGGCTTTAGGAGTGATTCATCTCTTACATAAGACACCGAGTGCTCATTCTGAAAAGTGCCCTCCTTAATGCCCATCACCCATTTAATCCATCATCCCATCCACCCTCCCTCTAGCAATCCTAAGTTTGTTCTCTATATTTGAAAGTCTTTTATGGTTTGCCTCCCTCTCTGTTTCTATCTTATTTTTCCTTCCCTTCCTCTATGTTCATTGGTTGACTTTCTCAAATTCCACATATGAAGACCTAAATGTGAGATAGGAAACCATCAAAATTCTAGAGGAAAAAACAGGGAGTGACCTCTTTGACCTAGGCCGCAGCAACTTCTTACTTGACATGTCTCCAGAGGCAAGGGAAATAAAAGCAAAAATGAACTATTGGTACTTCATCAAGATAAAAAGCCTCTGCACTGCAAAGGAAAATCAACAAAACTAAAAGGCAACCGATGGAATGGGAAAAGATACTTGCAAATGACGTATTAGATAAAGGGATAGTATCCAAAATCTATAAAGAACTTACCAAACTCAACACTCAAAAAACAAATAATCCAGTGAAGAAGTGAGCAAAAGACATGAATAGACACTTTTCCAAAGAAGACATCTAGATGGCAAACAGACACATGAAAAGATGCTCGACATCACACATCATCAGGGAAAAACAAATCAAAACCACAATGAGATACCACCTCACCCCTGTCAGAATGGCTAACATTAACAACTCAGGAAACAACAGATATTGGCAAGGATGTGGAGAAAGGGGAACTCTTTTGCACTGCCGGTGGGAATGCAAACTGGTGCGGCCACTCTGGGAAACAGTATGTATGTTCCTCAAAAAATTAATAGTAGAACTACCTTATGACCCAGCAGTTGCACTACTAGGAATTTATCCAAAGGATTAAAAAATTCAGTTTTGAAGGGGCACAAAAACCCCAATGTTTATAGCAGCACTACCAACAACAGCCAAAGTATGGAAAGAAACCAAATGTCCATCAACTGATGAATGGATAAAGAAGATGTGGTATACATGTATATCATAGAATATTACTCAGTGATGAAAAAGAATGAAATCTTGCCATTTTGCAACAATGTGATGGAACTACAGGGTGTTATACTCAAGAAATAAGTTAGCCTTCTGTTAACTATCCTTATTTTACTTGCTATAGTTCTTTTCATATTAACTGAATGAAAAGTATTAAGTTATGTAGAACTTCATAAAGGACGAAATATTGTTGGTCCTCATCATCTATTTAAACCTATCACCAGTGCCTTCAAATTCTTTATCAAAGAATATTTACAATCATTGACATAATCAATAATTATATCATAGCACCAATCCTAGCCCTTACAGTAGTCTTAACAATATGTATTTCGCTACCCATACTATATCCACTAATCAACATAAATCTAGGTGTATTATTCATATTAGCTGTAGCAAGTCTACCTGTTTATTCTATTCTCTGATTGGAATGAGCTTCAAATGCAAAATATGCCCTAATTGGTGTAGGCTGAGCAGTAGCACAATTTCATATGAAGTAACACCAGCAATTATTCTATTATCAGCACTACTAGTAAATGTATCATTTACATCATCAACCTTAATTATTACTCAAGAGTATTTTCTTTTTTTTGGGAAAGAAAGAGAGAATGAGGGAGGGGCAGAGAGAGAGGGAGGCAGAAGATCCAAAGCAGGCTCTGTGCTGACAGCAGAGAACCCAATGAGGGGCTCAAACTCACACACCGTGAGATCTTAACCTGAACTGAGGTCAGAAGCTTAACCGACCGAGCCACCCAAGGGCCCTTCGAGAGTGTTTATGATTAATTTTTTTCTTATCATGACCACTAGACATAATATGATTCATTTCAACTCTAGCAGAAACCAGCTGGGCCCCCTTTGCCTTAAGAGAGAGAATCCGAATTTGTCTCTGGTTTCAGTGTAAATATGTAGCAGGCCCATTTGCTCTATTTTTTTTTTTTCTAGCAGAAATATGCCACCATTATCATAATAAATACTTTAACAATTCTTTTGCTAGAAGCATTTCACAATCCTTATATACCAGAAATGTATACAATTAACTTCGTTATCGAAACCTTTCTTCTTTCTGATATGACCAACTTACACATCTCATATGAAAAAAAAATTTCTTATACTAATGTTAGCATTATGCATATGATATGTATCAACTCCCATTATTATAGCAAATGTCCCACCACAAACATTAAAAATATGTCTGAGGGGCATCTTGTTGGCTCGGTCAACTGAGCGTCCGACTCGATTTCGGCTCAGTCATGATCTCAAGACCATGGGATTGAACCCCATATCAGGCTCCACACTGAGCATGGAGCCTGCTTGGGATTCTGTCTCTCTCTCTTCTCTGCCCCCACCCCCCTCTTGTGCTCTGTCTCTAAATATATATAATAATGATAAAATAAAATAAAATAAAATAAAATAAAATAAAATAAAATAAAATAAAATAAAATAAAATAAAATAAAATAAAATAAAATAAAAATTTTTTAAATAATAAAATGTCTGATAAAAGAATTGCTTTGATGGAGTAAATAACAGAGGCTTAAACCCCCTTATTTCTAGCATTATAGGGGTTGAACCTAATCCTAAGAATTCAAAACTCTCCATGTTACTATAATACATCATATTCTATGTTAAGGTCAGCTGAATAAACTATAGGGTCAATACCCCCAAAATTGTTTATATTCTTCCCATACTAATAAACTCTCTTATCTTTAGTATTATATTATTTACCATTATTACAAACACCATAATCATTATATTAAGCTCACACTAATTAATAATCTAAATTTGTTTCAAGATAAATATAATAAACCACATTCCAATTCTAATTAAAACTGATAGTCCATGATTCATAGAAGTATCCATTAAGTATTTCCTAATAGCAAACAAGCTACCACATCTCTACTTCTCATAATGGTTATCATTATTAAATTAATATATTCTGGTCAATGGACAATTACTAAAATTTTTATTCCACAGCATCCTTTATTATTACAGTAGCCTTTATTATAAAACTTGAACTTTCCCCATTCCACCCTTGAGTACCAGAACTTACACAAAGTATTCCATTAATAATCAGACTTAATCATCTTATCAGCATGACAAAAACTTACCTATCAGTTTTATATCACATTTCACCATCAATTAATCTATTATTAACAGATCATAAGTTTACTATATTACTATATAGTATTACTATATTATTAACAGGTCGTAAGTACCACTTCCTTTGATCCTGAAGGAGGAGGCGACCCAATTTTATCTCAATATCTATTCTGATTCTTCAGTTACCTGAAGTATATATTCTTATTTTACCTGGATTTGGGATAATTTCACATATTGTTGTATATTACTCAGGAAAAAAAGGGCTTTTGGATATGTAGGGATAGTATGAGTCATGTTATATTGGAGAATCAGAAGTTACTAAAGGATTTTCAACTGCACAGGAGGTCAGTGCCCTTGACCCCGACATCGTTCAAGGGTCAACTATAGTTGCAACACTGGTATTACACATGGTACTTTGGCGAGAACAGTACACTCAAGTACCACACACAAGTTAAGCAATAAAAGCAATATGTAGACATTTTATTCAGTAGTATTAATTTCTGAGAACCTCTCCCTTTCCTGATGGGCCCTTTCTGTTCTGTTTCATTTACATCTAGCTCAGAATCCTTGATTTTCCTCCTGTTGAGGCCCATTCCTGCCTTTAGATTTGGTGGCTCATTTTGGCTTTGTTATCTTGATCTTTACTGATTTACACAGAGTTTGACTTGATTCTCTTTACTTCTTGACACATTAGGTAGGAACTCTTCCTTCGTTCTGACCCTTGTGACTGCAATCCCTTTTAGGCTAGGTGCTAGCCATATGTCACCTTGGTTTCCTCCTCAGGGTAATTCTGATAATTTACCATCTATGAGATGCACTTTTCTGTGTATGTGAAGTGTCAAACATTCATTTATTCAAGAAAAAAACTTTTTTCTACATTTGATCTTCGACAAACACTCTGACTCAGATCTAAATGTATCTAGAAACATAAATTTTTCTTTGCTCTTCTGTTTATTCACACGTTTAAATAAGAATACTCAGTGTTAGAAATCAATGATCTCTCATGAAGTAGAATCTCGTTTTTGGGTGTAAAACTCTTTTGAAGGAAATTTATATAACTGTGGGACTGGTTAGTTAAGGAGTTGCTTGACTTAGATTTGTCAGTATTTTGTTGGACTTTTAAACTTTCATTTTACGTCATTCTTGGTCATTATTGTACCTCACTGGGATGTATGATCTCTGTATGTGAGCAGATGAATAAACAGATGGAAATGATCACTAAATGGTAGCCCTGGAGAATGGGTGTAGTTCTCAGACAAGCCTCCACTCACTGACAGTTAATTCTGGCTTTCCTGAGTTCTGAGGTGGGCGGGAATGTGGTGAGCACTTACTAGAGTGGGGATCCATCAGGGTGGGCAAATTGAATTTGCAAGAGGCATGTTCACTTGGAAATTCTCTTCCCTAGAAAATTCCTTAAAAACAGAACTATCTGTTCATGCTTTGAAGCTTTTTAATAAGACCACCTCACAGAAGACCCGCAATACCTTGAACAATGATTCTCTAGAATAATGTTTCTCCAAAGAAGGGGCAGGCCTGTGGCCAAATCTGGCCCCATTTGTTTTTGTATGACTTGCAAGCCAAGACAAGCTTTTACATTTTCAAACGGTTGGGGGGAAAAATCAAAAGAAGACTAATATTTCATAACATGTGAAAATTACATGAAACTCAAACTTCAGAGTCTACACATAAGTTTTATTAGAACACATCTGGGGTGCCTGGATGGCTCAGTCACTTAAACTTCCAACTCTTCATATCAGCTCAGGTCATGATCTCATGGTTCATGAGTTTGAGCTCCTCTGCCCTGACAGGGGCTCTGCGCGGACAGTAAAGAGCCTGCTAGGGATTCTCTCTCTCGCTCTTCCTCTGTCCCACCCCCCGCCTCTTTCTCTCTCTCTCAAAAATAAATAAACATTAAAAACACACATACAAACACACACACATCCTTGCCCATTGATTTACATATTGTCTATGGCTATTTTCAGCTACAACGGCAGAATTAAGTAATTCCAACAGAGACTGACTATATGGTTCACAAAGCTAAAACATCTGCTATCTGGCCCCTCGCAGATAAAGTTTGTCAGCCCCAACTCTAGACCTTATGTGAGGAAAGCAGGCACTGAATCCCCCTGGGTACATACAAAATGAACATCTCTATGCAGTTAAGGAGACTGAACAAGTCAGGAAATAGAGAAAAGACGGTGAGCTGGTAGTCTCAGTGCTTAACTTGAACATTCCTTCAGGAAATCTCGGTTGTCAATCCTCTTCACTGAAGCACTCACATTCAAACTGCCACCTGGAAACCTGAAACTGTGGGTTAGAACAGCCATCAAAGCTAGTGCATTGGGAATGGAGCAAGGAATTAAGAGTAAACTGGGGACATACCCAATATGCGTCCCTCCATGGAGTGCCATACCCTGCGCTAAATTGCTCTAACAAATATTCTCTCTAGCTGGCCCCGTTCCAGAGAACAGGAAGGAAACAGCATTAAAGGTTTGGAAAAGAGGGGGCAATGAAGCAAGAAAAGCTAGGATGAGGTGCCCAGGAGAGACAGGGGGCAATAAACGTGTCCTCCACCGACAGAATATACACTCCTGCGAAGGGCAGAGAGGGGAAGAGTGGCCTTTTTCACCTCCTGGAGAAAGAAAACAACATCAGAGGCCAAGGTGGAATTGGGTGTGTCCCGCCCTTCCTTAGATGAATAAGGCTACAGGAACGTTCCTGAGAAAGCGATCCACAGTCTTTTCTTGCACTATAGTTTATGTGGCATGAAAACTGAAAAGAGCTGTATGAGAAATGAGATAAAACCACGCGGTCCGAACTGTAGCCCTAAAAAATTTAGTGAACCCCATGATTTAAAGAAAAAAAAACTTACCAACAATCCACATTTACCATTTAGTAATTGCTAACTACATGCCACATATGTGTATATGTACAAATATATATACATCTATATATATATATACATAAATATACTGTAATCCTTGCAACAACTAAGCAATACAGATGGTAGTAGTGAAGTATCCCCATTTCATTAATGAAGCAACCAAGAATTAGAGGGGTTAAATGACTTGCTCAAAGCCAAACAGCTGTAAGAGACAGAATGAAGATCTGAAGTCTCTCCGTCCAGTTAACCACGTTTACTTTACAGATGAGCACTGCTACCATCTTCAAAAGACATTAAAAAGCAGCTCCTCAAAAAATTAGATATATGCCAGTTTCTGCTAAGTATCACCTGCTCAATTAAGGGATTACCTGGGTAGAATAATTGAGGCGTCATAATTTTAGTTGATATAAGAAAATGCTCGATGGGGAACCAATTTTTAGCAATTTCACTGTATTTCATGAGTGGGAGTTAGCTTGCTTAGTCCTAGCCAATATAATTTTACCTGGTAGTAATGGATCAATTTATTACACTTGATCTTTTCCAGGATGGCACACTGTCCCAGAATCAAAGAAATACAAGTTTGTGAAATCCAAGCCTTTGACCACAAAGGTCAAAAGAGAGAATGGGAGGAAGGAGCAGAGAACACCCATTTTCACTGCTGGGATATCGCAATTAAGCAGCTAGGTTTCCACAGTGTTAGGGGGTGCTACTATGAGATACCCCCCACCCCCCACTAAAATTAGGACCGAGTAAAATAAAGTAAACACAATAGAGCAGAAAACTTCGGTCACCTGGGAAAAAGTGTCTGACTCCCAGCAGAGTATCCAGGAGTGTAAGCGGTGGATTATATTTACCTTGACTAAAGGGAAAGCAGGTGCCAAGTGGCCAGGAGACTGGGCAGAGCCCAGCCCACCCAGGGAATTGATAAGAGGGCCATTAAGTGAGTTCCTCTTTAAAAGCAGTTCCTCCCCCCAAATAAAAAAAAAAAATTAGATAAATAAAAGCAGTTCCTCCCATTTGCCAATAGCTTCCATGGAGTGCTAGTTCAGGGAAAACATTTTTCCTTCCAAACTGCCCAAACACCTGGGACAGGACTGAAACATAGAGGAGAAGGGAAGATAAAGAAAAAGGTAGAAAAGGGGAAAAGGAAGATACTATAATGGGCAGAGAGGGAGGTGGGAGGGATGGGTAAATGGAGAAGGGAATCTATAGTTCATACCAAATGTGGCCAGAATGAGAATGACATCTAATTTGTGTAGATCTTTTTTTCCTAAGAATTAAGAATCATGATTCTTGTCATCCAAGTCTATGTCACTGCATATCTATGTGATTTTGTCTAAAGAGAAAAAAAAATAGAAGTAATAGTAAGACCTAAAGATAGTGTCAGAATCAGGAAAAGATTAGGTAATCTAATTTTTAAAAAAGAGAATGGAGGTTTGGGGTGGCAGTTAATGGAAGGAAGTTGTTGTTAGATAAGAGACCAGACTTTTTTTTTTTAATTGAGAAGGTGAGGAACATTGTAGGGGGGAATGAGGTGACTGCCTGGCATACTAAAATATAAATATGCCCTGACTTTCTTCCTCATTCAGTCTTATGTCAAAGTAGAAAGAAATTAATGTGTGTGTGTGTGCACATACACATACATATTTGTTTCTTCATTCATATATACATACATGTTTGTGGGTATTGGTGTGTGCATATGTGTTTTAGTTGTGAATCTCCTTATCTTTCTCATGTTCACTGTCTCTGGTAGAAAATCAATGACAAAAGGGCAAAAGCAAAAAGGATAAATACATATACTACACCATCAGTCTCTTAATTTGGGGGAGTTGACTAAAAGCAAAGCGCTTCTTTTTTTGGAACAAAACATTGTCTTTAAAAATCGGAGAGAAATGCAAAATGTAGTTAGATTACCTAAAAAGGTTCTGATCTATTTTTTTTAATATTGCTTTCTTAGTGCAAAACAAAGGTTCTTATGAGGCCAAAGAGTGATTAAAAAAAAAAAGTTTTCAGCAATACTGTTGCTAGAAATGTTCCCTGGGTCTTTGCATAGGCAACCATGGGAAAGAGAGTGGCCATCATCGGAGCTGGTGTCAGTGGCTTGGCCACCATCAGAAGCTGTCTGGAAGAAGGACTGGAGCCCACCTGCTTTGAGAAGAGTGAAGATATTGGGGGCTTGTGGAAATTCTCGGTGAGTGGGACATCACTGCAGCAGACCAGGAAGTGGGGTGGGAAGTGTGTGACAACACAATTCTGGAGCACAGCCCTCCAAACCAACTGCCCCGCAGTTAGAATCCCTCTTAGGTTGGAATCTACAAAACACAGCATCAGAAGCAGGTTGAAAAGTTTCTTGCTTACTCCAGAAGTAAATGAGATAATGGGCTAGCTTTGAAGATCTCTGTGTACAGAATTGACCCCTGATAAACCATTCATAACTGAGCCACTCAGAAATAAAATCTGAGGGCAAATATTGGTTAGATTTATGTAATATAATCACATGAGTTCCTCACTTAAAAAACAATGACTGTTCCCATTCTTTTGTTGAGGTTACCAAAGGTCCACTTAGTGATTCAGACCACAGATTTTCAGGTTTCAGGTGCCAACTCTGGCTTTGCCAAAACTCTGGCTTGGTTCTAGGAGAACTAAGAAGAGGATACACTGATTTGAAGTTCTTCAATATCCTTTTGTCTCTGTGCATTCATAATAAGGACTCTGCCAGCAGACATGTCTCTATGCAGCCATTAAATCACTTTCTGTGTCACCTAGCAACCATAACAGCAGGTGTGAGGGCCTTCCTGTGCCCCAGCTCCTTCACTGTCTCCAACTTAGGAACACTCACTAAGCCTACTCCATCTATCTTCTCCTTCTTCTCCTTCTTCTCCTTCTTCTCCTTCTTCTCCTTCTCCTTCTCCTCCTCCTCCTTCTTCTTCTTCTCCTCCTTCTCCTTTTTCTTCCCTTCTTCCTCCTCCTCCTCCTCTTCCTCCTCCTCCTCCTCCTTCTTCTTCTTCTTCTTCTTCTTCTTCTTCTTCTTCTTCTTCTTCATCTTCTTCTTCTAATAAACCATTCATATATGCAAATTTAAGAAGAGCAATAACCCTTTTTAAGCTACTATTTTCTCCTCAAGTGCAAAATTGGTATTATATTTTATACCTCAATAAAAAAGTTTGCATTTAAGGAGACAATGTCTATGACAACTCTTTAAATATTATAAGGATATGAAAATTATTCTTATTAATACAGATATTTTCTGGGCTGTAAAGAATTACTGAAACTGCTTAATCTTGTATAACGTTGTGGCACCTAATATATGTTGATGAAATGTGCTGACAGGGCTTCAGATTAGCATACCGTTGACTCTTAGGGCTATTTTATTGAGGACTCTCTATATGCCAAATGCTTTTTCCCATTTAATTCAATCTTTGCAATAACGCTATAAGGTAGGTATGAGTTTTTCCCTTTTATAAATGAATCTGAAGCTTAAAAAAAGGAAAGAAAAGAAAGGAAATGGCAAATGGCTGGTAAATGGCAAAGACAAGATCCTGATTCAAGCTGGCTGTCTCTCCAGCCTGAGTGCTTAACCCCTCGGTAAACTGCGTGGCACAATTGCAGCATGTGGCCTATTGAGCTGGCAGGATTTCTACAGGAATCTTAACCAATCCTTGTATTCCAACTTACTTTGCAAAACATCGCTAAAGATAGACACTGATGATACAGCCTTTGAGAGCAGCCACATCTCTTGCTGCTCAAGAAAGCCTTTAAAATTTTATCCTGCCATCATAGAATGATAAACTACTCAGCTGCAAACATATGTTTCTCTTCAAGAAAAAGATGAAAATAACATTTAAAAAATTTTTTAAAAAAAGGGGGGCACCTGGGTGGCTCAGTCGGTTAAGCATCCGACTTCAGCTCAGGTCATGATCTCACGGTTTGTGGGTTCAAGCCCCGCATCTGGCTCTGTGCTGACAGCTCAAAGCCTGGAACCTATTTCAGATTCTGTGTGTCCCTCTCTCTCTGCCACTCCCCTACTCACGCTCTGTCTCCCTCTGTCTCAAAAATAAATAAACATTAAAAGAAATTTTTTTTAAAAAAGAAAAAGATGAAAACCCCAGAGGGTGACACTGCAGGCCCAGAGGTTGGAATCTTGAAACATAGAGGGTTATTCCCAGGTCTTGAAACCCAATAACATTGACCCTACTGGACTTCATAATTGGACCTGGTAACTCCTTTCTGCCTCCCATTCTCTCCTTTTTGGAATGGGAACATCTATAACTGGTACCCAATGCCTGTTTCACTGCCGTACGTTAGTAGAAGAGAACTTGTTTTCTAGTTCACAGGTCCACAGAGGGAAAGGCATTTTGCAGATGGATCATACCTGGAGTCTCATCCATATCTGATTGAGATAATTTAGATGGTGCGATTTGGGACTTTTGAGCTGATGATATATAGATAAGATTCAGGACTTGATTTAGTGCTGCAATGGATTGAGACTTTGGGGTGATGAGATGGGGTGAATGAATTTTGCATGTGGGATATATATGAATCTTTATGGGCCAGTGGACTGTGGTAGGCTGAACAAGTGAACAATGGTGCCCCCAAAGACACCAGATCCTAATCCCTGGAACTTGCAAATGTCCCTAATAAGGAAAACTAAGGTATGATTAAGTTAAGAATCTTGAGATGGTGATATTATTCTGGATTATCTGGGTGAGCTGAAAATGCCATAACATATATGCTGAGAAGGGAGAAGCAGAGGAGATTTGACACCCAGAGACAGAAGGGAAAAGGTAATGTGATCACCTTGGCAGAAAGAGAGCTTTCAAGATGTTATGCTGTGACTTCCATCTTCAAGATGGAGGAAGGGGCCATTAGCCAAGGAATTCAGGTGGCCTCTAGGTCCTGAAAAGGCCAAGGAAGGCTGGCATCTGCCAAAAGCTGGAAGGGGCAAGGAATGAGTCCTCCCCTAGAGCCCCTGGAATGAACACAGCCCTATGGACACCTTGATTTCAGCCCAGTGATACTGATTTCTGACTCCTGGCCTCTAGAATCGTGAGAGAATAGATTCCTGCTATTGTAAGCCATCGAGTTTGTGGTAATTTATAACAGTACACAGGAAACTAATACATCGGTTATTCAGAGTTCCCTAATTACCTCTGTGAGAGGGCCCACATTGCAGATGACAGCATCGCTTACCATGTTTCTCAAATACCACTAAAAGCCTTACAGCTGTATGCCTTGAACTCATATTACAGAATTATATTATAAAGTCATTTTAATTTTGTATTTTCATTACCTTTAGTTTCTAAAGTCAGCATTATATATTCTCTCAGCATTTTGTCTCCCTTTGAGAGGTATCCAAACATTTGTTAAGTGTGAAAAAATCATGGTACAGATCAGTCAAACTTTTGTAGCTGTTTCCTGGATCACTTCCCTAGGTCCTTCTAAAGCCAGAGTAATGTCTTTCCCTCACCTGTTTGATCACTGAGAGAATTAAGTACTTTAGGACTAGGCCACAGGTCTAGGGGAAATCTCTTTCTGTCTCAGGAGATACCCAAACAATACATCAGTAAGTTGTCTGGATTTGGACCTGAGGTTTCATGAATAAAGGCTCTTTTTTTCTGGTCACACAACCCTTTGTTCACTTCCCCTTAATTTATTCTACTCTGGATCATTTTTTTTTAAATGTTTAGTCTCTCCTTGTGTTGAGACTACCCAGCTTTCTAACCTCACCAAAAGCTACAAATCACAAAATTACTAGACAAAAATCAATCATTTTTATATATTTTAGAGTTAGCGAACTGGCTGCTTTTATACTGCAGCTGATCTATTTTATTTTAGCTATACAGTTTTTAAGATTTTAATCTAATATTTTACATAAAAATCTAGAAATCTGTCTTCTTTTGAAAAAATCAGAAAATCAGGCAACACTGAATCTTCCCTGACTCATAGTAATAACTGGCCTCTTTTAGCCTAAATTTAAATTCTCTGTTTCACCATATTCATTTTTGCCCATTTCACTCATCTCTTGTAACTTCCTCTACACCTGTAAAATTTGTCATGGCTTGATGCGATGTACAAACAGCAATCCTTTAAATTATGTGGAACAAAAGTCACCCCCATTTACAAAATTTTTCATCTCCTTCTTCATATAGTTTCATGATCCTTTTTGTTTAAGCAAACCTTCATGTGTATACTGTTATAATGGAAACATTGGTCATTGCTGAGCCACTTAGTGGATTCTGATCACATTTTCTTTCTTGAACACTTTTTGTTTTCACTGGAGTTAATAATCACCTGTATCCCTTGTTTAATTTTACAAATACTGTCTCTAATTCATTGCCCACGCTCTCCCACAGAATTATGATTCTCCTTCCCGTATGTTTAAACATATCAGCGAGTCTATCAGCTTAATTCTTCTCTCAACTATCAAGGATAGTTCTTCTGGCCATCTTCTTTCCCTCATCAAGGCCACCTTGCCATTACCTGGGCAACCCTGTTTCCCTTGTTGTGCTACTATTTAATTTATTCTCTCCTTTTAGTAGAGTACATCCTCCAGTAGTTCTCTGAGAAATCATACATGTGAAATAAAAGACTACCTTGAATGTCTTATAATATCATTATTGGAACCTGGGTTCCCATTTGATTTGACCAAGGCTTAGCTTTTGGCTTTGTTAGGTCTCTTAAGTCAGTTGTCATCATTCATCTATGTTGTATCTTCCAAGATGTGATTGCTGGGTTTTGTTTGTTCTTAATTTTCTCTCTCTCTCTCTTTCTCTCTCTCTCTCTTTCCCCCCCCCCCCCCCCCCGCCGTGAGTTCAGACCTCTGATACTTCTACAGTCCTTTTAGTAAAGTTTTGGGTGAAAGAAAAGTTAAATGTATCTACATAATCTGTCATGTTTAATCAGAAGTTTGAATTACTTTTGTAATAAGAAAAGAACAAACCTACTTCCATAAATAAGCAGGGTTTGGCTCGTTGTTGACCACTCCCTCAAAAAACCCCTAACATATTTAAATATGCAATTATTGACTCTGGAGCCATAAGAACTCTGGAAAGTTCTCATGAACTTTCTACCTGATCAACTTAAAATAATCAGTCTGTAAACATGAGCTCTGAGATGCACTTTATAACACTGAGTGGGAACAGTAAGATATCCATCATTAAGTTTAAAAAAAAAAAAGAGCAAGTCACAAATCACGTATTTAATTGATGTTGCAACTTCTTTCTCAGTAATTGGGGCTTTGGGGGAACCTAAGAAAAACTGAAGACCAACCAGCTAAACATTTCCAGGAAGACTGATTATCTTGGGGCAGCCAAAGTTGCAAAAGCACCCCCAACCTGTCTCAAAGGTTTGCATTATTTTTATTCTATGAAACTCCCCCCTTAGTGTAACATTACCTAATGTTTCCCAACATTGGCTTGCTCCAGTACCTCACCTTTACCCTTGTATTAGCTTTCTATTGCTGTGTAACAAATTACTCCAAACTCATCAACTCAAAACAACACCCATTTATTATCCTCAATGATGTAGGTCAGAAGCACAGTATGCTGGATTCTCAGCTTAAGGTTTCACAAGGCCAAAACCAAGGTGTTGACTGGGCTGGGCTCTTATCTAGAGGCACTGGAAAAGAACCTGCTTCCAAGTTCATACACGTTTGTGACTGAACTCAGGTTCGTGCTGATGTTAAGTGAAGGTCTTTGTTTCCTTGCTGGCTACGTATTGGGGATTCCTCTCAGCCCCTAAAGGCTGTCAGGCTCTTTGGTATGTGGCTACTTCCATCTTCAAAGGCAAGAACAGCAAGCTGAATTCTTTTCATGATCTGAACTGGCTTCTGCTACCAGCCAAATAAAATGTTCTGCTTTTAAAGAGATTATGTGTTTAGATGAAGCCCACATGACAACGTAGTCATGGGAGTGATAAGATATTTATAGGTGTCACCCACACTCAAAGAGGAGAGGACTACACAGGGATGAGGGACACTGAGGGTCATTCTTAAAATTCTGCCTACCACATGACTTAGAAGTTGAGGGAACAATCGTAAGACTGTTGAGTGAAGCATATCACCAACCCTAAAACCCTTGCTCTGTCCTAGAAGATCTTCTCTCATCTTGGGAGTTTTTGATATTTTGCATGTTTTATCCATAAGCACTAGTAGAGGTTATTAATGTTCGTTAATAGCCTAGACCGTAAGCATTAACTAGACTATTAATGCTCAGGTTACTTTTTTATATCTAGCATAAATCGGACAACTAACAAATATCCAAAATTTCATAGGGAGAAGCATAAAAGCATTCCAAGACAAAAGGAGTACCCCAAGTTTTCATAGCTCAATCTCCAGGTCTCTTTTGGATCATACTCAGTCTTTCAGATCACCCAAAACCTCTGGCTTTTTCCAAGATTGGATGGAGAAAAAGGACTTATGTGACTTGGGGCGGAGGAAAGCCAAACTTTCTCAAATTCAAACACAGGTCCTGGGACTGTTCTCTGGCCCTTCTAGTCTCTTGGTTTTCCTGTTTTGCTAGGTTATCATTCATGCTTATCCTTTAGGAATCTTAAATTGAACACAGTAGTTAATAAACTTGGAGACTGGCCTCTCATAGCTTAGTCAGAGGCCAGTGGCCCTCCTTGCTGATTAAATCCCACTTGCCTATTATGAGCACATCAGATGATCCTCCCTGAGGTCCAGTCTTCCCATTGAGTTCCTGACCCAAAGAGTCCACTCTATAGCTGTCTATTCATATTCCACTTAGCCCCCTCCATGGCAACTCTCTGGTAGACTATCCGCTAAGAGTCTCAGATAAATTCTGCATCTCTTTGGGAGCAAGTGGGAACTCCTATGTTCTGTTCAAACTGAATGGGCTTAAGGGCACTAAATTAAGATCCTACCTCTTCCTAATCACTGCTACTTGACTACTGTCAACCTCCCCTTATCAGATTGGTGCAGGCAGAGCCTTTAAACTAAGTGAAATCTCACCAAAATTTCAAATGTGAAAACAAAAGCCCCTCTGCCCTCAGTGTTCCCCTCAATTTTATCTGAGGTATATTAATCTTGGAATTTCAGCCCACAGAATAAACTTGAAGACCTAGGTGATTTACATCAACCTCTTTCCTGCCTCTATTCTCTTTTCTTCTACCCAATCTTCCAAATATCACCCTTCCATTTTTTTTAAACCACTGTTTTTCAAACTGGAAACTATGACCCGTTGGTGTGGTATGAAATAAAGATGAATCAGACTACATTTTTAAATGGAATGACTAGAAAATATCAGAATGCAATTCAAGTAGTTGGATATGATTTATTCATAAAACGTTTGGTGTGTGTGTGTGTGTGTGCATGCTGTGTTGCAATATAAAATATATTACTAATTACAGGTTGTGGTTAAAAACATTTGAAAACACTATTATAAACATAACCTAAGTTTTCTATGCCCTACGTACATGAGAAAATATTATGATCTAATTAACCAGAACTATCTCATGAAATGTTAAAGTGATATGTATTTTGATATGCATAGTTCTGTGGCATTAAGTTTATGCACATTGTTGTATGATCATACCATCACCCATGTTCAGAACTTTTTTTAATCTTCCCAAACTAAAACTCTGTACCAGTTAAACAATCACTCCCCATTCTTCCTTCTTCCCAGCCCCAGATAACCACTATTCTTTCTGTCTTTATGAATTTGATGACTCTGGATATATCATATAAGTGGAATCATACAGTATTTGTCCTTTTATGACTGACTCATTTCACTTAGCATAATGCCCTCAAAGTTAATGCATATCATAATGTATCAGAAATTCCCCTTCTTTGATTCTCATTATATATTCCTAAAAAGACATAATTAAATTTAAAATTTGTTTCCCTTAGAAAAGATGTTAAGAAATATATATTCTCCATATTGTAAGTTCCTTTGATTGGTGTCAAATTGTTTAAATAAAGTTAATTTATTCCTCATCTTCCTGAATTTACTTGTGGGTAAAGGTGACTTAAAGGAGTGATAATTATTTGGAACTGGCCATGACCATGGTAAGTGTACCTATTTACAAACTCTCTTTCATTTGAAACTATACATTTACAGGACCATGCAGAGGAAGGCAGGGCCAGTATTTACCAGTCTGTCTTTACCAACTCTTCCAAAGAGATGATGTGTTTCCCAGACTTCCCATATCCCGATCACTTCCCTAACTTTATGCACAACAACAAGATCCAGGAATATATCACTGTATTTGCCAAGGAAAAGAACCTCCTGAAATACATACAATTTAAGGTAAGATGCTATCAAAAGATTAGATCAGGGCATAACTGTGAAGAATTCTATATTTATTATCAGATTCTTACTCGTTCTTTTCAGTATCTCTTTCTTAGTTGTCAACATTTTAAAAAAAAATTTTTATTTATTTTTGAGAGAGAGACAGAGTATGAGCAGGGGAGGGGCAGAGAGAGAGGGAACACAGAATCTGAAGCAGACTCCAGGCTCTGAGCTGTCAGCACAGAGCCTGATGCAGGACTCGAACTCACCATGAGAACATGACCATCTCGAACCATGAGATCATGACCTGAGCTGAAGTCAGACTCTTAACCTACTGAGCCACCCAGGTGCCCCTTGGTTGTCAAAATTTTTAAGAGTGTGGCCTCTCTGAACCCAGATTTAGAGAATACATTGGAAATTTACAAAATACCACATATCACATTTAGACTAAAATGCCATTAACTTAGATATCAATAAAGGGAAAAATAAATGTAAAACAGCCGTGAATTTATAAATGAAAAACTCCTTTTTTTTCTAAACAATTATGGGTCAAAGAAGAAACTAAAATAGAAATTTCAGATATTTAGAAAATTTAGATATTTAGAAAATTCAGATATTTATATCTGAATGATAACTTAAATTCTACATATCAACACTGTGGGAAGCATAGAGACCAAAACTTTAATGAAAATTATAAGCTTAAATGCTTATATTAGAAAATAAGAAAGTTGAAAAACTAACAAGATAAAGAAATTAGGAAAAGAAAAACAGAATAAGCCCAAAAGGATATAGAATGAACAAGGTAGTAAAGAGAACTTAATGAAATTTTAAAAACATCTTATGATGATTGAAAATTCATCCTTCGAAAAGCCAAAAAAACAAACAAAACAAAAACAAATAGCTGACAGTTTGAGGAAAAAGGAAAAGATACAAACAGATAATATTAGAAACAAAAACAATGGATAAAACTGATGCAGATGAAAAAAATATATATAATAAGAAAACTATAAAAGCATTGCCAAATAATGTTTAAATTGGTTAAATTTTAAAATCTTTTTTATTTTAAACTTTCCAAAACTCGCATAAAAAGAAGTAGAAAGTCTGAATAGTCCTTTCCTTTGGTAACTTAGAGTTCTTTTGACTCAGAAACCAAAATTTTACCCATTAAAAAAATATTCTATAGGTAGTTCCAAATTTACAATGAACAAACTATTTCAATATTTTATAAACTCTTCCAGAGACTAAAAAATAAAGTATGACTTCCAAACTTATCCCATGACATTATAACCATGACATCAAAAGCAGACAAGATTAATAGGAAATAGGAAAATTATAGGCATAGCTCCCCATGAAAATTGGTGGGAAAAAAACCTTCAAAAATGAATTCAGCAAAATATTTTTAAAAATTAACTATCTTCATTGAGATATGTTTGGGCTAAGGATACAGAGAATTTTAATATCATGCAGCAGAAACATGTAATTCAGTATAAAACCCTGTTACAGGAAGAAAACCATACATTTACCAAATTCTGAAAAGTAAAATTTAACATCTATTTCTACCTAAAAGAAAGAAAAAGAGAAAAGCAAAGAAAAAAAGTTTCACCAGACTAAGATTAGAAAGGAATTTTCTTGACCCATGGAAACATACAAACATCTTAAATGTGCACTGTTCAGTATAGTAATCACTAGCCCAAAATTGAGATGTACTAGAAGCATAAAATAACACCCTGGATATCAAAGTCTTATTATGGAAAAGAATATAATATACCTATTAACAATGTTTATGTAGGTTACTTATTAAAACAACAAAACATCAGATAGATTGGATTAAATTATACATTTTTTTCTATTTTAATGTGACTACTAGAAAATGTTTAATTACATACGTTGTTCGTGTTATATTGCTACTGGACAGTGCTGTGCTAAAGAGTGCAGAGTTGGAATCATTTCCTTTAAAATCCAGAACAAAACAAGGATTCTTATTATTACTACTTCTTTTCAATAGTCTTAAGAAATTTAAGAAACAGTACGGCAAGTAAAGAAACATAAGTAAAAGGAATGACAACTAGAAAAAAAACAGCATTCATCACAGATGATATGACTTTCTATATGGAAAACCCAAAAAGAATCTAGAGACGAATTACTAGGTTTAATAGCAATTAATATAAAAATATTGGGCAAGGTGGTAGTATATAAGATCAATATATACAAATCAGTTGCAATTCTGTAAACCAGCTGCAACAAACAGAAGATATAATCCAAAAAGGAACCATAAATAAATTCATAATCCCAGAGTTATTCTAAACAAATGATATGCAAGACCTCATGAATTTATAAGTGCTTGTTTTGTTATATTTCATAAAAACAAAGATATTATACAGATATGTGTAGACATATTGTTTAATATGAATGAAATTCTATACATAATAAAGTTGATAAGAACAATTCAACTCTTGATCTCAGGGTCATGAATTCTAGCCCCACAGTGGATGTGGAGCCTACTTTAAAAAAAAGAAAGAAAAAAGAACAATTCATATCAAATAGAGATTCTCTTTCCAATATAACCAGAAGAATTGAAAAAAAAATTTGAAGAGGAAACGTACCAACCAACAGGCAGCCATTCAGCTGTGAATAAATATTTATTGATAATCTAATCCAGTGCGACTCAATGTATGGGCCAAATAGCATTAAGATCACCTGGGAACTTGTCAGAACATCAAATTTTCATGTCCTGTGCCAGACGTACTAATTCAGAATATCTAGGAATGTGGCCCAGGAGTCTGTACTTCGACAAGCTTTCCAGGGAATCCTTGTGCACACTAAAATTGAGAACTTATGCTATGAATATAGACAGTATCTTTCACTCCAAGACAACAATGATATTAAAAAATAAAATGGAAGAGGTATATTAGGAGGTAGTTGTTACTACAAAAACTATCATCCTGGGGCGCCTGGGTGGCTCAGTCAGTTAAGCGTCCGACTTCAGCTCAGGTCACGATCTCGCGGTCTGTGAATTCGAGCCCGTGTCAGGCTCTGGGCTGATGGCTCAGAGCCTGGAGCCTGCTTCTGATTCTGTGTCTCCCTCTCTCTCTGCCTCTCCCCCGTTCATGCTCTGTCTCTCTCTGTCTCAAAAATAAATAAAAAACGTTAAAAAAATAAAAACAAAAAAACAAAAACTATCATCCACTAGATTACTCAGTATGTGTGATACATGCCAGTTGTAAGCTGTGATTAAATTCACATCATATCTCCAAGAGGGGAGTCACTCTGGTCTGCAGAACATGTTGGTTATGCACAAGAAGCCATGTGAGGACAAAAATATGTATTTACCATTTAATGTTTGATTTTCTTGAATTTTAAATTCATAATATGTACCTTAAGAATGAATTAAGTATTTTTCCTAATCCAATGTTAACAATTTTTTTCCATACTACTCTATCAAGTTGGTGCCAAATCTAACTGTTAGCATAGAAAAGAAGTCTGTCTTTATTTCTTTTAGACACTCGTATCTAGTGTAAATAAACGTCCCGATTTCTCAGTCACCGGCCAATGGGATGTTACCACTGAAAGGGATGGTAAAAAAGAATCCACTGTCTTTGATGCTGTATTAATTTGTTCTGGACACCACGTGTACCCCAACCTACCAAAAGAGTCCTTTCCAGGTAAGGGTGAAATTTAGGCTGCCATCTATATATTTGGCACGAATGACTATCTTGATTGTGTTTAAAAAAAAAAAAAAAAAAAAAAAAAAATATATATATATATATATATATATGATTAAATTAACATATGCTTCTATTATATGTAATATTCCTGGAGTGTTGAAGTTCCATATCATTCTGACTGCATTCACCTACAAGCCTTTTATAGCGGATTTTTAAATGGAAACCAAATGACTCATGTTTGCCACTTTTCACTCAGAACTAAAACTTTTTAAAGGCAAATGCTTCCACAGCCGGGAATACAAGGAACCAGGAATATTCAAGGGGAAGCGAGTCCTGGTGATTGGCCTGGGAAACTCGGGCTGTGATATTGCCACAGAACTCAGCCGCACAGCTAAACAGGTATTATTTCTCAGGTACTCGGGGAACTATCTTTAAAGGAACAGAAATAGTTACCACTGGAAAGATGTGTTAGCAAACCGGGGGCAGGGGAAGCAGCAGTGCACAGGGTTCTTGACAGGAAGACTAAGTAGTGTTTCTTTTATCTCAGCTTCCCTCCACAACAGGTGAGGTTTTCAATAGTTTGGTCTGACAAAGGCAGATCATCAGCAGGGAGTGAGGTCATTCAACAGTCGTCTTCTTCAGGACGTTTGGTGTCTAACAGGTGTCTAATCAATTCCTCCAAAGCTAGTGTGGATGTAGGGTTAAGGTCATGACTCTGATACTCTTGGGTCAAGTCCTTCAATCCCTCCAAGTGTCAGTTTTCTCATAAAGATAAATAAAACAGATAAAAAGAGAATCTACTTTGCGATTTTGGTAAGGAGTCAAAGAATTTAATTCTTTAAAAGTGTTTATTTTTGAAAGAGAGACAGAGTGCCAGTGGGGGCAGGGGAAGAGAGAGGGAGACACAGAATTTGAAGCAGACTCCAGACTCTGAGCTGTCAGCACAGAGCCCGACACGGGGCTCGAACCCACGAACTGTGAAATCATGACCTGAGCGAACTCAGATGCCTAACTGCCTGAGCCACCCAAGCGCCGCAGGAGTTAAAGCATTTAAACATGATTTCAGCAATACCGAGTTCTATAGTCATTCATGCATACAGTCATCCCCATAGTTATTTGTTGAGGGCCTACTATGTGCCTCAACTAATGCTTAACCAAGCACTGGCTTGGGTGCTGGAGAGAAAGTGGTGAACAAAACAGGCATGACACCCACCCCAGAACTGAGTCTAGGGTGGAAAACAGACATTAAAGAAGTAAATGCACAAATAATTTGAAAATTGTGAAAAGTGCTAGTAAAGAAAGAAAAAGCATGCTGTAAGAGTGGATAATCAGGGTGAGCTGCCTCAGACAAGAGTGGAAAGGCTCTTTTCAGCTGATGACATTGAAGCTGAGGACTAAAAGTTGAGGAAGGGGCTCAGTGTCAGAAGAGGACTCCGGGAACAGAAGACCAGGGGGGAGAGGAAGGGGAAAAAAAAAAGAAAGTTACAGAGAGGGAAGTAGGCAAACCATAAGAGACCCTTAAATAGTGAGAACAAACTGAGGGTTGATGGGGGGGTGGGAGGGAGGGGAGGTGGGTGATGGACATTGAGGAGGGCACCTGTTGGGATGAGCACTGGGTGTTGTGTGGAAACCAATCTGACAATAAATTTCGCATAAAAAAAAAAGAAGACAAGGATTCCAGGAAGAAGGTCTTGAAGCAGGAAGAAGCTTAGAGTCTCAAGAAACTGAGGAAAGACCCCTTTGCTGCAACTCAGTAGGTCTGGAAAAGAATGGTAGGAGGAGAGGTTGGAGAGGAGACGGAGTAGAGGTGATACAGGGCCCGTAAGGTCACGGGAAGGAGTTTGAACATACATTGCCTACTAGCCTTGAAAGATTCTAGAAGCCCACAGACAGGAATCTTTTTCTTTTTTTTTAAATGTTTATTTTTGACAGAGAGGGAGAGACAGAGCATGAGCGGGGGAGGGGCAGAGAAAGAGGGAGAGACAGAATCCGAAGCAGGCTCCAGGCTCTGAGCTGTCAGCACAGAGCCTGACGCGGGGCTCGAACTCACAGACTGCGAGATCATGACCTGAGCCAAGGTCGGACACTCAACCACCGAGCCACCCAGGCGCCCCCACAGACAGGAATCTTCTCTCTAGATGCTATGCCTACTGATGTGATAGCATCCTCAACATAAGTCTATTTTAAATGATGGTATTGCCATGAGTGAAACAAGGAGGTCATGACAGGATAAATGGCATAAAAATATATTCCTATTTGCCTGCTCAAAGCACTATACTAGACAGCATAGAGACACAGAGAAGTCAACTTTGTGTCCCCTCTCCTCCAAGAACTTCAAATGTGCTTGGGAAAATAATACCTCGATGGGATATAAATTAAACATAACCTCAAGAGTTAGGTGGAAAGCCTAACAACGTAACAACAGCACAAGAGGCCACCAGGACAAAGGCTGCCCCGGTGATTCAGGAACTAACTGCTCTGATCATGGAACTGGAGGCCTCACCAAGTGGGCAGACCTGCACCAGACCTTGAAGGATATTTATGAGTCATATGGTTGACGAGGTAGCAAAGGGAGTTCTTGCAGGGCGCCTGGGTGGCTCGGTCAGTTAAGCAGCCAACTCTTAATTTCGGCTCAGGTCACAATCTCATGGTTCATGAGATCAAGCCGCCTGTCGGGTTCTGCGCTGACAGGGAGGAGCCTGCTTGGGATTCTCTCTCTCTGCCCCTCCCCCACTCACACTCTGTCTCTGTCTCTCTCTCAAAAATAAACAAACATTTGAAAAAAAATTTTTTACGCATTGGATGCTTAACCAACGGAGCCACCCAGGTGCCCCGATAAAAAAAATTCTGTAAAAATGCCTGAAAATCTATACCATTAGGGATGATCATGACAGAAGGGGAGGAAAAGAATACATCCTCCATGTCAGGCAATGGTGGTCATACTGCATGGCTAGCACACTGCATCAGCTCTCCCACAGATTTGATGTGGCGGGTACCTATTATCTCCATCTTACAAATGAGGAAACTGAATATTAGAGAAGTTAAAGGAATTTGCCACAAATCACGTTATTAGTAAGTAGGAGAGCCAAGATTTGAGCCTATGGTTTTCAGATGCCAGATGTCTTTCTTGCCTTCTTTCAGGATGGGGAAAGGCATTTTAAGTCGAAATGCCTATTCGGGGGTCATAATTGCTTGGTTGTAGACAATGGTTACCAGCTAAGCACTAGAGGAAATGGGATGAGAATTTAGGTATTGGGCACCTCCATCAGAGGAGATGACAGGGTGGTTGGTCCTGAGATGTAGATAAGACGCAGGAAATTTACTTGGGAGATGAGAGAGCCAAAGGAAGGATGCTTCCCTTTACACTACTCCAAAGCTACACTTCTGACTTGTCGCCAGTTGGGATGAGAGACCAGGTATCAAACAGTCACTGAAGGCAAGAAATACAGAAAGGGCATAAGACTTTGGGTGAGGCCCTCTTTTCAACCAAAGCAATTCTCAAAGAGGGCTGACAGCCGAAAGCCATGAGACAACACTCACACTAGCTGCTGTGACAACTCCCCAACTCCCCTCAGACCCGAGGGACATACCACAATACCCACTACAAACAGTCACTGCTCTAATGGTTAAAAATTGCTGTTTTTTTAAGGTCATCATCAGTTCCAGAAGTGGCTCCTGGGTGATAAGCCGGGTCTGGGATGATGGTTATCCATGGGACATGGTGTTGGTCAATCGATTTGAAACCTTCCTCAAGAACAACTTGCCAAAAGCCATCTCTGACTGGTGGTACAAGAAGAAAATGAATGCAAAATTCAAGCACGAGAACTATGGTTTGATGCCTTTAAATGGGTAAAGCAGAGTTAAATATGATATGCCTGTTACTTGCATTTCAGTGTCAACAATTCACAATGTGTGTTGTTGTAACTCCCAAACCAACCAAAATAATATTAGTGAAGCAATCATGTCTCACATTTCAGAGGATGAAGAACTGCAAACATTTGGAGTTATTTCCCATTTCACATTCCTTCCTCCCATATTTGCACAGCTGGAAAGTTATACACGTCCCTAGAGTCCCTAGAGAATTAGTCCCTAGAGTAACGATAATATTTGACATGTTTTAAGCTCTTAATGCAGCCCAGCAAGGCTCTCACGTGCATTATCTCATTTTATCCTCACAACAATTACTACATCTCTATTATAATGCCCATTTTAAAGATGAGAAACTGAGGTTCAATGTAGTTACTAGCTTTGCCAAAGTCCCATAGGCAGAAGGCAGAAGCAGTATTCAAAATGAGCCCAGATCTGCTGACTCCAGAGCTTCTCGCTCTCAGCCACCTTGCTCTCCTGCCTCTCACTTCATGGAAAAGTTCAGTTAAGCAAAGCAGGGCTTTCCCTGTGCTGCACTCTCATCACCCACCCTTAACAGAGTCCTCCCACTGCAATGTGGTCACAATGTCTGCCTCTTCAGCCTCCTCCTCACTCTTCCCTATCATATCCCCCTAGATATAGCCCTCGGGCACATAAGAAATTACCTTGACATGGAGTGAAAAATCCAAATTATAAACTGTTTACATCAAAGTTAACTTACTCAACAAATATTTATTAAGCGTTTATTGTGTGTCAGGTCCTATATTGAGCCCCATGACTGTAGTTGTGAAAAGACATTCAAAATCCCTGTCTTCACGAGCTTACCTTCTGGCAGTGGGAAACAGACAGGAGACAGATAGCAGAAGACCATGTGCTGATGTGTACTATGAAGAAAAGAACAAAGAAGGCAGAGGTGATGGGGAGAGCTGTCAGCATTCCCAGAGGAGGCCTCACTGAGGAGGGGACTTTTAAGTAAATCCCTGAAGGAACTGAGGAACTGAGCCAGGGGAGTGTCTGGGGGAAAGTATTCCAGAGGAAATAGTTAGGGCATTGCCTCTTCAGGGCCATGACTGCCATGTTCAACAAACTGGCGTGTTCAATGGACTTCTCTCCATGGGGAAAAGAGGATGGGGAGAGTAAGAGTAGTAGGAGATAAAACCAAAAGACATCAAAATGGCCAGATGGCATTGCACCTTGTAAGCCATTGTAAGGACACTGGCTTCTACTCTAAATGCAATGGAAAGCCATAACAAGCATCTGACAAGATCCAAGTTAATTTGAAGAAATCACTCTGGACCTGTGGTCATCATTCAGTGTATAGAGGTAGGTCAAGGAAGGAAGCAAAAAGACTAGTTAAGAGGCTATTGTCAAAAACCCAGATGACAGAGGCTGGTGGCTTAGACTAGGCTTGTTAGCAGCAAGTGCTTAGAAATGGTCAGATTTGGGATATACTTTAAAGGTAAACCCAAATAGGATTTTCTGTTAGGTTGGCTAACAGATGTAAGAACAAGAAAAGAGTTCGGAGATGTATTCCAAACTCTTGAGCTGAGCAAGGATGCGAGGGTGGAGTTGACAGTTTTTATGGGATGTGGAAGACCATGGGAGAAGCAAAGTTTAGTTTGAAACATCTCAAAATTGAAAGGCCTATGAGTCATTGTGAGTCATCATTGTAGAAGAATGTTGAGCAGGCTTGCGATACACAAGACAAGAAAGACTCAAACCATAAGTTAAAAATGCAGATTCACCAGAGTATAGATAGTACTTTAAGAAATGAAGCCAGATGACATCTCTTGAAAGGTGAATGTAGATGAAGAAGACAAAAGGTCTGAAGGCTGAGTCCTGGGGCATGTCATTGTTCAGAGAGAGGCCAGGAAGAGGAGAGTTCAGTGGGAGACAGTAATAAAGAATAGCAGGTGGATAGGAAGGGAATTGAGAGAGTGATGACCTGAAAGCAAAATGAAGGCAGTGTTTCAAGGAGGAAACCATCAACTGCATCCAACGCCACTGATAAGTTGAGTAAGATGACAAGTGACAATGGATCATTGGATCTGGCAGTTTGAGGATCTTGGTGGCCTTGACAAGAGCAGGAGGCTCATACCTCACCCTCTATTAGAAACCCGGCCAGGATCTTTGTCTTATTTCCATCTCCCAATGACCCGAGGTGGGCATAACAGTTAACTGCTGCTCCAGATGAGAAAGATGAAGCAAGATAAATTAAGAAACTTTCATTTGATCAAGGTTCACAGTTAATAAGAAGTGAAGAAAAAAATCCAAATACCCCTGGACTCTGATTTAGGATCTTGCCTGACAAAGCTTTCACAGGGGATAGGGCCCAGGTGATTAATTCTGAGATCTGGAGCTCTGTGGGAGAGAAAAGATCACAGGAAATAGAGAAAGGTGTGGCAAAGGCAACTTTTCTTAATTCACAACATTGCCTTACTTCAGTTTTGTTCTCCAGTCATATTGGTAACACTCCATGGCACAAGAAAAAAATCTTGGGTAGTTTTCTCCTTTCTTCTTAATTGATTATTAATTAATTATTATGGACCAATAAAACAAAGAGGAAATATTACCATTCTAGTGGCTGTCTCTATTTTCCATACAGAACCCTGAGGAAAGAACCTGTGTTTAACGATGAGCTCCCAGCCTGCATTCTGTGTGGCACAGTGTCCATTAAGCCTAATGTCAAAGAATTCACAGAGACTTCGGCCATTTTTGAGGATGGGACAGTGTTTGAAGCCATCGACTGTGTCATTTTTGCAACAGGCTATGGTTATGCCTACCCCTTCTTTGATGAGTCTATCATTAAGAGCAGAAACAATGAGATCACCTTGTTTAAAGACATTTTCCCTCCTTCACTGGAGAAGCCAACCCTGGGAATAATTGGTTTGGTCCAGTCCCTTGGGGCTGCCATTCCCACAGTTGACCTGCAAGCTCGCTGGGCAGTAAAAGTAGTAAAAGGTAAGTAGACAGGGGTGCCTAGGTGGCTCAATTGGTTGAGCATCCGATTCTTGATATCAGCTCAGGTCTCAGTCTCATGGTCATGAGTTCAGCCCCCATGTTGGGCTCTGTGCTGACAGAAGGAGCCTGCTTAGGATTCTCTCTCCCTCTCCCTCTGCCCCTACCTGGCTCATGCTCTCTCTCTCTGTCTCTGTCTCTCTCTCAAAAATAAACAAATAAACTTTTTTTTTTAAAAAAAAGGTAAGTAGACAAACAAGGTCATTAATGGGGAAGATGGATGCCAATAAAAATGCCTTTGAGTCTTTGTGAAAACAATCATCCTAATAACAAGGGGAAAATTCTAGGTCCCATCTGGTTTTGAATCTATAATTCTATATTTTTAGTATTGTATTTTATAAGCAATTAAAAATATTACATTGGATTATCATATGCAATAGTACAAGATATTATTCAGGGAGTATTTTGTGATTTATAACTCTTTAAAGTGGCTGACTTTCATTAAACTTAAGAACACCAGAGCTTTTGGTCTTAAATGCATGACAATTTTATAAAATTATGATTTCAAAACTCAACAGAATGACATTGCTTAAAAGGTTCATAAGAGATGTTTCCAAGCCAATATCCAGCCAGCTTCCAATATCCACACTCATGGAAGAAATTATGATTGCTGGAAAGGCAGTGTTTTTTTTTTTGTTTTTTTGTTTTTTTTGTTCTTTTTCCCTGCCGTGTGTCAGATAAGAACAAGCAATGGATCATTAGAAGCAGAAAGTCCTAGATGTATAGATGACCAGTCTCTAAGGTAGGGAAATACTGAGTTCCTGTATTAAAAAATAATAATAACAACAACAAACTTGATTGGGGTCAGGTATGGAAAGCAGTCAGCATCCTCCAGCAGAAGATACGAGGATCAGATTCCCACTAAGGTTTAAATGCAGTCGTGCGAAGATTCAAATCATAAAACCAAAAGTCCATGGTTAAAGAAATTGCATGTGCGAAGTTTGTTTGGTCCTAGAGGTATAAAACTTCTGGAAAGAGATTTTAGCAGGCCTACTTCCTTCGAAGCCCTATGTAAGGCTTCCAGTCCTACTTGACATGCTGGAATTTAAATGTTCTTTTATACAGGAGGTTGGAACCTTCCACTAGGTATACTGAGACACCTTTCATCCCCCAGGCTGTCATCCACATCATTACAGTCATGCATATCAGTGATCTCTTTAAATTTCCTTCACTCTTTCATCCAAGGCAGAAATATGTTGCAGTGTGAATGTTGCAGCAGTGAGGCAGCAGCCAGGAAGGTGATGACAAGAAATCCCACTAGGAATAAAGTGAGCTTAAGGTTCAAGGCTCAGGGAGACTGGCATTAGAGGGTAGGACACTTATTCTGTTAAGATAAGTTGTAATCTGGGCTCTGATGAAAGGAGGCAATGATCCAAGGCAAACACTCAGTCTAAGGGGAAATGAATGATAAAGCAAATAATTCAGTTTGGGGGAACCCAAGTACAGGACAGAGGGGCCAGTTACAGGCAACCCAATGATAGTAGCTGGTGGGCTACTGAGCAGAAGCTCTTCCTTCTTGATCTTCCTTCTGCCCAGGACAGAACAGGTTCCAAGTTTTGGAACAAGGTCATACCTAAAGAGGCTGTTCAAGGGACCCTATCTGTAAGGTTTGCAGGAACAGGAAGTTAGGCAATCATGGTATGTTTCTGAGCAATCAGATCTGGGCATTCTAGTCTTGTTCAAGGTGATCCCAAAATTACCAAAGAAACCACCCTAAATTTGAAGTATCTATGGGCACAAAAGAATGTTTTGGTATGGGTTTCAGAGAAGTGTGCTAACTATTCCAGAATGAGCCTGAAATCCTAGAGCAGTCCCAACTCGGATCTGGTCTCTAGGGGCTTGCCCATGTTCTTGGTGACTTGTGCATAATCCATATCCTCCGTCTCACCTAGGAACTGTTGGCTCTTCAGAGAGAAACTTGGGGCTTGACTAAATTCTACATTTTATGTGTTGGAAATTCCTTTTTCTAACAAAGGAGGATAGTTTCCTATGAAGGTTTATTTTCTTATATCTTAAAAAAGAGATGCCAATTTACCTTTGGCTATAAACTATTAGATAACATTCTTTAAAAAATACTACTGAGAGACTAGAATATAATCCTTGACACTGATTTTAAACATCTTCTAACTTGTTTAACAGCAAAGATACAAAGATAAAATGCTATATGGCTCTTGGTTTTTAATTATGTGACACCTCAATTCTGAGAAGACTGGAAATGACTTGTGTATTTGTCTCAAAATGACCGCCTGTTGATCGGCTCAAGATTTTACTTTGCTAGACAACGACCCCCCCAAAAATGGAAATACTGATGTGATTCATAACCCATTATTAAGAAGAAAACATTGCAGGCTGATCTTATGCCAGACTTATTTAACTATTATCATATCTTTCCCTTTATCTTTTCTTTTGTTTTAGGAACTTGCACTTTGCCTTCTGTAACAGACATGATGAATGATATTGATAAAAAAATGAGGGAAAGGCTCAAATGGTAAGAGCATCTATTGTACAGAGGGTCTAGGGTTTCCATAGAAAAAAATGTGAATAATTGGAACTACTCTAGTCTTACATGGTCCAGAGTGAGGTCATTAGCGTGACAGCTATGAGTTAAATTCATCCATTCCACAAGTATTTATGGAAGATTTCCTTTGCACCTGACATGGTACTCGGTCCTAATCCATCCCTCCATAGATCCTGCAATATATCACAGAAAGAAGACCCAGAACGGATTAGAAATCAGAGGAGTCTGGGAGTGCATGAATGTGGGCTCCTATTTTCCAGTCTATAAATCCTGTAAGATACAGAGGATGCCCTCCAAATGGATGGCTCTAATGAACAAGAGTCAGCAAATGAGAATAACCAGGGTAATTGAGCTCTAGTCTATCTCTGTCACTAATTAGCTCAGTGGCCATGCATGAACTTCATGAGCAAGAGGCAATTTCCACTTATGAACGGGGATAAAAATGCCTTTCAGTTGCTGTGCAGTCTTGGGAAATGTCCAGTTGAGGTCGGTATGCAAGTCTCTTGGAAAGCTACCAAAGCACAGAATAAATGAGCAAGGTCTCCTTACCAACACAAGGGATTGACATTGAGTCCCTCTGATAAAAAGCTGTAAGGAATTTTCCCCTGTTCTTGTTCCTGTGAGACGTCCTACATAGAGCTTCAGTATCCACAGACCTGTTTCCTCTCCCACCTCTAGGTTTGGCACCAGCAACACCATGCTGACAGATTATATTAATTATATGGATGAGCTTGCCTCCTTCATTGGGGCAAAGCCCAACATCCCGTGGCTGTTTCTCACAGATCCCAAATTGGCTGTGGAGGTTTTCTTTGGCCCTTGCAGCCCATACCAGTTTAGGCTGGTGGGCCCAGGGAAGTGGCCAGGAGCCAGGAATGCCATCCTGACCCAGTGGGACCGGGCCCTGAAACCCATGAAGACAAGAGCGGTTGGAACCCCCCTGAAGCCTTGCTTGCTTTGCCGTTGGGTCAGGCTTCTTGCTCTTCCCATTCTGGTTGTTGCTATTTTCCTGGCTTGGATCCAATGATCATTCTCCCCAAGATGTTGAAAGTTACTGAGAATACCTGGGGCGGGGCGGGGGGGGGGGACTTTTCTATTTAAAAATTAAGAATTTCACACCTCCTACTTCCCTATTCAGCAGGCATTAGTCAGTAAAGCAGTACTATTTCTAGGCTTTTAAATAAGCCTCTTTAAGAAGCATGCCATGACCTAAAGAGAGCATTAATCATTTCTTTTTAGTTTCCACTAACATTTCATAATCAGAACTATGGTCTTCATCTCTAACCTCAATCGTCTCCTGAAACATTTTGACATAGTTCCTCTTCTCCTTTACACAAGGTTTAAAATACATACTTCAAACCTAAACAAAGAGCAAATTCAGCAGAGTAGTTGTGATATTCTCAGGCCACCTCTACAAACCATTTGCAGGAGGCTCAAGTAGGGAATTTGGCTATTAATTCTATTTTTGTGTTATGCCATATCCTCCAGGCAATATGTCCTGTTCCTGAGCCTCCATAGCATGGACACCTGGTTTATAATGAAAATTAACAAGAAGTAACTCATCATATTTATATTCTCAACAAGGACACAAACATAGCAGCAAAATAATACCAACAAGGAGTAGAACACCACATATACCATTAGCTGAATGAAAAGTCTTCAAATATTTAGTCAAAGTCATGACAAAAATTTAGTACTGCCTTTATAACATCAGCTTCTGGAGTATCAGCATAAATCTAAAGTTTTGCTTTTTAGGGGCATCTGGGCGGCTTAGTTGGTTAAGCATATCACTTCAGCTCAGGTCATGATTTCATGGTTTGTGAGTTCAAGCCCTGCTTCGGGCTCTGTGCTGACAGCTGGAAGCCTGGAGCCTGCTTTGGATTCTGTGTTCCCCTCTCTCTCTGCCCCTCCCCCACTCATGCTTTATCTCTCAAAAATAAATAAGTGTTAAAGTTTTATTTTTAAAAGTATTATTAGATTTCATAGCTAAAATTTTAATAGTTAAAAGTTTTAAGTTTGACATTATAGAGTAGATAAAATAATCTGGCCGTGTCATCAGTTACCAGAGGCCTCTATAGGTGGTTACACCACCTTTTTCTTACTACATGTTCACTTCTGAGGCCAGTGGAATGGCAAGATAGTAGATATATGTTAGATAGATAGATAATAGATAGATAGATAGATAGATAGATAGATAGATAGATAGATGATAGATAGATTATAGATTATAGATAAATGATAGATAATAGATGGATATATAGATGATAGATAATAGATAGATAATTGATTAGATAGATAGATAATAGATGATTGATAGATGATAGATAGATATACAGATGATAGATTGATGATAGATAGATAGATGATAAATAATAGATAATTGATTAGGTAGATAGATAGATAGATAGATAGATGATATATTGATGATAGATAGATAGGTGATAGATAATAGATGACTGATTAGATAGATAGATGATAGATTGATGATAGATAGATGATAGATTGATGATAGATAAATACATAGCTAGATGACAGATAATAGATGATAGATACATGATAGATAATAGATTATAGATATAGATAGATAAAGATAGAGATGATAGAGATAGAAATAGAGATAGTTAGAGATGATAGAGATAGACAGAGACAGAGATAGAGATCTGTAAGAAAGGGGCAGGAGAGGGGCGCCTGGGTGGCGCAGTCGGTTAAGCGTCCGACTTCAGCCAGGTCACAATTTCGCGGTCCGTGAGTTCGAGCCCCGCGTCGGGCTCTGGGCTGATGGCTCGGAGCCTGGGGCCTGTTTCCGGTTCTGTGTCTCCCTCTCTCTCTGCCCCTCCCCCGTTCATGCTCTGTCTCTCTCTGTCCCAAAAATAAATAAACGTTGAAAAAAAAAATTAAAAAAAAAGGGGGCAGGAGACCACATTTTTCTGTAATACTTTGTTCTTTTTATTTTTAATTCTCTTTATATGTTTATCTTTGGATCTAAGATTTATCATGGAGGTACACAATTTTTTTACAGTATAATTTTACTTTTTTTGAATTCTACCATTTATTTTTTTAATATGAAATTTATTGTCAAATTGGTTTCCATACAACACCCAGTGCTCATCCCAACAGGTGCACTCCTCAATGCCCATCACCCACCCACCCCCTCCCTTTCACCCCCATCAACCCTCAGTTTATTCTCAGTTTTTAAGAGTCTCTTATGGTTTGGCTCTCTCCCTCTCTAACTTTTTTTTTTCTTCCCCTCCCCCATGGTCTTCTGCTAAGCTTTTCAGGATCCACACAAACGTGAAAACATATGGTATCTATCTTTCTCTGTATGACTTATTTCACTTAGCATAACACTCTCCAGTTTCATCCACGTTGCTACAAAAGGCCATATTTCATTCTTTCTCATTGCCAAGTAGAAACTGATGAATGGATAAAGAAATTGTGGTTTATATACACAATGGAATACTACTTGGCAATGAGAAAGGAGGAAAACCATTTTAAATATATCCCTTACCCTAATTGTTTAAGGTAGCAAAGTAACATTCTGCTGTTAAGGTCTTCTCACAAGATGTGAAATATTCTCAAATGTTCCCAAGTGAAACAGAACTTTTCTTAAAACCGTGTGGCCTCAATAGAATCAAATAACTAAAAATTAAATATAGCCCATGGAGGGGTGCCTGGGTGGCTCAGTTGGTTAAGCATCTGACTTAGGCTCAGGTCATGAACTCCAGGTATGGTGAGCCCGAGCCCCACATCGGTCTGTCTGCTGTCAGCACAGAGCCCGCTTCAGTCCTGTTTCCCTCCTCTGCCCCTGCTCCGCCTCTCACATGCTCTCTCTCTCTCTCTCGCTCTCTCAAAAATAAATAACCATTTAAAAAAAATTAAATATAGCCCATAGAATTTATGTTATTTGGTGTTATCAATGCTATTACATGAAATAAATTGAAGATAAAATTGATATAATCCAACTTCTGTTATTCTTCCTCATATGATTATTTAAATTTATGTAAACATCGGGGCACCTGGGTGGCTCAGTCAGTTAAGCGTCCAACTTTGGCTCAGGACAAGGTCTCGTGGTCTGTGAGTTTGAGCCCCGCGTTGGGCTCTGTGCTGACAGCTCAGAGCCTAGAGCCTGCTTCGGATTCTGTGTTTCCCTCTCTCTCTGTCCCTCCCCCACTCACAGTCTGTCCCTCTCTGTCTCTCAGAAATGAATAAACGTTAAAAAAAATTTTTTTTAATTTATGTAAACATCAAGGGCTCATAAAGAATACAATATTCTTCCTAAGCTAATGTAGCCAACATGTTCCCTAAATGATGGTATTAACGTCAATCAACTTCCGTACTAAATTGGACTATTGCCAATGTCTTACTTCTATACATAACAGTAAGGATTTTCAATCATTCATTTTTGCATGCTTTACTGATAACATTAAATATATATTTATACCTCAACAGACATACAATCTGAACATATGGAGCCAAAAGATCTTTTACTCCCAGTTGTATCTCAAATTTCTTACCAGGACTTAAAAGTGCATAGTCAGATATTAAAAATACAAACAGGGGTGCATGGGTGGCTCAGTTGGTTAAGCGTCTGACTTGATTTTGGCTCAGGTCATGGTTTCTGGGTTCATGGGACTGAGCCCCACATCAGGCTCTGTGCTGACAGCATGGAGCCTGCTTGGGATATTTCTCTCTCTCTCAGTCTCTCTCTCTCTCTCAAAAACAAATGCACTTAAAAAAATACAACCAGCTAAAAATTGTCTTTGTGCAGCTATGCTGTTCAGATCTGAAGCTAATCTGCATGATCACACCCAGGTTTCAGGATGGGAGGAAGGACTTTGAAGCGGACCTTTGGCTCTTCAGCCTTCTAGAGATTTCAAGCTTAGCCAAATACCGAGGCCAAAGGCAAACTTCAGTGTATACATCTGCCAATCTTCTCCTCATTTCTCTGTTCCTTCCTTGCTCTTTCCTCTGTATCTTCCTCTTCTTTCTTGTTATTATTCTTACTTCTCTCTCCCTTTTTCTTTCTCTAACTTCTTTGTCTTCCTTTGTCCTCTTTGTTCTTTCTTTTGCCTTCTCCTCTAGCAGGAATGATCAGAGGTGGGAATATTCGCTTTGAAGGACTCTTGGGTCTTCTGGGATGGTGTCCCAGATGGTACCCCAAGTGGTCTTTCAAAAAGTGAGCATATTCCCCCAGATGCAACTATCTAACCAAATTCAACATTACATGAGACCTAACCTCACCATTCATTCTAGTCACTGCTCAAATGCCAATCTGTATAAAAATACAATCCTTTGTCACTCTCTGCCTCCTGTCCTGCGTTTTTCCTTGTGGCATCTGACACAGTCACTTTGTGTTTGTGAGTGGTCTGTCCCCTCACTAGAAGCCAGCTCTGTGAGGGCAGAAACATTTTGTCCATGGCTGTTCCCCCAGTGCTTAGAACAGTATCTGGCACCTAGAAAGCAGCCAATAAATATTAGCTATTCTCTTTGAAAACAGGTGTTATTCATCAGTCAAAAGTTCCAGACACAAAGCATTTAAGGGTAAGGGGATAAGAAAGTGTTTTTCTAGGGGTTGTTCATTTAAAATGTTATTATTATTATTCAGGTATGGCAAAGCCAACAGATCAGGAGATTATGGGTTGTTAATACTCACAGATTCCAAGAACAGGAGTCATGCCACACTACATGAGTCTACACAGGAGTCACCAGGGTCAGACAGGAGGCAGAGGGGAGGGAAAACATGGGTAAAAGGCTTTATTGGGTTTTTTTTTTGTTTCCTTAGGTTTGTTTTTTTAACAAACATAAGTATTATTATTTCTGTGAGTATTATTTTTTCTGTGAGAAGGAGCAGGGGAGGCAAGGTAAGCAGGTTTAGGACTGGCTGGTTTGAGTAATGTGAACAGACTCTAGGCTGTGGGGGATACCCCCAGTTGTCTGGTACCTGGAGTGTGAGAGCCAGCAGAAGAAGGGTTGTGGGCATGGGCTCTGGATTGGTTGCTTTGCTTATGAAAGTCACACTCCCTGGGCCAGGTGAGTTTTTGCTCTCTCTAAAGATTAGCTTGCCCTGGGAAAAGCAAGCTAGCCTGACACAGCTAGCAAGTCTCCAAGATTAAAAGCATTAGAGATGCTGAGCATCTCTGCTCAGAATGGGGAGCAACTGGATGGCTCAGTTGGTTAAGCATCCAACTTCACCTCAGGTCATGATCTCACAGTTCATGAGTTCGAGCCTCATGTCGGGCTCTCTGCTGTCAGCACAGAGACCACTTTGGATCTGCTGTCTCCCTCTCTCTCTCTCTGTCCCTACCCCGATTACACTCTCTCTCTCTCAAAAATAAGTAAACAATTTTTTTAAAATACAAAGTAAATAAATATTTTTTTAAAAATTTAAAAAGGGGCATCTGGGTGGCTCAGTTGGTTAAGCATCCATCTTCAGCTCAGGTCATGATCTCATGGCTTCTGAGTTCAAGCCCCATGTGGGGCTCTGTGCTGACAGCTCAGAGCCTGGAGTCTGCTTCAGATTCTGTGTCTCCCTCTCTCTTGGCTCTCCCCTGCTTGTGCTGTCTCTCTTTCTCTCTCTCTCTCAAAAAGAAATAAACATTAAATTTTTTAATAAAAAATAAAAATGAAAAAAATACAGATTAAAAAGACGTGATTAATACAATGGTCAAATCTGCCCTGGGTTGGAGCTGGAAGGGGGAGGCAAGAGTCAGACCTAGCGAAGGGAGACCTAGAGAAGGAAAGACCTAGCAGAGGGAGAACTAGAGAAGGGAGAGCTAGAGAAGGAAAGACCTAGAGAAGGGAGACCTAGAGAAGGGAGACCTAAAGAAGGAATGACCTAGAAAAGGGAGACCTAGACAAGGGAGAGCTAGAGAAGGGGAGACCTAGAGAAGGGAGACCAGGAGAAAGGAGACCCAGAGAAAGAAAGATCTAGAGAAAGAAAGACCTAGGGAAGGGAGACCTAGGGAAGGGAGACCTAGAGAAGGAAAGACCTAGAGAAGGGAGAACTAGAGAAGGGAGACCAGGAGAAGGCAGACCCAGAGAAGGAAAGACCTGGAGAAGGGAGACCTAGGAAAGGGAGACCTAGAGAAGGAAAGACCTAGAGAATGGAGAACTAGAGAAGGCAGACCTAAAGAAGGAAAGATGTAGAGAAGGGAGACCTAGAGAAGGGAGAGCTACAGAAGGGAGAGCTACAGAAGGGGAGAGCTAGACAAGGGAGACCAGGAGAAGGGAGACCCAGAGAAGGAAAGACCTAGAGAAGGGAGAACAAGAGAAGGGAGACCTAGAGAAGGGAGACCAGGAGAAGGGATACACAGAGAAGGAAAGATCTAGAGAAAGAAAGACCTAGGGAAGGAAGACCCAGGGAAGGGAGACCTAGAGAAGGAAAGGATTCCTTTTAGCCAAATGACAGGGATTGAAGTGAAATGGCAGAGGCAGCTCCCTGGAGCCTAGGGTGGTGGCAGAGGCCATCAGAGGGCTGGAGCAGTTGACAACAAGAGTCTGGGAAACCCCTGATGTCTGTCTTAAAACTAGGAAATTTAGTAGAAATCCATCTGCTCTCAAGACAATTAGTTAAAAGGTAAACATCTAACACTGGCCTTTCACACATGGGTTATTTTGTTACTCCAAGTGAAAGGTCTTGCAAAACTATGTGTATTTAAGCATTTGTATCTATAAAATTAATTTTCATCTATTTGAATAAAAAATATATACACAAAGTCCTTTCGTCAGGATATTTTCCCTGAGTGTTTTAATTCATTTCAATTAATTTTATTTCAATTTCAATTAATTTTGCCTATTCTATAGTGCTTTTTTATGTTTATTTATTTTTGAGATGGGGAAGGGCAGGTGAAGCAGGCTCCATCCTGTCAGCACAGAGCCTGATGTGGGGCTCGAACTGACTAACCACGAAATCATGACCTGAACTGAAGTTGGATGCTTAACTGACTGAAACACCCAGGTGACCCTATTCTGTAGGGCTTACTAACAAATTGGAAACATCTCAATTGTCTATAATAAGGAATTAAGTGTCCTCTATGTCCCCCACATCTCTGGGATACTGCATTCTGCCCTCCATGTGACCACTTTATTACCATTGTTGCCTGCCGAGGCCAAAAAGAAGCCTCTGGTGGCCAAGGTTTGTACTTTAAAAAAACATAAAAGTAATTTTTTTCAAGTCATGTGTGCCACATACACTTAGGAAGCTCTTTGTGGGATAAATGCTTTCTTGTTTTCATGGAATTTATAGCTGGAAGGTGAGAACAGACATTGACAAGTTTATATTTACATTTACTCCTTTTCAGGAGGCTTACACTTTTGAGCAATAAACAGTTGTTATTTTTAGCTATTGTTTTATTTCACTTCGAATAAATCTTCTGATTCTGCAGGCCTGTGCGTTACTATGTGATAATCTAAAGATAGTCTTAATCAGATGTGACATTTTATTAAAATTTTTGAAAAGTCAGCTAGCTGTCATTCCTAGCAACAATGGCAGCAACAAGATTAACAATGTTTTGGTGCACCTGGGTGGCTCAGTTGGTTAAGTGTCCGACTTCGGCTCAGGGCATGATCTCGTGGTTCATGAGTTCGAGCTTCACGTCAGGCTCTGTGCTGACAGCTCAGAGTCTGGAGCCTGCTTCGGATTCTATATCTCCCTCTCTCTCTGCCCCTCCCTCATTCACACTGTGTCTCTCTCTTTCTCAAAAAGAAATAAATGTTAATTTTTTTTAAATGACAATGTTTCATTAATAAATTCTCTTTTCCGGCCTCTTAGACCAGTTCCCCGAACATTAATTGGTAGCCTATTATGGCTGAGTCACCATGCTAGACATTAGGACAAAAAAGCAGAGTTAGGAATGGTCCCTGTTGGCTCAGTGGGTTGAGTGTCCCACTGTTGATTTTGGCTCAAGTCATGATCCCAGGGTCGTGGGATTGAGCCCCACCTTGGGCTCCATGCTGAGCATGGAGCCTACTTGGGATTTTCTCTCTCTCTCTTTCCTTTTGTCTGTCTCCCCCACTCATGTGGTCTCTTTCTCTCTCTCTAATAAATAAAGTTCAATTTAAAAAAACAAAAACAGGGGCGCCTGGGTGGCACAGTCGGTTGGGCGTCCGACTTCAGCCAGGTCACGATCTCGTGGTCTGTGAGTTCGAGCCCCGCGTCGGGCTCTGGGCTGATGGCTCAGAGCCTGGAGCCTGTTTCCGATTCTGTGTCTCCCTCTCTCTCTGCCCCTCCCCCGTTCATGCTCTGTCTCTCTCTGTCCCAAAAATAAATAAAAAAACGTTGAAAAAAATTTTAAAAAAACAAAAACAAAAACAAAAGAAAGAATGGTCCCTATCTTCAGTCAGTTACAGTCTGCAATATAACAGGGAACTGAAAAATATCTAACTTTGCTTTGAGTAAGCAATAACTTTTTCATAAAAATCCAGTCTCTGTACCCTCAATTACCCAAGATTTTTAGAAATTACTTGTACCTGTTACCATCTTCGATTTAATTAAAGTATTAAAGCTTAATTAATCCTCAGAATAATACCCTGACATGGGTCTTATCACCAGGCCCTCTCAGAGGTCATGAGAAGCTGGAGACTTTTTTTTCTATCAGAATATTTTTTTAATGAAGAAAGGTCAGAAAATTATAAAAATTACAATTTATTTTAAATATTTATGTAGGACAAAGTAAAACTTTGAAACAAAAAATATGATGCAATATTGCATCATATTGTATGTATATTTGCAAGATGACCTTTCGTTCTATTACGGTGAATCTGTGGCTGCACGTTTCATCTTGTCTGGAGAGGAGATCCAAAGTAGAAATGCGAGGCCCTTTAGGGAATACGAGTCTGGGCCAAGTGGCGTCTCTGCTCAAGATGTTAGAATCAGCACAATTCAATGCAATGCCCCATTTCAACAGCAAGAATCTTGCAAAAGGTTATCTTGCATGTATACAAAACAATAGAAGTCCAACTCACTGACATTGATAAATAACACTAGATCCATAAGTCCACCTCTTTGCATTGGTATCCAGAAGTGACTGGGAATAGACAGGAGACTCTCCTTTCCTTTTCTGAATCATTTATGAAACAATTTGTGAATTCACTACGTTTATACCTACCGCTGCCTAAATGGTATCTTTTCTTGGATGTGGATAGGCATCAAAACATAAAAACTATCTAGTCAAACTCCCCACCACCACGCACACACATGTGTACACAAACTTGTGTCTTCCTTAGCCTTATTCATTCTGGTAATGAGACCTCTAGATACACAGCTTCTCAAGCCCAAACCCCAGGCATACTCCTTCATTTCTTTCTTTGCCTCATGTATTAGTTTGCTAGCATGGCCATAACAAAATGCCACAGACTAAGTGACTTAAACAACAGAAATGTATTCACAATCCTGGAAGTTTCAGGTCCAATATCTAGGTATCAACAGGGTTGTTTTCTTCTGAGACCTCTCTCTCCTTGGCTTGTGGATGATGACTTTTTCCATCCTGTGTCTTCACGTGGTCCTTCCACTGTGTGTGTTTGTATCCAGATTGCCTCTCCTTATAAGGACATCAGTCATATTGAATTAGGCCCACCCTAAGATGCCATTTTAAGTCAATCACTTCTTTACATACCCTATTTCCAAATACAGTCACATTCTGAATACTACAGGTTAGAGCATCAATACAGAAATTTGGGTGGGGGGAACACAGTTCATCCCATAACACCTCACCACCTTTCTCAAGCACAAATAGGATCTTGTCACCACCATGCTAAACCCTTACAATGGTTAACCATTGCAATTAGTATAAAATACAAAGTCCACCATGTCCTATAAGATCCCACTTTAACTTCAACCCCATTGGATACCTTTCTCCTCCTTTTCCATATTTCCATGAGACTGGCCCTCTTTCACACTAAACGCACTCCTTATTGAGAGCAATTACATTTGTTCTCTCTCTCTCTCTGCTTGAAATGCTTTATCCCAAGATCTCTGCACAGCTAGCACTTTCTTATATGCAAATCTCAATTTACACAGGACAACCCCAAAAATGAGACAAAGGAGATGCCTTCCTGGCCACCCAGTTTACATCAGCACAACCCTCTCTCAAATCATCCTATTTTTGTCCTTCATGGAACTTTTGTTTCTGAAGTCATCTTATTCATTTTTTTCACTTTTGTTATCTATCATCCCCTTTCTCACCCCTAACTGGGATATAAACATAAATATTGCCTATTTTATGCTTCACTGTATCTTCAGTGATATATCCTCAAATGTGCCTTGCATAGTGGACACTTACTGAATATTTATTAAAGTAATCAACAAATCTGCATGTATACTGGCATTTCATGTAAGCATACATTTAATATACGTTCTTAACTCATATTAACTTTTAAAAAGTTATTTAATATGTTCCTTTTAACGTCATTTTATTCAGTAAAATAAATAATATTGTTCATTACTTACCTTCAAATTGTGAAATATTCATTATATAAAATGGTACATCCGTTGGAGTTTGGGTAAACAATATAAATTTACTTTTATTGCTCCTAAGTATTATGGTTGCCTGTATCAAGACTAGTATCAAAACCAACCTATCATAACAACTTATGTCAATAATTAATATTAAATCAATAAATCTTATGTCTTTTGAAGCACCTTCTTCTAATATCCAATCTACTGTTCTTTTTTGTTTGTTTGTTTATTTATTCTTGAGAGAAATAAAGCATGAGTGGGGGAGGCGGAGAAAGAGTAAGACAGAGAATGCCAAGCAGGCTTTGCGCTCTCAGCACAGAGCCGTTCAAACCCATGAACTGTGAGATCATGACCTGAGCTGAAACCAAGTGTCGGGCATTTAACCAACTGAGCCATCCAGGTGCTCCCAATCTACTATTCTTGAAAAAAAGACTTAAAATATGCCAGATGAAAGACCAGGTTAAAGTCAAATTTGCACTGTACTTAATATATTCACATTTATAAGAGTAATTGGTGGTGGGGGGGGTGGGTATCTGGGGGGCTCAGTTGGTTAAGTGTCTGACTCGATTTCAGCTCAGGTCATGATCTCACAGTTCATGAGTTTGAGCCCTGCATCAGGCTCTGTGCTGACAACATGGGGCCTGCTTGGGATTCTCTCTCAACCTCTCTCTCTGCCCCTACCCTACTCAGTCTCTCTCTCAAAATAAATAATTAAAACTAAAACAAAAATTTTTAATAAATTAAAACTAATGGGAATACTTAAAAGACATAAGCAGTTATATTCTTGAAAACAATGCTTTTTGTTATAGTTATTCCAATCAAAGATATTACTCATTTTGAAATTTCAAAATCCTTGGGGATTAAAAGTCAACTAATGAAAAGAAACACATGCTACTAAGTCATGTGGCAAATTGATTGCCACATGAAGTCCAGAGGTACATGGTTAACCTGCTTTGCTATTATCACCATCTCTAGAAGATAACATGTTCTTGAAGGCCACACACTGCTCTCCAAGCACCTTCTTCTTGACCTTATCATCCTTTTGTCAAGAACAGCATATAGACTTCAAGCTGTATTACAAACTGTAATCATCAAGAGAGAATGGTACTGGCACAAAAACAGACACTCAGATTAATGGAACAGAATAGAGAACCCAGAAATGGACCCACAAACGTATGGCCAACTAATCTTGGACAAAGCAGGAAAGAATATCCAATGAAATAAAGACAGTCTCTTCGGCAAGTGGTGCTGGGAAAACTGGACAGCGACATGCAGAAAAATGAACCTGGACCACTTTCTTACACCATACACAAAAATAAACTCAAAATGAATGAAAGACCTAAATGTAAGACAGGAAGCCATCAAAATCCTCGAGGAGAAAGCAGGCAAAAACCTCTTTGATCTTGACTGTGCAACTTCTTACTCAACACATCTCTGGAGGCAAGGGAAACAAAAGCAAAAATGAACTATTTGGACCTCATCAAAATAAAAACTTTTGCACAGTGAAGGAAACAATCAGCAAAACTAAAGGCAATTGATGGAATGGAAGAAGATATTTGCAAATGATTTAGTATCAGATAAAGGGCTAGTATCTAAAATCTATAAAGAACTTATCAAACTCAACACTCAAAAAATAAATAATCCAGTGAAGAAATGGACAAAAGACATGAATAGACACTTCTCCAAAGAAGACATCCAGATGGCCAACCGACACATGAAAAAATGCTCAACATTACTCATCATCAGGGAAATACAAATCAAAACCACGGAGAGGAGTCAAGATGGCAGAACAGCATGGAAGTTTTTTGTGTGTCTCATGTCCATGAAATACAGCCAGACCAACACTAAACCATCCTGCACACCTAGAAAACTGATTTGAATATTAACACAACAGTCTGCACAACCTGAACCACAGAATTCAGCAGATACACAGTGCAGAGAGATGAACTTGGGGAGCGAGAAGCCATGAAGGGCAAGGAGCCACTTTTGTGGGCAGAGAGAACAGAGACTCGGGGGAGAATATATGGGAAAAGCACCCCACCCCAAAAGCAGCTGGAGAGAAAGTGGAAAATTGGAAACAACCACAGGGACTAAACTAAAAAGGGAGAAAGAACAAAGGAGAGGGTTTAAATTCCATTAAGACTGTAAACAAGGAGAGTGCAGAGCCTGCAACTCTGCAGCTCAATACCTGGCAGTGCTCTGGTGGGAATGGCAAATCCCCAGAAGAAGAGTGGGATCCGGGAGGCTCTTGGGCCACACAGGGAGAAGCGATTCCACTCCTGGAAGGACATTTGCTAGACACTGTTGAGACCACCTGGTCCCAGCAGACCCTAGAGAACGGCCACATTCGCTGGTGCTGGAACAAGGTTGTTAAGGGTGAAGCCTGGTGCCAGATGTGCATTGATTTTCCATAATCCCTGAAATGCTGCTGCTACACTATCTTGTGAACTTTTTCTGGGGTGGGCTGGCACCTGGCCACAGTCTCAGGGCACCGGCAGCAGCAGAGTCCAGCAAGAGTTCCTGGGTGCAGCGGGCATTTGGCCATTGCTCGGTGAGACACCTCCCACAGAGGGGCGGAACAGGTCAAAGCCACAGTCCTTCAGAAGTAAGGGGCCGGGAAAAACAGCCGCATCTGAGACAAAACTCAGGAGAGAAGTACTGCCTGGAGCTTGGTCAGGGATAGTGAAAAAGCAGGCAATGGACAAAAGCTGAAGACACAGGACGGTGTGCAATTGCTGATTGGGAAGAACAGAGTTTCGATACTAGAGACTGGGTAGCTGGGTGACGCCATTTTCACTGCTCCCGTGCATGCGCATACGCACCTACAAGTGCTACTAAAATCCATCCCAGTAGGCTAAGCAGTGCCATCTAGTGGAGAATGGAACCATTACACTGAGCTCCGCCAAACTGGGCCAACCTACTCTCTTCAAGAACACAAGTCTCACCACCTGGTTAGTTTATGGACTATAAAGCATTTCATAGTCTGACTTCTAGGGGAAAATGAAGTAATTTCAGTCCTATTTCAATCTCTTAGCAGGTCCATCTATTCAATTTTCTTTCTTTTTTTCCCCTCTTTTTCACTTTTCTTTTTCTTGAATATGGAAAGGGAAAAAATTCATTTTTATTTTCAATTTTTATGAAAATATTTTTCTTTAATGTTTTTAAATATATTTTTACTTTTGTGTAATTTTTTCAAATTCTATTTTACTTCCATCATTTTATTTTAGTCTACTTCAGTGTATTCATTTTTTCAAACTTTCAAACGATTTCCTTTTTTTTCTTTTTTCTTTTTCATTTCTTTTCTTTTTCTTGAATACAGAAAGAAAAAAACGTCATTTTTATTTTCAATTTCTATTAAAAGTATTTTTCTTTAATTTTTTCTATTATATTCTTTACTTTTGTGTAATTTTTTTTTAATTCTATTTTACTCCCATCATTTCATTTTAGTCTACTTCAGTGTATTCATTTTCTCAAATTCTCAAATGATTTCCTTGCTGCCCCCTTTTTTTTCTCTAATCTATCAAACCACTTTCAACACCTAGACCAAAACACACCTAGGATCTAGCATCATTTATTCAATTTTGTGTGTGTGTTTTTTTAATTTTTCATTTTAATTTTTTAATTTTAATTTTTTAATTTTAATTTTTCTACCTCATTAAATCCTTTTCTCCCTTCAAAATGAGGAAATGAAGGAATTCATCCCAAAAGAAAGAGCCAGAAGAAATGAAAGCCAGGGACTTAAACAACACAGACACAAAGAAGATGTCTGAACCAGAATTTAGCATCACGATAATAAGAATACTAGCTGGAGTCGAAAATAGATTAGAATCCCCCTCTTCAGAGAAAAAAAGAAGTAAAAACTACTCAGAATGAAATAAAAAATGCTATAACTGACCTGCAATCACGGATGGATGCCACAGCAGCAAGGATGGATGAGGCACAACACAAAATCAGTGATATAAAGGACAAACTTACAGAGAATAATGAAGCAAAAAAAAAGGGGGGGGGGGAGATTAAGGCAAAAGAGCACGATTTAAGAATTAGAGAGAATTTAAGAATCAGTGACTCATTAAAAAGGAACAACATCAGAATCATAGGGGTCCCAGAAGAGGAAGAGAGAGAAATAGGGGTAGAAGGGTTATGTGAGCAAATCATAGCAGAAAACTTTCCTAACCTGGGGAAAGACACAGACATCAAAATCCAGGAAGTACAGAGGACCCCCATTAGATTCAACAAAAACCGACCATCAACAAGGCATACCATACTCAAATTCACAAAATACTCAGGCAAGGAGAGAATCATGAAAGCAGCAAGGGAAAAAAATCCTTAACCTACCAGGGAAGACAGATCAGGTTTGCAGCAGACCTATCCACAGAAACTTGGCAGGCCAGAAAGGAGTGGCAGGATATCTTCAGCGTGCTGAATCAGAAAAATATGCAGCCAAGAATTCTTTACCCAGCAGGCTGTCATTCAAAATAGAAGGAGAGGTAAAAAGTTTCCAAGACAAACAAAAATTAAAGGAGTTTGTGACCACTAAACCAGCCCTGCAAGAAATTTTAAGGGGGACTCTCTGAGGGGAGAAAAGAGGAAAAAAAAAATAAATACATACATACGTAATACATACATACATACATACATACAAAAAGCAACAAAGATTACAAAGGACCAAAGAACACCACCAGAAACTCCAACTCTACAAGGATCATAATGGCAATAAATTCATATCTTTCAGTGCTCACTCTAAACATCAATGGACTCAATGCTCCAATAAAAAGACATAGGGTAACAGAATGGATAAGAAAACAAGATCCATCTATATGCTGTTTACAAGACACCCACTTTAGACTTAAAGACACCTTCAGATTGAAAATAAGGGGATGGAGAACCATCTATCATGCTAATGGTCAACAAAAGAAAGCCAGAGTAGCCAAACTAATATCAGACAACCTAGACTTTAAAATAAAGACTATATCAAGAGATGCAGAAGATATCATAATCAAGGAGTCTATCCACCAAGAAGACCTAACAACTGTAAACATTTATGCGCCAAATGTGAGAGCACCCAAATATATAAATCAATTAATCACAAACATAGAGAAACTCATTGATAGTAATACCATAATAGTAGGAGACTTCAACACCCCACTCACAGCAATGGACAGATTATCTAATCAAAAAATCAACAAGGGAACAATGGCTTTGAATGACACACTGGACCAGATGGACTTAACAGATATATTCAGAACATTTCATCCTAAAGCAGTGGAATATACATTCTTCTCCAGTGCACATGGAACAGTCTTCAGAATACTGGGACACAAATCAGCCTTCAGCAAGTACAAAAAGATCGAGATCACACCATGAATATTTTCAGACCACAACGCTATGAAACTCACAAGCAACCACAAGAAAAAATTTGGAAAGGTAACAAATACTTGGAGATTAAGAACATCCTACTAAAGAATGAGTGGGCTAACCAAACAGTTAAAGAGGAAATTAAAAAGTATATGGAAACCAATGAAAATGATTACACCACAACCCAAAACCTCTGGGATGCAGCAAAGGAGTTCATAAGAGGAAAGTATATAACAATCCAGGCCTTCCTAAAGAAGGAAGAAAGATCTCAGATACACAACCTAACCTTATGCCTTAAGGAGCTAGAAAAACAACAGCAAATAAAACCCAAAACCAGCAGGAGACAGGAAATAATAAAGATTAGAGCAGAAATTAATGCTATTGAAACCAAAAAAAAAAGTAGAACAGATCAATGAAACCAGAAGCTGGTTCTTTGAAAGGATTTACAAAATTGATAAACCACTAGCCAGTTTGATCAAAAAGAAAAAGGAAAGGACTCAAATAAATAAAATCGAGAATGAAAGAGGAGAGATCACAACCAACACAGCAGAAATAAAAACAATAACAGGAGAATATTATGAGCAATTATATGACAATAAAATGGGCAATCTGGAAAAATGGAAAAATTCCTAGGGACATATACACTACCAAAACTGAAGCGGGAAGAAATAGAAAATTTGAACAGACCCATAACCAGTAAGAAAATCAAATTAGTAATTAAAATCTCCCAAAAAACAAGAGTCCAAGGCCAGATGGGTTTCCAGGGGAATTCTACCAAACACTTAAGGAAGAGTTAACACCTATTTTCTTGAAGCTGTTCCAAAAAATAGAAATGGAAGGAAAACTTCCAAACTCTTTCCATGAAGCCAGCATTACCTTGATTCCAAAATCAGACAGAGACCACACTAAAAAGGAGAACTATAGACCAATTTCCTTGATGAACATGGATGCAAAAATCCTCAACAAAATATTAGCCAACCAGATCCAACAATACATTAAAAAAATTATTCACCATGACCAAGTGGGATTTATTCCTGGGATGCAGAGCTGGTTCAATATCTGGAAAACAATTAACGTGATTCATCACATCAATAAAAGAAAGGACAAGAACCATATGATCCTCTCAATAGACACAGAGAAAGCATTTGGTAAAATACAACATCCTTTCTTGATAAAAACCCTCCAGAAAGTAGGGATGGAAGGATCATACCTCGAGATCACAAAAGCCATATATGAATGACCCAATGCTAATATCATCCTCAATGGGGAAAAACTGAGAGCTTTCCCCCTAAGGTCAGGAACAAGACAGGGATGTCCACCCTCGCCACTGTTATTCAACGTAGTATTGGAACTCTTAGCTTCTGCAATCAGACAACACAAAGAAATAAAAGGCATCCAAATCAGCCAGGAGGAGATCAAACTTTCACTCTTTGCAGATGACATGACATTCTATATGGAAAACCCAAAAGATTCCACCAAAAAACTGCTAGAATTGATTCATGAATTCAGCAAAGTTGCAGGGTATAAAATCAACCCACAGAAATGGGTTGCATTTCTATACACCAACAATGAAGTGACAAAAAGAGAAATCAAGAAATCTATCCCATTTACAGTTGCATCAAAAACCATAAAATACCTAGGAATAAATCTAACCAAAGAGGTCGAAAATCTATACACTGAAAATTATAGAAAGCTTATGAAAGACATTGAAGAAGACACCAAAAAATGGAAAAAGATTCCATGCTCCTGGATAGGAAGAACAAATATTGTTAAAATGTCAATACTACCCAAAGCAATCTACATATTCAATGCAATCCCTATCAAAATAGCACCAGCATTCTTCACAGCACTAGAACAAATAATCCTAAAATTTTTAGGGAACCATAAAAGACCCCAAATAGCCAAAGCAATCTTGAAAAAGAAAACCAAAGCAGGAGGCATCACAATCCCGGACTTCAAGCTATACTACAAAGTTGTAATAATCAAGACAGTATGGTACTGGCACAAAAACACTCAGATCAATGGAATAGAATAGAGAACCCAGAAATGGACCCACAAACGTATGGCCAACTAATCTTGGACAAAGCAGGAAAGAATATCCAATGGAATAAAGACAGTCTCTTCGGCAAGTGGTGTTGGGAAAACTAGACAGCAACATGCAGAAGAATGAAATTAGACCACTTTCTTACACCAGTCACAAAAATAAACTCAAAATGGATGAAAGATCTAAACCTAAGACAGGAAGCCATCAAAATCCTGGAGGAGAAAGCAGGCAAAAGTCTCTTTCACCTCACCAGCAGCAACTTCTCACTCAACATGTCTCCAGAGGCAAGGGAAACAATAGCAAAAATGAACTACTGGGACCTCATCAAAATAAAAAGCTTTTGCACAGTGAAAGAAACAATCAGCAAAACTAAAAAGCAACCGACAGAATGGGAGAAGATATTTGCAAATGACATATCAGATAAAGGGTTAGTATCCAAAATCTATAAAGAACTTATCAAACTCAACACCCAAAAAACAAATAATCCAGTGAAGAAATGGGCAAAAGACATGAATAGACACTTCTCCAAAGAAGACATCCAGATGGCCAACTGACACATGAAAAGATGCTCAACTTCACTCATCATCAGGGAAATAGAAATCAAAACCACAATGAGCTGCCACCTTACACCTGTCAGAATGGCTAACATTAACAACTCAGGCAACAACAGATGTTGGTGAGGATGCGGAGAAAGAGGATCTCTTTTGCATTGCTGGCAGGAATGCAAACTGGTGCGGCCACTCTGGAAAACCGTATGGAGGTTCCTCAAAAAACTAGAAATAGAACTACCCTACAACCCAGCAATTGCACTACTAGCTATTTATCCAAGGGATACAGGTATGCTGTTTCGAAGGAACACATGCACCCCCATGTTTATAGCAGCACTATCAACAATAGCCAAAGTATGGAAAGAGCCCAAATGTCCATCAGTGGATGAATGGATAAAGAATATGCGGGAGTATAATACACACACACACACACACACACACACACACACACACACACACAATGGAGTATTACTCGGCAATCAAAAAGAATGAAATCTTGCCATTTGCAACCACGTGGATGGAACTGGAGAGGATTATGCTAAGTGAAACTAGTCAGTCAGAGAAAGACAAATATCATATGACTTCTCTCATATGAGGACTTTAAGAGACAAAACAGATGAACATAAGGGAAGGGAAAGAAAAATAATATAAAAACAGGGAAGGGGACAAAACAAAAGAGACTCATAAATATGGAGGACAAACTGAGGGTTACTGGAGGGGTTGTAGGAGGGGGGATGGGCTAAATGGGTCAGGGACATTAAGGAATCTACTCCTGAAATCATTGTTGCACTATATGCTAACTAATTTCGATGTAAATAAAAAAAAGAATATGTTGATACCATAATCTGATCACATTCCTCATTTTAAAAACTATATGACTTGTTAATTAATCTGAATTGATATGAATGGATTAACAGCTTCCAACTGGAGATATTTCTGTGCTTTAAACAAGGTGATGAATTCATTCTAAGTTTTTAAAGTCAAAAGAAATAACTCATAGTGCAATTAATAAAATGTGTGTCCCTATCATTTCTTTTATAAGAGCCTTAACATCCCTAACTATGTCAGATTTTAAGACTGTAGTCTTTCCTGGGAACAGAGGCAACAGAGTGAAGAAATTAATATTTATAGAATACCTATTGTGTATCAAACACTATGACGGGCACTTCCATTTTCTCATTGAATCTTCCTAACGACTCTCCAAGTCAAGTATTATTATCCCCACTTGAAAGATGGGAAAATTGCCGAAAAGAGATTAAGCAATTTTTCGAAGGTTTCATAGCAAGTGTTTGGGAGCATGATGTAAACTCAGATCTGCAGTTTCCATTCAGCTCTAGCTCTCCACTGATGGCATGGCAACACTGATTTTGAGGCTTGCTTTGTAATTGCACTTGTCAACAGAGATAATAAATCTTTGATCTTAAAAAAAAAAAAAAAAAAAGAACAGCATGTAAACCGGTCAGAACATTCTCCCCGCCCAGATTACAGACAAGGAAATATATACACAAAGAAGTAGCGGTATTTCCAGAGATCTTCCAATTCCCTGGCTAATTCTTATGGCAAAGCATAGAAGGGAAACACGTATAATCTAGAAAAACATCTCTCTGTTGACAGTTCTCTCAGGTTAGGATAACGCTATTTACCAAAGGAAATCCTGACTATGCTTTCTAATCCTTAGAGGGTACCTACACTGCTCCAACCTTTTCCTACCATATTTCCTACTGTATTCACAACTGCTTCTCACAGACTTGGTTATCAGTTTAAGTATGATTGAGACCCTGAAAATAAAGAGCTTGTTAAGTTGTAGACATAGATTGGTCGGGGTAATTGCCTACTTCTGATTACCAAAAGGATTAAGCTGTAATAATATAATGTTACCACATGGAAATATATAGCCTCCTGTGTGTTATATAACAGGGTGGATGTCTGACAAATAGAGCTTTCAATTCTGTCTGTGTTGAGTTCATGACACAGGTATATAGAAAGCCCATGGCACTCCCTGACACTGGAAAAAAAAACCATGGCGGTAATGAGGTTTTACTTGGAAGTTCCTGGCTTTCCCTTTCTGCTTTTGTGCTCCTTAGAGTATTTTCCATGTCACACGAATATCCACTGCCTTCATATTTCTTCTGTTGTTCCATTAATCTCAATAAATGGATTGAGATTATAATTCACGCTTAATAAGGATTACTGAAAACAGCTGAAAATGTAACCTCTCCTAGGGGGATCATATTTCAATATCTCTTTGAGATTATTGGTACTCTAGCTTTTGATACATGGGAAGCTAGGACATCGGCTACAGGCTGGTGTGAAGGGAACAAAGCCCCAAACCACGCAGGCCACAGGCTTATGTAACCAATCTGTTCATTCTGGGACTAAGACCCCAGAAAGGGGGCCAGCAGTAAAAATTCCCGTGTCCAACTTAGACCAACTCATAGTTGATATCCAAGAGGAGGACAAGTTGAGTGTTTGGTCCTAGCAACAATGATGACAAGGCAGTGAGTTTCTCACTGGTAGCGACAGTCACATTCTTTTTTTTTTTCTTTTTTGAGAGAGAGAGAGAGATATGAGAGGGGGAGGGGCAGAAACAGAGGAGGAGACACAGAATCTGAAGCAGGCTCCAGGCTCAAAGCTGTCAGCACAGAACCTGACACAGGACTCGAACCCACAAACCATGAGATCATGACCTGAGTCATGACACAAGAATGAAGAGTTTCTATCCGATGGTAATATTACCGAAGCGAGACTCATAACCCGCAGCTGGCCAGCGTGCACTTTCCACCCTGGGCGTATTAGCTCAAAGACTGGCAGCAAATTTAACAGACTGAAAATCTCTGTGTGGAGGTGAACAGGTGCCTCTGTGTGAGAGCATAACTGCTCATTATTAATCCTCCTTTCCCAAATGTATGTAAATTAAGGAGGAACTCTAAACTATCAATGTAAGACCCGGAGCTTTCAAATAAGAAAATTATAACTTCTTGAAAAGTTTCCAGCAAGATAGTGGCAAACCCCTATCTAAATGCCACTGCGTCCCTTGCCTGCTCTCAGATAACACTACTCCTGTCCAGTGTTTCACGCTATTCCCCTGACCTCTTCTCAGTCTTCTTCCTGGAGAACAATAAACGGATAATACTGGGGGCAACGTAATCGGCTTCTTTCCCAGACTGCTGCTGTGCTGCAAAAAGCATTTCAATGCCAATGCTTCCAGCTCCAAAATCGGTTCTCCAGTCCAAAAGGTTCAGTAAAAATGATAAGAGTTAAGAACAAATAGAATTCATACTTTCCATCAACAGTTATTCAATGTTTATCACATGCTAGAGTCTATCCCAGGCTCTGGGGGTCTAACAGTGAATTAAATAGACATTGTCCCTACTCTTAAAAAGTTACCTTCTACTGGGTGAAAACAATCAATAAACAAATATGCATATTAATTTTTTAAATGTCGTAGCATAATAGAAAATAAAGAATATAACAAAGAGTTAAATATTTTATTATAGTTAATGTTACTATATGTACAATAGTTGTAATTACATGTTATATTTAATGTTATTTTAAATATAAATATAGTGGGGTGCCTGGGTGGCTCAGTCGGTAGAGCCTGGGTGGCTCAGTGGGGTGCCTGGGGGGCTCATCCAACTCTTGATCTCAGGGTTGTGAGTTCAAGCCCCACACTGGGTGTGGAGCCTACTTAAAAAATAACAATAATTAATAAAGAATAAAAGGGGCACGTGAGCGGCTCAGTTGTTTGAGTGTCCAACTTCAGCTCAGATCATGATCTCGCCGTTCATGAGTTCAAGCCCCACATCAGGCTCAGCCTGCTTCGGATCCTCTGTCCCCTTCTCTCTGCCCCTGCCTCACTTGCACACTCTCTCTCTCTCTCAAAAATAAACATTAAAAATTTTTTTAAAAGAAGGAAAGGAAGACTGGAAATCAAGAATGAAGGGCCTAAAAAGTGATCTGGTCCAGTCCTCTAACTTTAGACCAAAGTGACCCAGGAAACATACAGTGTTGATAGTTACCAACCTTGACAACCTTGACAACACGCAGTGTTGATAGTTACCAACCTTGACAACCTGCTAGGGTGATGCCTGTACTCGTCTCAGTCTCTCCCTCCCCACTATCATCCTCCTACACACACACACACACACACACACACACACACACACACACACACACAGAGGGGAGAGGATCCATGAATGCTGGAGCAGTGCCTCATGTATCCATATCTCCTGAGATTTCTCAATAGAGAAATCATTGTCAAATTTATTCACTACTGGATCCCCAGTGCCTACCCCTGGACCTCGCACATAGTAGGCATATATATTTTTTAAGCTTATTTATTTATTTTAAGAGACAGAGAAAGAGAGGGTCCCAAGCTGGCTCTGTGCTGGCAGTGCAGAGCCCCATGCAAGGTTTGATCCCACGACCCTGGGATTGTGACCTGAGCCAAAATCAAGAGGCGGATGCTTAACCCACTGAGCCACACAGGCACCCTGGCACATATATTTTAATGAATGGCTGAGTTAATGAGTGAATTTAACTGAATTGAATAGTAGGCTGGGGAAACCAGGCTTGCCTGACACCGGGGGTTTCTGAATCTGGGAATGCCTTGGTTAAGCAGTAAGCCACCTTTGTGGAGTGACTCACCTAATCTCAAAACTCAGGAAACTTCTCAGCATCTAAATCACCACCTTCCCCACTGCTCCCCTGACCATGTCAGAAAGGAGACGTATGCCAAAATCTCACGGCTTTAACTGGATCCAAAACCCGAAGCTAGTTTCACATAACACAATGAATGTAGAGAATGTGTTTTGCAACCAATTCTAATGACCAAAAAACCAACTTATGTGGCACAGACTTGCTTCGAAAGATAAATATAGCATATTTTATTCAAACCAAAGGGAGAATGGCTCCAGGCATTCCTGTGGAAAGAGATGGAGTCTGTTCTAAATCCTGCGGTGCCAGATAATACCCCAGCAGACGAAGTTAATCACTGTTCTGTGTCACTAATCAGAAAACTTAGACCGGGGTCATCAGGTGAAATCAACATTTACTTATGGAGCTCCTACTGGATACCCAGCTCTCTGCTAGGTGTTGAGGAAGATAAAATTTTAAAGTATACATGACAGTCTCTGATAGGAAATATGAAATCTGTCTACAGAGGTAATTAACATTCATGAGACAATTAGCAAACAATCCGGGGAAGTCTGCAGTGGGAAGCAGCGTGGGACACAGTGATTGACCTCTGGAACTCAGCAAAGTGTGCAGGTGCTAGGAAGCCTTCCTGGGGAGAGTGAAGTTGGTTCAGGGTCTTGGCCCCATCTATAGGATTTGTACAGACAAAACGAAAGCGGAAGAGCCCCTGCTCCCAGTATCAGAGGCCTGTGGCAGGCAGAAAAAGGAGAAGGAATGTGGTGTGCCTGGTGGGCATTAGGGTGCCAGACAGGCTGACGGGCAGCGTATGTGCAGGGCAGTGATGACAGTGGTAAAAAGCAAGGCCGTGTGAATGCCAGCGGGGCACGACCTTCAACCCCTAAAGAGGGGCTTGACATCACGGTGGATCAGGAAGATCAAGTTCCCGACACCCTTTGAAGCTCCAGCTTTAGAAGAAGGATCCCTAAGAAAGAGAAAGAGAAAGACACTGCTACAAGCAAAAGATCACCACAGCTAGAACGGGGTTGAGCTAAAGTTCATTTGACAGGGCAGGGTGGTGTCAGGAAGAGGAAGCAGTCACTGGCCCTTCGGCCTTCCTCACGTGGCTCAGAGCATCCTCCTGGCCAACGTGAGGGGCCACCGCAAGGTGATGTGCTGTAATATCTTGTTATTGAAGGAGGCTTCAGGAAAGGGAAGGCCACATCTTTTCCCCCTGTCTCCCTCCTTCGATTCCTAGGACAAGACAGAACCAGCTAGGCCTGGGCCCAGACAAGGGTGCAAAGGAGTATCTCTGTGGTAAGAACAGGCCTGCAGACGCGATCGGATAAAGCCAGGGATCTAGAAATTATAACAAATCAAGGCCCCCGGATACATTTGTAGATACCCCCAAACTCCCTTAAATCCAGCAAAATACGATAATGAGAATTACAGGTTGTAACGTGATCTAGAAAATCTCCCCAGGGGCACCTGGGTGGCTCAGCCAGTTAAGAGGCCGACTTCGGCTCAGGTCTCCATCTCACGGTCCGTGGGTGCAAGCCCCGCGTCCGCTCTATGCCGACAGCTTGGAGCCTGGAGCCTGCTTTGAATTTTAGGTCTCCCTTTCTCTCTGCCCCTCACCGACTCACGCTCTGTCTCTGTCTCTCTCAAAAATAAACAAGACATTGAAAAAAATTTTTTTAAATCTCCCCAACTCCTCTCATATTCCGCAACAATCAGCTTTTGCGACAGGCACCAGGCTTCCCACACTCTCCAAATTCTCTCGTCCCCTCCAAAATCCTAATCTGTTGCCCAGAGAAGCCAAATAACAGGCATACTGTGTAAACCGCTCCTGCCAGCTTGCTATTCAAACCATAAACCACTTACGGAATTTGAGAAATAGAGAACTGAAGTCAATACAAAATCCAAGAGCCTGACCAGGTAACTGTGCTGCCCCATCTTGTTGTGATATAGTCACTGTGAAGCAAAGGACAGATTTTACAACACTCTTAAATTCCTTCCAACCCCTATGAAGAGATAGGGGTTTACTTCCAAAGCACATTTTGTTAATTAGCCAGTTGATAAAAACACACTTACTGAACCCCTACTATGTGCTTAGCAGTGCCCTAGGAAGAGCAATGAGAAGACGAGTCAGTCACGGTCTTTGAGATAAAAAAGCTCACCACCTAATGGTCGAAACAGTGCACAAAGAACAGAAAGAAAACTAACAGATGATCAACAGCTACTGAAAAGATGCTCCACGTCACCCACCATCAAGGAAACGCAAATCAAAACCACAGTAAGATATTACATCACACCTGTCAGAATGGTTTATCAAAAAGTATTGGCAAGACTGTAGAGAAAAGGGAGCCCCTGTGCAGTGTTGGTGAGCATTTACATTTGTGGCCACTATGGATAATGGTAGGGAGGTTCCTCAAAAAATGAAAAATAGAACTACTATATGATCTAGCAATGCATTTCTGGGTATTTCCCCAAAGAAAATGAAAACAGTAATTCCAAAAGACACATGAACCCCCGTGTTCGTTACAGCAGCATCTACAATAGCCAAGATATGGAAACAACCAAAAGTCCACTGACAAATGAATGGATAAATATATATATGGAGAGAGAGGGAGAGACATACACACACTGGCATATTACTCAGTTACGAAAAAGAATGAAATTTTGCCATTCGTGACAACATGGATTGAAACTGAGGGGGAGCCTGGGTGGCGCAGTCGGTTAAGCGTCCGACTTCAGCCAGGTCACGATCTTGCGGTCCGTGAGTTTGAGCCCCGCGTCGGGCTCTGGGCTGATGGCTCAGAGCCTGGAGCCTGTTTCTGATTCTGTGTCTCCCTCTCTCTCTGCCCCTCCCCCGTTCATGCTCTGTCTCTCTCTGTCCCAAAAATAAATAAACATTGAAAAAAAATTTAAAAAAAAAAAAAGAAAGAAAAGAAACTGAGGGCATTATACTAAGTGACATAAGTCGGACAAAGAAAGACCAATACCATGATCTATCTCACTTATATGCGGAATCTTAAAAGAGAAAAAAAACAAAAAACAAAAAACTCATAGATACAGAGAATAGATTGGTGTTTGCCAGAAATGAGGAATCAGGAGCAGGGAAAATGAGTGAAGGGGTCAAAAGGTACAAATTTCCAGTTATAAAATAAATAAGGTGGGGTGACTGGGTGGCTCAGTGGTTGGGGGTCTGACTGTTGATTTCATCTCAGGTCATGATACCAGGGTCATGGGATTGAACCTGTGTTGGATTCTGCTCTGAGTGTGAAGCCTGCTTAAGATTCTCTCTCTCCCTCTGCCCCCTCCATGCTCATGTTCTCTTTCTCTAAAATAAAAAAATAATAATAATAAAAATAAAATAAAATAAATAAGTTTTGAGTATGTAATATACAGCATGGTGACTTTGGTTAATAATACTGTATTGTATATATGAAAGTGGCTGAAAGAGTAAATCTTACAAGTTCTCATTAAAAGAAAAAATTCTTGTAACTATATGTGGTGACAGATGTCAATCAGACTTATTATGGTGATCATTTTGCAATATATAAAAAGATTAAATCACATCATACACCTGAAACCAATATAATGTTGTATTTCCTTTTTTTAATATGAAATTTGTCAAACTGGCTTCCATACAACACCCAGTGCTCATCCTAACGGGTGCCCTCCTCAATGCCCATCACCCACTCCCCTCCCTCCCACCCCCCATGAACCCTCAGTTTATTCTCAGTTTTTAAGAGTCCTATAATATTGTATTTCAATTATACCTCCATTTAAAAAAGGAATAAAGTATACTTCTTACAGTAAATGAAAAACAATAGTTCGGAATGCTGTGAAACAGACTAGAGAAGTATTAGGGGGTCAGAAAAGGGAAAGCCTGGTGGAAACTGGAGTTTTGGGGACAGCCACTCACAGTGCATCACCACCTAGATGAGTGGAAACCCTAAACGCACTGGGAAACAAGCCCATTTGGAAGCATTTGCTCTGAGTCAGAGCCTTGGGGAAACAATCAAGGGAAGATGTTCGCATTATTTAAGAAAAGGGTTCTCCTCGATAGACTTGTCTTCTTATAAAGGAGAACAGCTCAATAAGTAAGAGTCTTACAGAAGACTATCTTTCATTTACATTAAGAGGGTTCCAGAAAATAGACTCACGCCACACATCTAATCCAAGACAGTAGCCACCAGAGAGAGAGAGAGAGAGAGTTTGTGGTGTTTGTAGAGGCTGCAATGCGCATCGCTTTCCAATCAAACTAGATCACTTTTGAGAGTGAGAGAGGGCTCTATTCATAAAGATGCCAGCACAGCTGATGTTCTGAGACCGTGTGAAGTAAACCAGGATGTACGGCCACTTGCTTATGAAAAAAACCATCCTCTCTACCAACCTGACCTTTTTCTAGTGGTTGATCTTCCACCGTTAGAAATATATTTCCTTGGTTTAAGACATTGCTCTCTCTTAAAAGCCAAATTCCCTGTTCATGATTTGCCACGTGACTGTCAGATCCCTTGCAAAGGGTCAGATCCCTTGCAAAGAGGTGTGGCTACCTGGAGATATCCCTCCCTGGGACACACGCATTCCGCACCAGGCTCACCCTCCCTGTGCAGTCTCCCAGGTGTGTGCCTTGATCTTGTGGTCCCAGGGCTGAGAGGTGTTTCCCCTCTCTCTAACCACACTTTTTTTCCTCCCATTCTTCAAGACCTCACTCAAACATTGATGCAACTGCAAATCTCTCTCTAGTCCCTTCCTGCAGGACAAACTCCTCGCTCTTCTGAGTTCGAATGACCCTTTTGTAAGCCTCTGGTATTGTGCTAATCATCATCAAAATTGTATCATCGTCGGCAATGTGTGTGGCTTCCTGCCATCTTCGTGTTCCACCGCAGGGCCTGACACCTAATAAATACTCAGTGCACGTTCATTCCCTTCCCCCAACCTTTCTTCTGCCACGTGTTAACTGCGTGAACTTGTGCAGCTTAACCCGTCTGAATCTCAGTTTTTCACCTGTAAAATGGAGATAGTAATACTTGACACCCAAGGCCCTTACAAAAATCACTGAGATAATGTGCCTAAAATGCATGCCTGGTACACAGCGAGTGAGCAGTCGACCCAAACAACAATCGTTATCATGAATGCTGTCCCCCAATGCCACCACGTCACTTCCGGAGTGCCAGGCGCAGTATGAAGCATCCCACGTGCCGTATCCTGGAGTCCACACTAAACGCATTTCTAGGGGACAGTACTCTGCTGTTGTGGCATTCCAAGGTCTCAGACGATGCCTGGCACACTGTAAGCGCTCAATCAATATTTGTATTCTCATTACTCCCATTTTATAAGATATCGGAAAAAAGCATACACCATAAAGTCATAAATTTTTACTGGTTTCATTATTTTGAACAGCTCATTGTCTTCGTTAGTAAACTGAGAATCCTGATCCTAATTATCTTGCAAGGGAGTTAGGAGATAGTAAACGCAAAACACGTTCTAAATATTTGTTAGTATTCAGGGTGCCTGGGTGGCTCAGTCAGTTAAGTGTCCGACTTCGGCTCAGGTCATGCTCTTGCAGTTTGCGACTGCGAGCCCATAGCGGGCTCTGTGCTGACAGGTCAGAGCCTGGAGCCTGTTTCAAATTCTGTGTCTCCCTCTCTCTATGCCCCTCCCCCACTCATATTTTCTCTCTCTCTCTCTCTCTCTCTCTCTCTCTCTCTCAAAAATAAATATTAAAAAAAAATTTTATAAATAAATAAATAAATATTTGTTAGTATTCTAGAATGTTCCTTAATCTCAATCTAATCTTCATCTGGCTCTTGGAAAAGCCTACTGTGAACCCCGGGGTGCTGCCAGCCCCCGTGGTTTGAGCTTGGAGAGCTCCGGGCTGCAAAAAAAATAGCATGGCACTTTGAGGACAGGGAGAGCTGGGACCAAGCAGGAGGTAGACTCCCAATACATGGGGAGATGGAAGGAGCCTGGTAATGACCGCCCTTCTCCCTGGCCTTAACATGCCTCTGCCTTCTGGTCCTCCATCATGCCCAAGATCAAAGCTGAAGCGGCAGCTCCAGGGCATGGCGGAAAACGTTCCCCCATTGCTTCTCCGTCTTGCCTTCTTTAATCTACCAAGTAACTCCAGGGATATTCTCGCTCATCTGATTAAGTACCTGGAGTACCTCCATTTATTTCTCTAAAGATACTGTCAAGCTATGGGAACTTACAGGGAAAGACCCACAAGCTCATGACTCTCCTGATCATTTTTGGGTAATAGACATTTCTGCAGTCTTGTTAAGTCACAACCACTGACTTAATTCAGAAAATGGAAGGTTCGGTCTCTCGTGTAATAATCAAAGCCTTGGACTTTATTTAAAGTTCTAATCTTCTCTCTAGTACTTCGTCCTGGGCCTGCCACCAGGGGAGACCTAAGGTTTTGGAAGTGGGGCATGAAACCTTTCTTCTGTATCACCTGTGCGCCCACTCTTCCTCCCCATGATGTCGACGGGGAGGTTTCTGATTCTTTCAGAAAGTCCAGGAAGGGATCAGAAGAAGAGAAGAGAAAGAGAGGTTAAAAAAAGGCGGAGGTGGGGGAGACATCTAATTTAATTGGTATTATCACATTCTGGCTTCCAGATCTCTGAGCCTGGTAGATGTTTAAAACTAGTTCTTACTTGTATGGATGTCTTTGCACCCCAAAACAATGGTAACCTCTCCCCAACAGTTCTCTTGACTCAAAAGAATGGACCCTATTCTGGCAGACACTTCCATAGCCCTAGTGGACAGGACCTAATATGACCCCATATTAGTTCTCTTTCGATGGCTCACATCTGTCCCTCAGGAAACCCTAACACATGCTTTGTCTCAATAAACTCAGGGAGTGCTGGCCAAACACAACATAAACACAACTCCCCTTCACAGCTAGCCAGCCCAAATCCCATCCTCTAGATTTTCCAGGAAAGGTCAGGTGGACAAAAATTCCACAGAGCACCCAACTGCTCCCCAAATGGTGGGATTGAGCCCCTCCCCTTATGCTTATCTCAAGAACCAGGTCTTTTGATTCCATTTCTTTGATGGGAAAATGGACGCAACACACCAACAGCTCTTTCTGAAGAGGTCTACCCCAAAGATTCTCTCTCATGCTCTATGTTCTTGACTCTCTTAGATTCTCAGTTCTATTAGCTGACACCTCCCATTGAACAAGTGGGTCTCAGCAACAAATTAAATCGACTTGTTGACAGTGGGATACATAGAACAAGAAAAATCCTCTTAAGTAATTTCCATGCATTTGTGTCATCGTTGGCTTACATTTTCTATTTCTGAAAAGGGTTGCTGAAGCCTAGTCAGTAAATTAAGAGATTCATGGAATGTTGAAAGGACTTTAGCAATTATCTAGTTCAATTTGCTCATTGTACAGTGGAGAGATCTGAAGTCCTGTAAGAATTATCAGAAAATATATAACCAAAAGGGTAAAGCACTGAGTGTTTACCGTATTGGTATCAGAGAAGAATGGGAGTATGTTTAGGTATCCTAAGAATGCAGGAGTGGCTTCCACTTAATACCATGTAACCCACGGTGCTAGATGCTGCCTAGGGACTCTTGGCATACCATCCCTCCCCCTTGGACTCCCTCCTGCATCACAAGGACTGGAAGCTAAAAACTACATTTCTAAGACTTCCTTGTAGTTAGGGCTTAAAGGCAATTTAGGTTTTTCCAGTGATTTAGATATCTGGGCTTGGAAGACAAAGGGAGGCAGAGGCTGAATTTTGGTGACTACATTGATCCATAAACATGTTCCAACAGGTATGTTTACATCAGCCAAACTCCGCGTCCCACCCTCTGGAAGTGTCTGTGGTAACCACAGCGGTTCCTGCCCATTGGATGGTAGCTCTAGTCGTGTGTTCTTACAAGGCCCTGATTTTGGCAGGAGAACCCTGGATGTTGCTCCTCCAGTCCCTCCCTCTATTACATGCACCTAATTCCTGTACTAAGTCCCTTTCTTTGTGAAACAGGATGGCCACTGCTTTCTATACTAAATCAAGAGTGATACAGGGGCGCCTGGGTGGCTCAGTTGGTTAAGCCTCTGACTTCAGCTCAGGTCATGATCCCATGGTTTACAAGTTTGAGCCCCATGTCAGGCTCTGCGCTGACAGCTCAGAGCCTGGAGCCTGCTTCAGATTCTGTGTCTCACTCTTTCTCTGCCCCTCCCCTGCTCGCACTCTGTCTCTCTCTGTCAAAAATAAACATTAAAAAATTTTTTTAATAAAAAAAGTGATATGCATACAAATTACAATATAAAATCTCAAAGACCTTCTTTGAGGCATCAAGTCTATAATCAGCCAACAAGTTCCTGAACATCTATGTCCTATATATCTCTTATGTCTCTCTATTCTCCATTCCCCTGACACTTCTCTACTTTAGTCCCTCAGCATCTCTGTTCTAGACTATTGAAATTACATCCTGGTATCCCTGATCCTAGCCACTGTCCATATGAATCCAGCTGTCTGGCTAGCTTCCATATGAATCTGATCTTTTCTTACCTTGTCACTTCCTCGTTCAGAATTCTTGAATGGATCACCATAACCTAGAGGATGGTATCCAAACCCTTGAGTGTGGCATTTCAAAGTCCTTCATAATCAGGGCCCTGCATGTTGAGTCTACCCTCTGCTATCCCCATCACCTCTGCTCAGCAACACTGAACTAATTGTAACTTGATCACTCAAGGCCTCTTTTCTGTGCATTTGCCCATTTTTTCCTCCATGTCCATCATGTGTTCCTTGCTCATTGACTACCTGGCAGGCATCTATTCTTCCTTCAACACTCAGTTTTTGGCTCCCTTCCTCTTGAATCCTCTTTTCTCTTCTCTCAGACAGACTCAGATGTTCCCACCTGAGGGCCAGCACTCACCGAATCAAATTTCCATGGTGACATTGATGGATCATCTCTCTCTCCATTAGACTATACACTTCTGGATGGAAAGCACTGGATCTTTTCACCTTTGAATCCCCAAGACATAAGGGAGGCACTCAGACAAAAGGAAGGAAGGGTGGGAAGGAAGAAGGGGAAGAAGGAGGTGTATAGAAGCAGGAAAGGCAGGAGGAAGTGGGAAAGAGCCGGAGACAAGACTCAAGTGACTTCACAATTCTGTCCTTGAGTTCACTAGTTTTTACAAACCCATCATCTCCAAGGGTTAGCTCAGCTCCTCAAATCATACCCTCCTAAGTTTAAAAAAAAAATGAGGGTTTTTTTTTTCACCATTGGCATAACAAATAGTCCAGGTGCATAGTATTTGTTTATACATTCTGAAGTTCCAAAGCAAAAATAAATAAAAGAGCCATTGTTCTGTTAATCTTCCAGAGGCTTCACTTTACAGCCTCCGTGACAGTATCAGTTACTATTTTATTTTTTGGAACCTGGGCCAGGGACCTCATTCTTGCCCTTCCGCAATCCCTTTCTTCCTCTACCCCCTCTCCCCCCTTCTGCTATCTCCACCACACTCAGTCCTCCTCTTTAGCAGGGTTCTACGTCATGAAAAATTTTTAAAAAAAAGGAATTTCTACTTTAAGACTAATAACTCCTCCCCCTTCCTCAATTTTTACATGAAAAGACAATGTTAAAAGCCATTTTTTTCTACATTTAAAGCACTGCCCGCTCGCCGAGGAAAGGAAGGCAGTGCATTAAGACTAAACCCCGTAGAGCCAAGCATTCAAAGTGAGTAGGGGTGATTTGGAACAGTGGATTTCATGCAGAAGGCTTCAGTTCTGACTCCAACTCCTTTGCTTGTTAGCTGCAAGATGTCAAAGAAACAATTTCTAATCTTCTAGGAGTGACTATTGCTGCATTTGTACTTGAGAGCATTAGACTGATGAACTTTAAGGTCCTTCCTGCTCCAGCATTCCCTGATTCTGCTATTTGGGGCATCTCGAATAAGCTGGAGAAGAAACCAGATTTGGTATCATACAATAGCAAGAGTGGTAAAAAATTAGTGAGTATAAATTGTTAATGTGCATTATGTCTTCTTGTCGTAAGGTGAGGATCCTGACCCATAAACCTTGGCTGGTTCTTCCTACCGAAAAATCCTAAGTATTCAGGGACACTCTTCTGAAGAAGCTATCTCCAGACCCTCCTCCTGGTGATCATGGGGAAGAGAGTGGCCATCGTCGGAGCTGGTGTCAGTGGCTTGGCCTCCATCCGGTGCTGCCTGGAAGAGGGGCTGGAACCCACCTGCTTTGAGAGGAGCAATGATATTGGAGGCCTGTGGAAATTCTTGGTGAGTGGGAAAGCCCTGGAATATCAACAGAAGGGAGATGGGTGGCTCTGCAAACCAAATCTGATCGGTTCTATTCAGACTTGGGAGGAAGGTCACAAAAGCTCCAGATCTGGAAAGTAAAATCTTCTCTCTCCCATCATGCTAATGTCCAATCACTCAAAACTACTTCATACCAGCTCATAAAACAATGTTACCTGTGTAACAGAGCCCAGATCTCCAGGCTGTAAAGGGTGCTAATTTTGGTAATTTCTAACAAAAACAAAAACAAAAATGCACCACTGCCTCCCCCATGTAAATGAATGGAATCTATCCCTGTTCCCTATTGCTCAGAAATCCTAGGAACATAAAGGGGATTAAAAAAGAAAAGAAAAAGAAAAGGAGAAAGGTAGACCAAGATCAGAAGTTCTCAGTTTCAACTCTTAGGTTTTCCGGAAAGATTAATTTTCGGCAAGTCGCTTTTTTCTTTCTGGACCTCAAATGCTCATTTGTCAGATGTTGAGGCTGGAAATTAAGTTTCCTTTAATATGCCTTCCAACTGTAATGGGATGTGATTCTATAATTACCACATGTCTATCAGGAAGACACTGTAAGTTATGATAAACAATGACTGTGTGTGTTGTGTGTGTGGTTACTGAATACTCCAACCAACTCCAAAACCAAAGAAAAAACTGGTTTGTCTTTGCCATTCAGGCTCATGGTTGGACAAATGATATAATTCGTAAATATTCACTATACAAAACATGTTTAAATTTTGAAAATCACATTGGGGAAACTTCTATTCTTTCTGTCCTGAATGTCTCAGCCATTGTGATTGGATATAGATGATATATATTTGGCATGAAGACGTTATATCCATACCATTCACCTTATAGCCAAATTCTGTCTTGGTCTCAGTGCTTGCCCAACCTACAACAACAGGTTGCTCTAGTAGAATATACCAGTGCTAACTTAGGACATCTTTGCATTCATCTCAAGAGTCTTTTTTTTTGTGTGTGAAGTCCTATAATCCTGAAAGTATTATATGAGATATAAGATCATCTCCATTAGGAAATGATCAAGAATTATTTTTTAAAAAAGATGTTTATTTATTTATTTTTGAGAGGGTGGGTGCAAAGAGAGAGGGGGACAGAGAATCCCAAGCAGCCTCCATACCATCAGGGCAGAGCCCAATACGGGGCTCGATCACAAGAACTGTGAAATCATGACCTGAGCGAAAATCGAGTCAGGTGCTTAACAGACTGAGCCACTCAGCACCCCAAAAGTTATTTTTTTAAGGATTCCATTATCTTTATTTACATTTGCTCAGGGAGATGTGACCAGCTTAGCCTAAATCATGAAATGGTTCTCCATGATCCCATTAGCAACAATTAAATGCTGCTTGAATATCTATTTTGGCAGAGTTTTGTGCTAGGTACTGGGATGACAAATGCATGACATAATTACTTTACATAAATGGTTTCCAATCCATTTGGTGAAACAAGCCATAACACAGGTCCACAATCCTTTGATAGAAAGATCGGCAAAAATTCATTTGATGGCAAAACCTTTCCTGAAGTCATAAGACCAGAAAACATGAGCTGAATTGACATTGGGCTAGTTATAATCTTTATTTGTCCCACTTTGTGTTTCACTGCAGAAATTTTCTTGTGTCTGCTGATAGGGTGCTGTCCCCCTTCTCACTAGAAGTATTATGGAGAAAAATCCAAAAATCTACAGATTCCAAAATATATCTGGCCCTATGAATTTCAAATAAGAGATTATAATACTTTACAACAATGAGACAGCCCTTGGTGATGGTCAACTTAATGAACAAGTGCTTTGAGATTTAGGAGATGGGGTGGGGGGTGGCTACTGAAATGTTCTCAGGTCAAGGGACACTTCCTGCAGGGAGAGTACTTGGCTGAGACTTGAAGGGTGTTCTCAGACAAGGAACGTAGAGGACCGCTATGTGACATAACTCCAGAGTGCCATTTCCACTGTAGTCTGTGAACGGCACCCCATGGACATGCAGTCACCAACAGTGTGCCAGTACCCGGTGGGAGAGGTTTCTCGGTAGAAGGGACCAGCGTGAAAGGCATGGGGAGGCAGTGAACATGGTATATCCGGGAATTTGTAAGTTAACCAGTGCAGCCAGATCACAACATTTATTTAAGGAAGCAATATATGACAGATGAGTAAAATGCAAAATCAGTCTCCAGGTTATCCACAAGATGGGTATCTTTCTTCCATAGGTCACTGGTTATAAGAATTATACTCAAAGACCCCGTGGGGATGTAAATACATAAAAATACTCTAATTGTGAAAGACAGGTCGGGGAAACTTCTATCTTTCTGTCCTGAATTTCTCGGCCATTGTGATTGGATGTAGATGATACATACTTGGCATGAAGACATTATATCTGCACCATTCGCCTTATAGCCAAAAGGTGAACCCTTCTCTTCTTTTCCAAGAAAACCCGCTGGGTTCGATGCATGTTTAGAAAGGGATTTTTGAAGAATGTGTTACATAAGCTTTTATCTTGCAAGTCCTGTTAGGCAGAAGGTAATTTGGAAGAAAGACACCTGATAATTCTGAACTTTTCACCACGTGCTTTTTCTGCAAAACGGAAACCAAATGAGACTTAAACACTCGCAGGCTGAATGCGAGCATGTTTTAGTTTCATATCCTCCGATATTAAGGCCTTGTGTCCTCAAAAGATTAATTAACAAGTTGTTCAACAAGCCGTGTACAATAGGTGGGTATTATTTTGATTGCAAAAGGGGAAAACAATGGAACCAGAACTCCCTGGACTTTTGTTCCACTCATCCACTCATTTATTCAACAAATACATTCAGAGTACACTATGGATAGGGTACAGTGTTAGGTACAGCTGCAGATAAGAGGTACAGCAGGCAGCCAGCTTTTTAAAATCAGAGAAAACAAGTCTCAGGATGACCGTAATATACGTGAATATGTGATTAGGGTAGTAAAGTCAATCAGAGCTTGGTAGAGGTAGGGATGACTTCAGGTTGGTGAGAGAGAGGCAAGGAAAGGCATGACGAAGGGGGCAACTTTGGGGCTGGACCTTGAGGGTATCTTTAGACAAGCAGAAGTGGGATTGACAGGCAGAGTCTGAAAGAAGATCAAGCCAGACTGCTTGACATGCGTGCACAACATTCTCGAGTTAGCCTCTGACCTCACCCCCCGGTTGGTTATGTTCTAGCGGGAAAGACGAGACACAGATGCAGTTATAACCCAACAAAGGCTGTGACAACGTGACCGCAGCTGCTTGGATCTCTGGGTCTAGGGCAAGCCCTCTCAGCCAGAGGCAGAGTCTGAGCTTAACTTGCTCACTAGCCACTTAAACTACGCCACAAGCAGAAACTGGAAATACTAGCTCTCTGGAGCAATTGTCTGTTGTTATATAACACAAGCGTTTTCCTTTGTTTGTAGAACAGCCTGTCAGGGGAAATTCCAAGGAGCTGTCGGGTACATACTCTTCTCTCTGTTATGATCGGCTGGGGTCAGGAGGCGAAAGAGCAGAAATTCATTAATGATGGAAGTAATCCAAGGTCTTATCACTCTGTTTCCCAGAGCGGAGTCTTACATTTTTTTAACCAGACCCCTGCCTGAAGCCCGCCTTCCCTCCCCTCACTCCTTCTGCTCACTTCTCCTTCTCACAACAACCAACCAAAGGTACCACTGTGGGTGAACGGGAAAGACTCAAACCTGAAAATCCGCCAGGCACAAGCTGTCACCCTTTTTCTGATTGTCACAGAAATTTCAAAGTGAGGCTTAAGAACGTTAACATCTCCGAGCCTGGCTATTTATGAAAAACACAGCAACCGTGAATAGAGGCAGTTTTCGTCCCAACCTAAAGCCAAACAGGGGCCTCAGGCAGCCCCCGCCCTCACCCCCACCCCCACCCCAGCCCCAGACCCAAGCCTCTCAACCATTCCAGCACTTTTGGTCTGTATCTTCCAGAGGTCAGTTTGGGGCTAGAGGATGACAGATGTCCTGAATCCAGCAGGAACATGTCATTCCATCCCGTTCCCACATTTCATGAAGGTTCCTTTGGGTTTGGGGGAAGCGGAGGCTGCCAGCTTTTTAATGTACTTTCAAGGCAGCACATTGTGTGAATTTTTATCCTGCCCTTACAGCAGAGAGGAAATGTTTGTTTTCCATTTAGCCTTCAACTACTTCTCAAAAGAAGCCAGTTTTCAATCACATAGCGGCTCCATAATGAAGTGGCAAGATTTGATACAAGTTCTGAGGCTCCTGGTTTCCTGTGTCTCTTTGGTGAGGAGCAAGTGCCACTAACTGGTGGTTAGGGAGGTCCGCCAGCACGGAGTTCATCTACAAGAGAGCAGCGGTTCTCAAAGAGCGGTTCTCAAAGTGCGGTTCCGGACCAGCGGCATCAGCATCGCCTGCAACTATCGGAAATGCCTATTCTCAGGCTCCCCACTAGACACACTGAATCAGAAATCCTGGGGGGCGGGGAGGAGGTGAACGATGTGGCACGCAGGAATCTAAGGGGGCCTTCAGCTGATTCTGATTATGCCAAATGAATAAACCCTCCACTTCAAGTGAAGTGTTCGAATCAAACAGCCGATCAAATAGACTAAAAACTGCACCCTCCTTTGGACCATTTAATTGTGTTCTTTTAACATGACCATGAGATCAGAACCAGCGCTGTGACTGGAAAAAGGAAGAAAATGCTACGGGACTATAAACACAGATGTAACATGGGGGTAATTCGAGGAAGAGAACTAAGGTGTAGGGTCCCAGCTCTGCGCCAGGTGCTATGCTAAAGGCTTTCTTTGTTGAATTTTCACTGAGGGAAACATCATCCTTGGCCTCCTTTTTAAGCTTTCTTCCTCTTCCTAGGACCATGCCGAAGAGGGCAGAGCCAGCATTTACCAGTCGGTATTCACCAACTCTTCCAAAGAGATGATGTGCTTTCCAGACTTCCCTTATCCTGATGATTACCCCAACTACATGCACCACAGCAAACTCCAGGAATACATAAAGACATTTGCTCAAAAGAAGAATCTTTTAAGATATATACAGTTTGAGGTAAGGGTCTTACACCTTGTGCTGTTGATCCCAGTATGTTTATCGGTTGGAAGGGGGTGGGAAGCAAGGATACAGACTTCCGTTACAGAAATCAGAGCTCCATGTTTGGACAGCTCACCAATCAAATGTTGGTTCGGATTATAAAGTATTCGTGCATTGTGCTTTCTCCCCCCTAAAAATGTCCTCCATAGTGTCCAAGAACTTTTAGAATATCATCGCAAATACTGGAGAAGCCTATACTATCATAGCATATGTTCCACCCCATACACTGTCACGTGTTAGAAACAATCCCAGACTGTCTAGTCCATATTAAGATTTCTGTGGGTTCAAGGCCGATGAGTTGTGGTTCAAGAAAACATGCCATTCTTCAGAAGTTCTGCCATTATAAGGAGAGTAAAATATGAATGAATAATACAGCCATTGCCCTCATCCTTCACCCACTTAGTTTCTTAGATGAGGAGACACAGCAGTTAAGGCAGAGATGCGCTCTCTGCAAATAACAATAATACTTCATATTTGCTCACAGGTCTTAACCTCGGTTCATGACTGTGAAATCCAAAGCACATATATGTAGTGAGAAAAATAATCAACCATATCATGAATTGTGATTACATTTAATACCATTTCACTTATCTATGATTATTTTATTTATTATGTTTAATTTAATATGATTTCACACTTATTTACATAAATAGTCATACTATGGAAGTGGCTAATATTTCCAAGGGAGAGGGTACGTCACCACGGAGAAATAAGGATTGAACCCTGAGACATTCCCACATTTATGGAATTGATAGGAAATGAGGTCAGAGAGAAAGAGGCCATGAATTTCAGTAGAGGATGGCAGGAAGCAAATGACATGGCCTCTTTCACAAGATTCAGTGTAATTTACCCCAAATCTATTAACTAGATGTCACAAAAGTAAATAGGCCCCAGTGAGTGATTTTCCTTGGAAGATTTGAAGATTCACTGTGACTCCTTGTTTTAATGTCCTCCCTATATTTCTCAACAATCAGGCAAGCTCATAACAATTACTTCCTCTGCAGAAACACTGCAAGAAAATTAAAACCCACAGAATTGTAAATAGAAGGAATTTCTTTCTGGTTTTCTTTAAGACCCTGGTTTCTAGCATAAAGAAATGTCCCAGCTTCTTAGTCACTGGACAATGGGAAGTTGTTTCAGAAAAGGATGGGAAACAGGAATCTACTATTTTTGACGCTATAATGATTTGTTCAGGACATCACGTATACCCCAATCTACCAACTGATTCCTTTCCTGGTAAGTTTGGAAAACGTATAATAGTCTGGGGATTTATACACAAGCACCAAGGGTTGAGCTAGATCTTTCCATAGATTGTCCATAATGATTATTCTTAAGGTTCCAAAGATTTCAAAACCAAATTTTTAAGTCTGATGATAAATACAGAAATCATTGTTCTCCTGAACCCTTATGCTAAAAGAATCAAGAAGCTGCAAGTCAGAGATCAGTTGACGATACAGGTCCTTAAGGAGGAAGGGTTTTTAAATGTCATCTATATCCACATTTTGCAAATTCACTTTAGAAATTTCAGTGAGTATGTGTGTGTGTGTGTGTGTGTGTGTGTGTGTGTGTAGTGGCACACTCCATTAGTATGCAAAAGCACCAAACATCAAATAAATATAATACACAGGTAACCTCACTTTCTCCTTCCTTCCTCCTTCATTACAATAGGAACACAGGTCTACTCTAAAATATTAGAGTTCTGATCTCAAGGCATGATGTTCACAGGCCGAGATAATTAAAAGAGGCACCCAGAGGCACCTGGCTGGCCCAGTCAGTGGAGTGTGTGACGCTTGATCTCGGGGTTGTGGGTTCAAGCCCCACATTGGGTGTAGAGATTACTTTAAAATAAAATCTAGAAAATATTTATAAATAAATACATGAATAAGTAGAGATTCAGGGAGACTAGAAGATGGAAAGCATGAAGGTTAAGAGGCAGTATATTTAGGCTTAGAACACTTGGGCTCAACCTCTTATTCCACTAGTTCCTTAGCATATGATCTTGGACAAGTCACTTAACTTCTTTGTCTCGACTTCCTTATCTTTTAAAAGATAATGATATCTGCCATACAGAGATGTTATCAAGATTAAGTGTTTGTTTAAGCATATAGATCCTAGCCCACAGTAAGCACTCAATAAATATTACTTGTCATTATTATCAAAATAGAAGTTCCCATATCATAGGTTTTTAAGGCACTGTAAGTACTTATTTGGGGGGTTAGTGTCAAAAAGGATAAATGCGTTTCAACTAGGAAACTGTTTTTCAAAATTAAGACTGATAACAGGAGTTAAAAAAATTTGAAAAAGTCAGTTTTCACCATGTCTTCTGAAAATCAGCTCAAATCCCTCCTCATGTTCCACTTAGGCCTACACCAGTTTCAAGGCCACTATCTCCACAGCAGGGACTATAAAGACCCGGACGCCTTCAAGGGGAAGAGGGTCCTTGTCATCGGCCTGGGGAACTCAGGATCTGACATTGCTGTCGAGCTCAGCCGTCTGGCTACACAGGTACACTTCGGGAAACAAACTTAGGGTACGGGTGTGCTATTAAATCAACAGCTTGGGCGCTGAGGCTTGTGCTCACATGTCATACTACAAGGGATCCACCTGTGGCATATGCCCATTGAATCGAGGAGGACTAGAGACATGGTCCCTGTGAAGCAAGGTAACGTGGCCCATGCTAGCAAGGAAGCGCGTTCTACCAGAACCAGAGGTAAGAGTACGTGTGTAGACATACATGAGTGCATTGTTTTGTTTTGATTTTATGTTCTGCTCACCTCCAAGCAAACTGGTTGCTAGTCAGGATCTGCCTTTATTTGTTTAGCAGTAGTTCTTATCATAGTTCTTACCATGCAAAAGGTGTTTTGCTTATCATTCTGGAGGTCTGAGATATAGAAGATTTTGTTCCCACCGTCTTCTATCCGTTTAATAGCCAGTGCTCAACAAATACTGGACACATGTTATATGCCAGAACTATGTCAGACTAGCAATAAACACGGAAATAAGTCAGACTATTTCTGACTTCCAGGAACTGTCAGCGGGTGGAGGTGGGAGGACAGGTACACAGACCTTCATGAACGGAGGTAATAAGCCTTCCGTGACATTAGGTGTGGCCGCACCACGAAAAGAGAACCTAACTTAGCCTGGATGAAGTCAAGGGATGCTCCCCAGAGGACTCTATGCTGAATCATCCATGACCAACAGACCTTAAAGAGCTTAACCTATTGTTAAGGAAATAGGTCCTCAGTAAACAAATTCTTAAACAGAATAAAACCTAATGACATTTTTGGTGTCAAACTCCCTCGGGTTATCACAAAAGTGGCATAAGAGACAAGTAGCTCTCAGGGCTGAGGCAGCTGCCATGGTCTGAGTGCCCAGACGAGGTCATGAAGTGGGCACAGACGGACTGGAAGAGAAAACTTCAGACAAAGAACAGAATTATTCTTGACATCTCCTCAGCCTAATTTCAGGTAGAGATTTAGCTATATTTCTCCCACCCAACCCAGCAACTACCCTCAACCACCCACCCCCACTGAGGCCCTGGATTGGCTGGTCCCCACCAGGCCTGCCATCTATGTCTCTGAGTCTGTGAAGATTAAACCTGTCACAACTGAATACACAGCTCTCTTGTTCCAGGCTGTCAGGTTCTCATTATTTCAAGAACTATGCACTCGCCCTCTTGGGTGGAGAGACAGAGTAGTTCCATCTGTACCTAGTTTCAGTCATAGGCGATTCATCCTGACCCAACTCTCTGAAATTGCTTCTTCCAGGGGTGGCTAGGAGTCTCAGTCAGTTAAGCAGCTGACTCTTGGTTTCAGCTCAGATCATGACCTCAAGGTTCATGGGGCTGGGCTCTGTGCTGACAGTGAGGAGACTGCTTGGGATTCTCCCTCCCTCTCTCTCTGTCCCTACCCTATGTGCCTTCTCTCTCTCTGTCTCTCTCTTTGTGTATGTGTATGTGTGTGAATATACATATATCACACACACACACACATATATATACTTTAAAAATATTTCTTTTTTTAAATGTTTATTTATAAAAAAAAATAAATAAATGTTTATTTATTTTTGAGAAAGAGAGAAAGCACAAGTGGGAGAGGGGCAGAGAGAGAGGGAGACACAAAATCCGAAGCAGGCTCCAGGCTCTGAGCTGTCAGCACAGAACCCGAGGCGGGGCTCGAACTCACGAACCACGAGATCATGACCTGAGCCAAAGTTGGACACTTGAGCGATTGAGCCACCCAGGTGCCCCCAAAAATATTAAAAAAAAAAAAATGCTTCCGCCTGGATACTGAGGGCAATGCACGGAGATGTCCATAAAACATATCCATTGTGTCATATCTGCTTGTTTCCTACAGTGTGACATTGAAGTCTATGTTGCCTTCCCCACCAGGTCGTTATCAGTACCAGAAGTGGCTCCTGGGTCATGAGCCGGGTTTGGGACGATGGCTACCCTTGGGACATGGTGTATGTTACCCGCTTTGCATCCTTTCTCCGGAATGCCCTGCCTTCATTTGTCTCTGACTGGTTATACGTGAAGAAGATGAACACGTGGTTTAAGCATGAGAACTTCGGCCTGATGCCTTTAAATGGGTACTACAAGTAACATGTATTTTATCACTTAAAAAAGCGGGGCACTAGCTTCAGTTGAATTCTTTCTCTCTAGATCTTACTTTAGCTGTCTCACTGAGGTTGTTGAGATGAAACCGAGGACTGCATGAGTGGCACAGTATACCCAGAGAGCACGTATGGGTTGAAAATCTTATTGAAATGTCTCTGACGGGGAAAGAAATATGGGAGAATACAAAAGGCCAAGGAGCGGGGCACTAGATCCCCCTGACAGTGGGGGGATGACAGATTCATTTATGGTAGCTCCAAGCTAAAGCATAGAATTCTGAGGGCAGAACCATCTCATGAATTGTTCTTTTGAGAAATACCTCATCCATGCTTGTAAGTGAATGGGGATCGCAATTTTAATACCTATTCCTCAAGACTATTGTGGTATGCAGCAAGATAAAAATATATAAGGCATTTTGTAAACTATAAAGCTTTACAGATATTGGTTCTTACTAGTCTCGGATATTTAATACGCTTGTAAGGAGCAATTAACCAAGTGGTATTAATCGACATGTCTCAGAAAGTAGAAAATCTCAGAATGAAAGTACACACCTCTTCCACCGTGGAAAGATTGGAATGTTAGCAGGACAGTCAGGAGGCATGGAACATGTAAAGCAGTGGAGATTCACAAAACTGATGTAGCCAGTAAAATTAACAAGCTTTGGTTTATTTATTTTTCTGTAGAGACAGACCCTGACACCTGCTAATTAGAAAGGCACTCTAAGTAGAAGAATCAGTACGTCCATAAAAAAATATTAGAGTGGCTAAGACAAGAAAGGACTCACTAAGAAATTTCATTTTGGCCCATGCTAGCAAAAATGTTTCATTGTCGGGGGGGGCGCCTGGCTGGTGCAGTCAGCGAGCATGCTACTCTTGATCTCGGGGTTGTGAGTGGGAGCCCCGTGTTGGGTATAGAGATTACTTGAAAATAAAATCCTTAAAAACGTTTCAAAGAAAGGTTTCATTGTGTTAGAGAATCAGGTAAGGCAAAGTAAGAGGAAACTGTAAATTGAAATAGGAAATGCCAGGTTTAAGAGTCAGACCCTCACTCCACAGCATTTATCCTACTTAGTCTGGCAGACTACTATATCCTTAAAGAAAAAACCAACCAACCAACCAACCAACCAACAAACAAAAAACGTTGATTTCATGCATTTAAACTTATGTGGGGTTTTTTTGGTTTTTTTTTCAACGTTTATTTATTTTTTTGGGACAGAGAGAGACAGAGCATGAATGGGCGAGGGGCAGAGAGAGAGGGAGACACAGAATCAGAAACAGGCTCCAGGCTCTGAGCCATCAGCCCAGAGCCCGACGCGGGGCTTGAACTCACGGACCGTGAGATCGTGACCTGGTTGAAGTTGGACGCTTAACCGACTGCGCCACCCAGGCGCCCCAAACTTATGTTTAATGTAATAGACACTCCAAAGCCTGAGCTGCTGAAGACTTTGGTCTTGTAAGAGTAACTGCAAATCACAGTCTGACTCTGCCCTTTAGACAACGAAACATAGGTTTGGAAATCCATTCATTCTAAGAATGAAGCTCCCTCTCAGAAAGGGTTCCAAGTACCCTAAGGTTTTGATAACACCTTCTCACTCCTTCCTCGAGTGGGGGGAATAAAAACAGGTTTTACTGAGACCTACTTTTTGTCACCTGGTAAGGTAAGAGACAAAGTTCCAGAATGATAGAGGCAGAGAAAGATATGGAAGTATACAGGCACATTCTAAGATTTATAAACTTTCTGAGTGTTTGAGATACTTGGAGTACATTCCAAAACGCCCCGAAAGGAAACGTGAGTCAAAATGAAGAATGTCATCGCGAAGCACATCACTCCCAGAATTTTGGCAACCAAAGTGCAGTGTTAAAGTTGTTACACTTTCTTTTAGGACCACAGCTGTGGAAAGGAAGCCACACATACAGTGTAACAGCTCGCCACAGCCAGTTTGATTTGCTCAAATCAAAGACCTTACTTATAATAATAGTTCACGTATAATAATGACGCTTGCATGAGGTAGAGGCACTGTTTTAAGTGCTTTATGGGTAATTGTTCGTTTAGTTCTAACCGTATGAGGTAGATTCTATCGCTATCCCCATTTTACACATAAGGAAACAAATACCGAGTAGTCACTAGTGAGAGATGGAGATTGATTATAAACCTTTCTATTATTTTTTTTATCTTTATTCATTTTTGAAAGAGAGAGAGAGTGAGTGCAAGCGGAGGAAGAACAAAGAGAGAGAGGGAGACACAGAATCCAAAGCAGGCTCCAGGCTCCAAGCAAGCTGTCAGCACGCAGCCCGACACAGGGCTCAAACTCATGAACCATGAGATCATGACCTGAGCCGAAGTCAGACACTTAACTGACTGAACCACCCAGGTGTCTCCCAGAGTCTGCATTCTTAACCACTGATTTTGTCTAGGAATTAGTTTGATTGTCATCTATTTGGCCAATCTCCAAATAGTATAAGTACCCATAAGGGAATCTTCAAGTTTCAAAGGACCCAAAGAGGCAGCTCAGACAGAATTCTTAAGGATTGTTGCAGGCAATAGTAAAAACAAAGTTGCCACAAGAGAAGAGTTCAGAGGTCCTCATGCTAATGTTTAGCTCCTCAAATCTGGTTCCAGTGCTGTGGACTATTGCAGATATTTCTTGGAATTGGTGCATTACAGCAAAAGTCTGTCTCTTGTCTCTGAACAGTTCCCTGCGAAAAGAGCCTGTGTTCAACGATGAGCTCCCATCCCGCATCCTGTGTGGCACTGTGTCCATCAAGCCCAATGTGAAGGAGTTTACAGAGACCTCGGCTGTGTTTGAGGATGGGACTGTGTTTGAGGCCATCGACTCCATCATCTTTGCAACAGGCTATGATTATGCCTACCCCTTCCTTGATGACTCCATCATCAAAAGCAGAAACAATGAGGTCACCTTGTTTAAAGGCATCTTCCCCCCACTAATGGAGAAGCCAACCTTGGCTGTGATTGGCCTTGTCCAGTCCCTTGGGGCTGCCATCCCCACAGCTGACCTCCAGGCTCGCTGGGCTGCTAAAGTGTTTGCAAGTAGGTCGACCATTCTGTCTTTTATCCATTTAGTCAGTGAACGTTTACTGAGTACCTTCTATATGCCACGTACTGTCCTAGGTGCTAAAGATCTAAAGGGAACAAGACACACACCGTGACCTTAGATAGCCTAAAATAGAGCCAGGGGGATGCTAAAATAGGGGAATTTTTAGGATGTTCTGTACAGGAATATAAATCAGAGGCAGGGAGTGGCAAGAAACAGAGAGATGGACTAGAACACGGACGGCCTTAAGAGCTGTGTTAAAGAGCTCATAGGGAAATTGGAGGGACTCTTGGAGGGAGTGTGCAAGGCTTTAAGCAAGAGAAAGACAGCAGTGGATAACTGCAATGTCAAGATACATTGTGAAGGTCAGAAGGGCCCTGGTGGATGTTGCGGGCACCCGATTGGCATCAAACTGTGTCAGAATAACAATGGCAGGCCACTCCTACTCTATGCACCATCTTGTCCTCCCCCTCCAATCCAGACCCTAGGGTCTACAAGTATGCTTATGTAAGGAAATCAAGAACATGAGGATTACATGGAGAAAGGCAATGTCTCAAATATATAGATTTAATTTACTTCAGTCATATTGATTATTATTAAAGTGTCTTTTTATTCAAGGGTCCAAAAACCTTGGCCAACATAGGTATACCTTACCTAACATACTGTCCATAAAAACTTAGGTAATAAATTTACAGGTAATGAAGAAAACGTTACAATCCTAGAATGGATGTTTTCTAAAAATGTTGTGGGTAAGTAAGCTTCTATTTCAAATGTACACAAAGGATGATTGAATTATCCCTGTTATGAAATCCTTTACAAGGTTGTTCCTCTGTAAAATACTTCCATTGTTTTCCTCTTAAAGGAACAACAGTGCCAAGTACCTGGGGTTTTACAAAAAAAAAAAAAAAAAAAAAAAATGGCTACAGTTCATAAGCCCAAGAAATGTATATGAAACAAAAGATGGTATTTATTCATTCAGCAAATATTTATTGAGCAACCACTATGTGCCAGGCTCCATCTTGGCACTTGGGACACAACATCAAAGCAGACAAAAATTCTAGCAAACATCTGACCACAACCGTACCAGGAGAGGTAAGGTGCTAACAATGACTAGGAAGTATTCATGCACTGTGAATGTCATAATAGCTTTCTGCCATGGTGACAAAGGAAAAAGAGCTACAGTCAGCAATCAGATGACCCCTCCACTGATAACGTATTGCAAAGCTCTAAAATTTTCTGATGCTTCCTGGCCGCAGGCTAATGCTGGAAAACCCATGCGTCCTTCCACTGTTCCATGTTAATAGGCATGTACCTTAGAGTGAAGATTACTTCTGGAAAGAATTCTTAACAAGAGGATGCAAATAAGAAGTATGAAGAAGCTGTTATGATGTTAATATACATAAAGTGTATCTAAGGCATGTTGGGGATTAGGTCCTCCAGGATGTCACAGAAATATGAGATTAGGTGATCTGAAGCTACAAACTTCTTTGTTGCCACTGTCTCACTGCAGGCCAGCCCTGCTATTCATAGAGGGGGGGTCACTGACTTCTCAAGTCTTTATTTCTATAAATTGTTATTCTACTAAAGATACCAAAGGCAGCTCCTCTTGATATAAAATCTTTTAGGGTTACAGTTCATAAATACTACAAAAAAATCAGGGGTGCCTGGATGGCTCAGTCAGTTGGGTGTCTGACTTCAGCTCAGGTCATGATCTCACTGCTTGTGAGTTCGAGCCCCACATCGGGCTCTGTGCTGACAGAGACTGGAGCCTGCTTCGGATTCTGTGTCTCCCTCTCTCTGCTGGCCACCCCCACTCACTCTCTCTCTCTCTCTCTCAAAAATAAATAAAAACATTAAAAAAATAAAATAAAGAAATTTTAAAAAACATTATGAAAAAATCATCATGTGTCATTATATATTTCTGATTTTTTAAAATATTTTTTAATACTTCTTTCCCCATCTCTCTTCTAGACTCATGCATCTTGCCAACTACAAATGAAATGATGGATGACATTGATGAGAAAATGGGGAAAAAACTCAAGTGGTAAGAGATTGTACTTGCTAATGAAACAAACCATAAGATTTTCCTTTATATGTAGGAAAATGTTGATATATTTTACAATATTTTTACTAGTCAAAATTCACATTTTTGGAACACTTGCTATGATCAAGCAGTATGAGATAGGAAAATAATAGTCATTACATGTCACCTGTAGGATAGTACAAACTACACTCTAGAGTAGTTTCTCCCATGGGAGTGATTTTGATCCCCAGGGAACGTTTGGCAAAGTCCAGAGACATTTTTGGTTGTCACAAGTGGGGAGGGCATGCTATTGGCATCTAATGTGTAGAAACTAAGGATGCCGCAAAGCATCCCACAATGCAGAGGACAGGCCTCCTAAACAAAATATTATCCAGCTCAAATGTCTCCAAGAAGTCCTTTCCCATCAGCCACATGTCTGCCAGCAAGTTAACTAGCTGGGAACTGAGCAGTGGCAGCACTGTAATCAGAAAACCAAATGAAGAACCAAACTGAGTTCACCTGCCCTAGTATTTTCTTCTAAAAAGATATTCATTTCGGGGCACCTGGGTGGTTCAGTCGGTTGGACGTCTGACTTTGGCTTAGGTCATGATCTCACAGTTCATGGGTTCGAGCCCCACATTGGGCTCTGCACTGACACACTGGAGCCTGGATCCTGCTTTGAATTCTGTCTGTCTGTCTGTCTGTCTGTCTCTCTCTCTCTCTCTGTCCCTCCCCCATTTGTGCTCTCTCTCTCTCTCAAAATAAAAAGAAAATAAAAAATAAAAGAGCATTCCTTTCTGATTCATCCAAACATGTGTTCTCAAGTACACCATAAATGGGATTTGTAGAAAGTCATTCAAATGGCTAGTCATCACGTATTTAAATGTATTTTTTATGTTAGCTACTTCCATATAAATCAATTCTTTTCCAATTTTATATTAAAATCTGTTGGAAGAATAATTAGATAATGAATCCCATTCGGATGAAGAGGTGACTGTGTAAGAAGATTCTTTCTTCTTTCAAGCTCTAACACATCATTCACTGAGTTCTGCCACACAGTTGCTGGCAAAGGACCTAGAGGAGAGTAGAGGTGGAAGCTTCAGACTCAACAAAATCTCTCCTGCATTTCATCCAGTTCACAGGGTGGCTCTGCGAAGTGGACGCGCATATTCACCATTCACGCAACTCACTCTCCTTACCAGCCTTTATATTACAGGCCAATAGGAATAAGAAGCTAGGAAAGGAGAAGCCCCAAAGTCAACCGCATTTCTTAAATGGAAGCCTGCTCTTCAGGGTTCCTAAAAGTAAATGAGGCCATGCCCCAGAAATCTAACACTGGGGCAGATCCCAAGCAAGGTCATGTAAAGAATAATCATGTGTTAAAGAATAAACTAAGTTGATCCGTCACCTTGGCATCCTGGGGTCCTTTCACTCCAGGCCACAGAAGACCAAATGACATCAAATTTAGATAGAGGTTAGGAAGGAGGAAAAAAAATGAATCGACACATTTATAGCCACAGAACAAATGATAAACTCATTGTTGTGGAAAAAGGGAGGAATGGGATAATCCTGGAGCTGCCGACTAAAATGCTATTTTCTGAGCTAGAAAATAAGAAATTCGTGCTTTATTTACTGTGCCCCTCATTCCCATATGTTCTTTTCTTTCCTCAGGTTTGGCCAGAGCCAGACTTTGCAGACAGATTACATCACGTACATGGACGAGCTGGGCTCCTTCATAGGAGCCAAGCCTAACATACCATGGCTCTTCCTGACTGACCCCCAGCTGGCCTTGGAGGTGTACTTTGGTCCCTGCAGCCCATACCAGTTTCGACTGATGGGACCAGGGAAGTGGGATGGAGCCAGAAATGCCATCCTGACCCAATGGGACAGGACAGTAAAGCCAACCAGGATGAGAGCTGTAGGGAAAGCTCAGAGACCCCAGCACTTTTATAATTTGCTCAGAATTCTTTCATTCCCAGTGCTTTTGCTAGCCGTTTGGCTTACATTTTATTAGTGAGAAAATCCTTTACATCTCAGAGTTTAGCCTAGAAGTTTAATTATTCAGATATGTATGTAGCTTAATTATAGGTATATACACATATGCATACATAAAATCTCAGAGCTGCTCTTTGCTTTCCTGCAGATGTAAAAATTAATTCTGGCCCATTTGACTCAAAGGCTAAAAAAAAAAGGGAAAATACTCGGGCTTTCCCTTTCTGATGAGAATCTATACTCTAAAAAGGCTTTTCACATGCTGAATGGGCAAATTTGGAGATGCTTGAGATGAGGAAGAAGGGGGATGAAGGAGAGTGAGCACAGGTTTGCAGGATGAACAAAGTTTAATAAATTTCTTAAGGGTGTTTCATCATAGGCAGAGATGACATCACAACAATGTTGAATCTTTCAACCCATGACATGGTATATCTTTCCATTTACTTAGATCTTTAATTGCACTCAGCAGTGTTTTGTAGTTTTCTGTGTATAGATATTACCCATCTTAGGTCAGATTTATCCTAAGTATTCCATATTTTTGGATGTTATGATAAATGGTAGTTTAACATTTTTAAATTTCCTGTTGTTTATTGCTAACATATAGAAATGCGATCATTTGTTCTTTTGTTGAATCATCTGTAACTTTTTTGTAGATTCCATAATGCTTCCTACGTAAATAATCACGTTGTCTAAAAATAAAGATAGCTTTACTTCTCCAATTTCAACTTGGATGTCTTTTATCTTTTTCTTGACTTATTGCACTGAAACTCCAGTATAATATTGAATAGAAGTGGTGAGATGAGACATCCTTGCCTTGTTCCTGATCTTAGGAATAAAGCATTGAGTCTTTTACCACTAAGTATGATGTTAGCTATAGATATTTCATAAATACCCTTTATTAAGTTGAGGAAGCTTCCTTCTATTCCTAATTAGCCGACAGTCTTTATCAGGAATGGATGTTCGCTTTTGTTAGATGCTTTTTCTGCTTCTTTTGAGATGGTTTGGGTTAAAATATGGTAAATTACATTGACTATTAAACCAACCTTGCATTGCTGAAATAAACCCCACTTGGTCATGATATATTATCCATTTTATACACGGTGGGATTATATTTGTTAAGGATTTTTGCATGATGGATATTTATCTGTATTTTTTTTTGTAATATTTTCTCTTGGTTTGTATCAATGTAATGACAGTCCCATAGAATGAATAGGAGAGTATTCTTCCTCTTACATTTTCTGGAAGAGTTTGTCTATCATTTGCATTATTGCTTTCTTAAATATTTGGTAAAATTCACCAGTGAAGCCATCTTGACCAAAAGTTCTTTGTGTAAAAGTTTTTAAACTACAAATTCAAGTTCTTTAATAGATATAGGGCTACTCAGGTCATGTGTTTCTTCTTGAGAGAGCTTTGGTAGTATGTGTCTTCTAAGAAATTAGTTCATTTTATCTAAGGGAATTCAATAAAGATACAATGGTCTTTTCAACAGATGGTACTAGAACAATTGGATATATACATATATGAAAAAATTTCAATCAATACTTTGCATCCTATACAAAAATTAACTCAAAATGGATCCTAGAACTAAATGTAAAACCTAAAACTATTCAGGCACCTGAGTGGCTCAGTTGGTTAAGCATCTGACTCTTGATTTTGGCTCAGGTCATGATCTCACGGTTGTGAGATCGAACCCCATGTAGGGGTGTGGATGGAGCCTCCACACTCAGTGCAAAGCCTGCTTAAGACTCTCTTTCCCTCTCCCTCTGTCCCTCCCCGCCCCCAAAAGTAAAAATTAAAAATTAGATTAAATTTTAAAAACCTAAATCTTGGGGCGCCTGGGTGGCGCAGTCGGTTGAGCGTCCTACTTCAGCCAGGTCACAATCTCGCGGTCCGTGAGTTCGAGCCCCGCGTCGGGCTCTGGGCTGATGGCTCAGAGCCTGGAGCCTGTTTCCGATTCTGTGTCTCCCTCTCTCTCTGCCCCTCCCCCGTTCATGCTCTGTCTCTCTCTGTCCCAAAAATAAATAAACGTTGAAAAAAAATTAAAAAAAAAAAAAAACCTAAATCTTATGAAACTTCTGGAAGAAAACATAAGAGAAGATCTTTCAGTTAGGCAAAGAGGTCTTAGACAATATCAAATGCAAAATCCAAAAAAAATGTATAAATTAGGCTTTATCAAAATTAAGAACTTCTATTCTTGAAAAGACAGCATTAAGAGAATGAAAAGACAAACTACGGGGTGAGTGGGTGGCTCAGTCTGTTAAGTGTCCAGGTCCCGATTTCAGGTCAGGTCATGATCTCACAGTTCCTGCCCTTGAGCCACACGTGGGGCTCTCTGCTGTCAACGTACAAGCTGCTTCAGATCCCCTGTCCCCTTCTCTCTCAGCCCCTCCCCCACTTGCATCCTCTCTGTCAAAAATAAATAAACATTAAAAAAATAAAATAAAATAAAATAAAATAAAATAAAATAAAATGGAGTCGTGGAGTCTGGAACAGGGAGCTCTCACATCCTACCACTCATTGCAGCCCTTCACAGACCTAGTCCTTCACAGACCCAACAGGAAAAAGTCTACTTTGCAGGGTGCCTGGGTGGCTCAGTTGGTTAAGCGACCGACTTCGTTGGGCTCAGGTCATGATCTTACAGTCCGTGAGTTCGAGCCCCGCGTTGGACCCTGTGCTGACAGCTCAGAGCCTGGAGCCTGCTTTGGGTTCTATGTCTCCCTCTCTCTCTGCTCCTCTCCCGCTCATGCTCTGTCTCTCTCTCTCTCTCTCTCTCCTTCAAAAACAAATAAAAACATTTAAAAAGAAAAAAAAAAAAAAAAAAGAAGTCTACTTTGCTACTAGGGAAGGAGGAAGAAAGGCTTTCCTCCTCCCCCAGTAACAACCCAGCCAATGAGATACTCGCACAACTCAGCCAATGAAAAGCCACTACCCTTGGAACTCTCAGTTTGCTCCAATGGATTTCTTGTTTACAACAACTCCTCCCAACACCCCCCCCCCCCCACTCTAAAAGGGAATGTTCTCCTGCTTCCTTCTGCAGACTTGCCTTATGGCTTTTGCTATACTTGGCATGTTCCAAACTGCAGATCCTCTGCTATCTCTGAATAAACCCATTCTTCTAGTAAATGGACTGTTTTACTTTTAAGGTCAACAGAGCCATAGATATGGATTAAATCAGCTAGGAAGGAGATGTAGGAGAATGAAAAGAAAATAAGGAGAGAACCCCAGCCAGAAAAGTAAAAGGAGACCAAAAAAGAAATAACTGGAACCGTGGAAGAGAAAACCGGGAGACGATAATATGCTGGAATACAGGAAAAGGAGTGTCAAGGAGTTAGTAACTCCTTGCTCATTAACATGACAGTTTCAAAATCTATTAACTCCATTAATCTCAATGGATTAATTAATTAATTAATTAAATTAATTAATTAAACTCTCAAAATCTATTAACTCATTAACTCCATGCTCATTAACATGACAGTTTCAAAATCTATCTGTAAGAATTCGTGAGAAAAAGGAGTCTAGAAAATTTCGAGGAAGACAAAAGTAGGGGAGGAAATGCTTTGTCAGGTGTCTAAACATAGTATAAAGATACAATATTGTGAATGTGCTACGAGTATGAATGAACACACAGATTAATGGGTCAGAAGAAATGGTCCAGGAAAACATACAGTCCTCAGAAGAAAATCAGTAAAGTGAACAAAAAAAGGGCCACAGGAGGGAATAAAGGGAATCATCCCTACTGAGAGAGCCCTGTCTGCAAAGTTCTGGAGCTATGAACAAGCAGGGCACATTTAAAGAAGCGGCAGAAATCCTTCATGACTTCAGGGGGAGTTGGAGGGGAAAGGCAAGGGAGAGTCTGGAGAAGAAAACAGGACCCTCTAGTGGAAGAGAGATTCTCCTTCTGAAATCTAGCAAGTATCTGAGCTTTGAGTAGAAGATCTGGAACGAAGAGATCGAGTTACCAGCATGCTGCTACAGAGACCAAGAGCAGCCCTATGTACATGACATGCCGGGATGTGTTTACCAATTTCTTTAAAGAGATAAGACCACAAGCTGGTAATATGATACCTTGCAAATCAACAAAGAATGCAATGAATGCAATGAATGCAATGTCCTAATGTGGCTTTTAATAAAAAGAAAATAGTTGATGGCACAATAAATACTAAGGGGAGCGTTTTTTAAAGCCACAAGGAAGTGATAACTGAAATCCTTGTGCAATTTAAAGTTTACCTCTTACATTGAACTACAGTGGCCCAAACTCATTCAACTGTCTTCTGCTTAGACTGACTACCCTTCCTTACCTTGTATAAAAAGACGCATAACCAGATCCTTAATGTCTATGTTTGTGAATCACTCCATAGCAACTACCTTTGCACATTTCCACACGTCTCATAACTGTGTCCTGTCTGGGGAAATCAAAGGCAGTCTCAAAAGGTGAAAAGAGCCCCCAAAGAAGCATTTTTCAACTAAGAAAAATGGCACAACAAAGAGGAAAATTGTAGTCGCTTTTCCTTCTTTCTAAAGCTTACTGCCAAGAAGACCATGGTTAAGCTTGGATTTTGTTCTAAAATTTAGGGGTTTTCTCCACATTTCTTTTCTGGATATGTTATAATTCTGGGTCTCTGTTTACCTTAAAGCTCATAACTTATGGAGGTGTTTGCATTTCTTTTAAATATCTGGTTGTGACAGGGGGTGCCTGGGTGGCTCAGGCAGTTAAGCATCTGACTTTTGATTTCAGCTCAGGTTAATGATCTCATGGTTCCTGAGTTTGAGCTCCCCACCCCCACGTCCACCCCTGGCATTGGGCTCTGTGCTGACAGTGTGGAGCCTGCTTGGGATTCTCTCCCTCTCCTTCTGCCCCTCCCCTGCTCTCTCTCTCTCCCTCTCAAAATAAATATATAAACATTAAAAAAATAAATATCTGGTTGTGACAGGGCTTATTTTTGGTCAGATTCACTGTTTCATTTACATGTATATAATATTCCTTTGTTCTATAAATATGTTACACTTGACAAAATGCAATGGATCTAAAATATTTTTTTTAAGACACAGTGCATGCAAGTGGGAGAAAGGGACAGAGGGAGAGACAGACAAGACAGACAGAATCTCAATCAGGCTCTATGCTCAGCACAGAGCCCAATGTGGGGCTCAATCCCACGACCCTGATATCATGACCTGAGCCAAAATCAAGAGTTGAATGCTCAACTGACTAAGCCACCCAGGTGACCCAGATCTAAAATATTTTTAACAAATATTAGAAGACTCAAAAAATTTAATGCCAGACCAGTGGGGGCTTTTAACCAGGGAAGTGGTATAAATTAAATTAACAATATGAGAAAATAATCTGGCATCAGGGTGGAGAATTTATTCTAAGTGGGCAAGAGTAGAAATACAAAGATGAGTTAAAAAGCATTATGAAAATCTAGGCCTATTTTCAACAGTTTTGAAGTTGTGATAATTCCAAAAAAGTTATGGCTGAGGTGTCCCTTTATTTTATCTATAAAAGCGGAGTTTCATGAACTTTAATACTATCAACAAAATCATAACAGACAGCTTTAACTATTATAAAGTACAAAATGCTTTAATATTTGGAAGCAATCACATTCCCATAACAATGTGCTATTATAAACAATTTCTTGTTTGTTTAAGTACATTCTTGAAAGACTTTGTGCAACAATTTGTCCAATGGTACAAGTGTGTGCAATACATGGTCCACACTCTGTACTCAATAAATATTTACTAAGTAAATAGACATATCATTTTTTTAATCATTTTTTTTTTAAAATAGCTCCTCATTCAGATGTTATACCAGTGGACCAGCTTTATGCCCCACCTTAATTTCTACCCATGAAATATTCTTAAGTATTCTACCCATGAAATATTCTCATAGAATAAAGTACAAGCTATAATCCCAGCTATAATCTCAGAATATTTAAGAACAGGCCAGAAATTATCTTTGACTTTTAAAGTTAAACTATATAACTTTAAGTGACACAAATATAGTAGGATTAAGAGTTATGGATGTGTCTGCAGAAAAGATAACCAGCAAAAATTCAAGTATGTTTGTTTTCTTATTGGAGGTATTGTTGTTAATGTGAAGGATTCAGTTCAACATACTAAAGAACTTCCTGATAGTGAGGACAGCCAAAAGCATGAGCACCAAAAAGAAATTCAGCACCTGCTTTTCTGAGAGGTTTTATAAAGGTAATAGTCCTCCATAAATCTCACTCAATCTCCATGTAGAATGCACAATGTCACAGAGTGTGAGCTAACATTGATTTGTGCCAATGATGATTTTCGTTTTTAAGTTTGAAAAGCAAATGAATAAAGTGAACACTCTTTCAGTGAGGAACACTTACCCTAATTAAGAAAACAGACTAATCATGTGCTATTGCAACACAAAATCTTCAAAAATAAGAATTATGGCAATTATAAATAATTATCTCTTTGCAAAGAAGTATCCCTGCTCCAAGGTTCTTGCCACCTATGGAAGTAATCATACTGCATTTATTTGAAATTAATCATTATTCTAACTTTTCATTAGTTTTCACTGAGACTAATGAAAGGCAACTACTAGTCAGCCTCTTTGCCTTAAATTCAAAACTAGTAGGAATATATCAACAACTCTTAAGGCATCCTAGTAGTTAAGAGACCATTTCATTGACTTTGAATAAGAGAACCATTTAGCAACTAGTACATGCAGAGCATTGTGCTAGGAAGGAAAAAAATAACTAGATCCTGTCTCCCAAGAATTTATTATCTAAATGAATACATATACACAAGTACATATATCAGCAAAAACTCTAGACTACTTGGGGACAGTGATGGCTGTACAGTGACCCATCCTGCTGGATCTCCTCATCAAATGATTTGAAACATGCTTCTCAGTATAACTTGAAGACAGAGTGCCAAAGCTGCAAAATAACTGGAATTAAAGAGAAAACTCACCAAATTACAGTGTATCGTCTCTCACTTGGCCACCCACCTCATTCTATTGCAAGATCGGGTAGAGGTTGGCCAAGAAAAACCTCATGGAAGAAAAGACAGGGAAGCTAGCGAAAGGGGCTACATACACTAGAAAATACTTAAAAAAAAAAAAAAAAAGGCATCAAGGCAGGTCAGAGCACAGACTACTGGGAAGGAATTTCAAATCTAGGAGTCTGAAGAACCAGACACCATTTAAAAGGATTGGCACAATATGAAGTGGGGGGGGGGGGGGGGGCGCGTGGCATAAACGTACTGACGGCAGTCAATGAGACAGTCCTTGAAATGCATAGTTCTAGGGGAGAAAAGAAAAGAAGACAGGCACTTTGGAAAGTCTGTTGTAAAATAAAAAGAAGAAAAAAAGAAAAGGTAAAATGGAGAGTCCTGTAAGACAGAAAAGAACCACAAAATTTGGAGGACTCCTAACCCCTCTACCATAATTAAAGAAACAAGCAAACTGTTAAATACCTGAACTTTTCTATTCCTTCAGAAGAGGACACCATTAAATGAGGAATCTAATAAGACATCTCAATATCATAAAAATAAAGAAGATGAAGGTTATGCTATGTCTAGATAGATGGATAGATAGGTAGATAGCTAGATAGGTGTGAGGGAGGGATTGAGGGAGGGAGGGAGGGAGGGAAGGAAGGGAAAAAGAGGAAGGAAGGGAGGAAGGAAGGAAGGAACAGATAGGAAGGAGGGAAGGAGAGGAAAAAGGAAGGAAGGAAGGAAGGAAGGAAGGAAGGAAGGAAGGAAGGAAGGAAGGAAGGAAGGGCAACAAAATCCTTTCCCAGAGATCCACTGGAAAAGTTCTATTTATGTCTCCTTGGCCAGAATTTAAAATGCATGGTGACTCCTAAGTGCAAGGGCATCTGAAATAATCATCTTTCCCAGCCAAGGCAGAATGGGAAAAATGAACTTGGAAGCTCTTGGATAGCCATTAAACAGTGTATGTCATATCTCTCATGTGTCATCCTCACACTTGATTAGTAAGTAGTTCAGCTAGATATAAAATCACAAGCCTAAAATCAAATTATCTTAGACTTTTGAAGTCATTGCCTCTTTGCCTTCTACTATTGTATTATAAAAGCCCATTGTCATTTCCATTCTTTGCCCTTTAAGCGTGACTTGTATTTCTTTTTCTAGAAGGTGATGGGGCTTTCTTTTTAATCCCTGCAGTTTTGAAATTTCATGGTGAAATGCCTGGTTTGGGGTCTTTTCAAATTTCCAGGTCTGGAACTTCATCAATTCAATTTCTACAAAGATCAAACCTCCAGTTATCCATCCAAGATGAAGGAAGGTCAGTCTGGTGGTTGTGCAACATGGAAGTAAGAAATATCTGTTCCATAAACAAACTTTCAGCCACTCATGTTTTGTCTTTTTACTGATACCTTTGCAGTTCCTGATGTCTCCAGTCCCTAAACCACCACCCCCTGACTTCATCTGGTGTAAATTCACCTTTACATGTTAGCATCCCCCTTGCAAGCTCAGTGTTAACTCTCATTTCTGATGACTCATCAGCTCACTTCCTGTCTTCAGAAAATGTGCTGATATTTCTTCTCTACTTTAATCTCCTCTCTGATTTTCTATATCCTTTAAGTTTATGACTTTTTTATTTTTTATTCTCATTTGTGTGAGATTTCAAAAGGTAGCAGAGAGAAAAAAAATATATGTTTCAATCCACCATATGTAGCCTGGAGTTTTCTCAAGTACACCTGTAGTGTGAAGAATGAATCTGTAGGGGTGGGAGGTGGCTAAGGTGGTTGGTGGGATGGGCTAAGACGGAGAGTAGGGAGACAATCGAGACTTTCAGTTTGAAGTGATGACAATCCAACTTATGATAGTAGCAGGAATAACGGAGATAAGAGGACAAGCTTGAGACAAACTAAATTGATAGAAACAGCTGGGGTTGGTGATTAGTTGTAAAGGAGCAGCGTAACAGGTACTGTATATCAGGTTGTGCAGGTTACACTTCAACCGTAGCAACAGTAAGTTCCAGCCTCTGGCTGGGATGATCAGCGAAGACCCCAAAGACGGGTAGGAGTTTGACAGATGGAAATGGAAGCTGGGCATTCCAAACGAGGTGATCAATCATTACCATTTATTTGTAACAAGTGTTCTGCAAAGACTATAACTCGGACTATTTTGAAACTGAAAAAACTATTTTGATAGATACAATCATCTTCTGTCTTCCTGAATGGGGACTATCATTTGCCTTTTGAGGCAAACACTCCCTCTCTGTTCCCTTTGGCTTTTACTTCATCACCCTATTGTTTCAGCAATGACCATGCAAGACAAGTGTTCACACCTTACTAAGGCAAGCCTGGAGGAAGTCACCCAAATGAAGATGTTGTGTTGATCATGGACTAATAACAAGTGTTGTGCTTGTGTGTGTTTATTTTGTTATAATAATTATATATTTTCATGGTTCAAAAACTTTAAAATAAAAAGTGAAAAATCTTATTTTCACCCATGACTTCTATTTTCCCAGGTCCCAATTCCCTTCTTTTTAGTTCCCACCCTCTCCCTGGTCCCCTCAGGTAGTCACTTTTATTAATGTCCTGAATAATTTTGCATAGTTTATTTATGAAAGTATGGGAAAATTAAAATGTACTTTCTTATTTGCCCTTGTTTTAGACAAAGTACAGCAAAATATATACACTGTTCTATACCTTGTTTTTGTACTTAATAATATACCTTGGCACTATGTATACAGAGAACCTTTTAAAAACTGCATACTATTCAATGTGATTTCTTGAATCAGTCTCCTATGGGCATTTTGATTGTTTTCAATGTTCTTCCGTGCTTCTTCAATGAATAATTTTATACACAAATCATTTCATCTACTATTCAACTGTATTTGTAGGATTAAATGTTTTGTTTAGAAATAAAAATTGGGTGTTTTAGCAAAGCTATGACCCTTTGGAACTAGTGAAATGTTTGGCATTGGGGTTTGCTTTGCTTTGTTTTGATTTTTTCATAAATCTGGAGCTAGACCAACCTAGGCTTACAACCAGTTGTTGGGCGATTATGTGACCTTCTGTTTATTTATGATTCGGTTTCCAGCATACAAATGTAGAAATGAGAATACAGCAAAAAGGAACATTCAGGCAGTCCTTCCCTGAGAGGAAAGAGTAAAATAGAAAGATACTGGTCTCAGTGGCACAATATGCCCCAACTGTCAGGGTTGCCCACATGGTGTCGAACTCCATAACTCCAGCTTTGGGATAGCTCTACCGCCATTCTAACAGTCTACTGTTATTTACTATATGGTCATTCTAGTATTATGGTTTGTTCAGATCGTGAACATAGAAGATACCCTTCTTTATGGGCATGAATTTTCCAAGAATAGTATTAAGTTCTTATTGTCAGTTGTACTGAGAAAGGGATAATTCTCAGGAAGCAAATGAGTTGGGCAGTGGTGATTTTCTCTCTGGGTTTTGGAGGTGGCCAGTTCTGGACTCTGAGATTAGCCTCTGGTAGAAGCTAAGCAAAGAGTCAGTGTGGTGAAGGACTCCGAGACTGTTTGTCATAGAAAAAAATTGAAAAAAAATATAAATATTCACCAGTGGAGAAGAATTAAATGAATTGCAATATATTTATATCAAGGAATTAAATAAAGGTTTTTAGATTTAGAAAACATAGATCTCACAAAGATAGTGTTGAGCAGAAACACAAGTTGCTCAAGCATTTACATGGCATGATACATTTTTCTGATAGTATAATGTTTGAGTTATGCATCTATAGCAAAAGTATAAAGAAATACACAAAAAAAAGATAATAAATTCAAGAGCCTGGGTACCTTTGACAGGCATGGAAAGGGATAAAATCAAGCAGGGCACAAAGAAGGCTTCAACTGGGAGGTAAGTACACGAGTGTACTCATATTATACTTTTTATATGTCTTAAATATTTTGTAATGTATTTATCAGCATTAAAAAATTACATCTCCATCTTTGCAGTACAATTTAGGATTTAGGGCAAAGTGGTCTCAGAGTGAGGGCACATACAAAGTTGGGCAAAGAGGAATAGCTATGCCAAGAAGGCATTCTCTCACAAGGCCTTCAGCAATGGAATGTTGGCAAGATGTAAAGAGCAGAAGAAACTAAATGATTTTTTTTTTTCTGGACCTATATGAAATCTTAGGAAACTATCAGAAATAGCTGAAATTCACTGAAGTCTTCCAGCTATGACTGATTAGCTTATTCTAGGCCAGTCTTCCCACTAACAACTAGAAATACAGTATAAAACTTTTTTTTAAATATTTGTTTAAAAAGTGTCAGGGAGCTACCAAGACAGCAAAAACCAAGACCTGGAAAAAAGGAGAGCTCACTGAAGGTGAGCCAGACAGTCAGCTTCACTGTGTGTTTGAGGCATGTACCATTTAGAAAGTAGAAACCAAGATGCTGGGGGCACCCGGGTGGCTCAGTAGGTTGAGCGTCCAACTCTGGGTTTTGACTCAGGTGATGATCTCATGGTTCACGAGTTCAAACTCTGTATCAGTCTCCACAATGACAGTGCAGAGCCTGCTTAGGATTCTCTCTCCCTCTCTATGCCCCTCCCCCCCCTCAAAATAAATAAACAAATAAACTTTAAAAAAATAAAAAGAAATGAGAGGCTGGATTTTTTAAAACCCCAAGGAGCTAAGGAGATAAAAATTAAAGTTCCAAGAGGAAGGGATACTGAAAATATCCAGAGTCTTTGAGACTAATCAAAAGATTTTAGTGAGCCAAACCCAGCCTAACTGCCTTCCAGAGCACCCAGAGAGATAATCTATGGACCTGGAAATAAAACTGATGAAAACCAAATACAAATAGAATATTTTAAGATCATCAACAGGCTAATCAAAAGGAGACTTCCCAATCAAAATGATGGAATTCAGAAAGCAATAAAATAATTTTTTCTAAGTGCTGGGAGGATGCTGATACTGCCAATCCAGAATTCTATACCTTATGAAAATGTCCTTCAAAAACGAAAGTAAAATATGGGAATGCAAGCTGGTGCAGCCACTCTGAAAAACAGTACAGAGGTTCCTCAAAAAACTAAAAATAGAACTAACTGACGACCCAGAAATTGCACTATTAGGTATTTATCCATGGAATACAGGTGTGCTGTTTTGAAGGGACACATGCACCCCCATGTTTATAGCAGCTTATCAACAATAGCCAAAGTATGGAAAGAGCCCAAATGTCCATCGATGGATGAATGGATAAAGAAGAAGTGGTATGTAGATACAATGGAGTATTACTCTGCAATCAAAAAGAATGAAATCTTGCCATTTGCAACTACGTGGATGGAACTGGAGGGTATTATGCTGAGTGAAATTAGTCAGAGAAAGACAAAAATCATATGACTTCACTCATATGAGGACTTTAAGAGACAAAACAGATGAACATAAGGGAAGGGAAACAAAAATACATAAACATATATTGCATATTACATTCCATATTACAAAAATATAAAAGCATATAAATATAAAAACAGGGAGGGGGACAAAATGTAAGAAACTCTTAAATATGGAGAACAAACAGAGGGTTACTGGAGGGGTTGTGGGAGGAAGGATGGGCTAAATGGGTGAGGGGCACTAAGGAATCTACTCCTAAAATCACTGTTGCACTATATGCTAATTTGGATATAAATTTTTCAAAAATTTTAAATAAAATTTTTAAAAATGAAAGTAAAATAATTCATTAAAAAATAGAGAAAGAATCTGAGATAGTTACCAGCAGACCCACACTAATGGAAAATCAAAGTTCTTTGGGCAAATAAAAATGATCCCAGATTGAAGCATGGAAATACTAAGGAATGAATAGGTAAATATGTGTGTAAGTTTAAATGAATATTGATGGCAGAAAGCCACAGCCAAAATGTCTAATGAGGTATTACATATATGAAGAATTAAATATATATGACAATAGTACTACAAAAGGTATGAGGGTAGTAAATAAATTTAAGTATTATGTAGACCTTTCATTGTCTCGGATGTGGTAAGAATTCAAATATATTTTGAGCTTTATGAAGCCCAGGATGTATACTGTGATCCCTAAGGAAACTCCTAACAGAATAGCAAAAGACAACTCAACAAATGAGTTAATGGGGGAAGAAGGATAAATACATTTCATTAATTGGAGAGTAAGCACAAGAGGACAAAAAGAAAAATAGAATAGGTGAGGCAAATAGAATACAAATGGTAAAATGGAAGACTTATAGATCAAATGAAATAGATAGAGCGTTCCAATTAAAATGTCAGAGTATGTTTTTCAGAAGAAATATCTGTGGGACTCTGCAAAAGGCTGTTTGAGGAAATGGCAAAAAGTTATGTGGGAATGAAGTCTAGGAAGAGTGCTGGGATACAACAGACTGTGAGAATAAACAGGCTTTTGATTTTTGCTCCATCAATTAGAATTAACCCTGAAGCAAATACCGCCGGTCCCAGGCTCAATGCTGGAAGGTGATGGGTAGAAACATGAAGAAGAACCAGCTCAGCTGTTACATAAGGCTTTCATTGAATTAATTTCCTTGATCAATGTCCCACAATCTACTCCACTCCCCACACTGACCACAGCGGAGTTTAGGGCTTGTAGTTTGGTTCAGTGATCGAAAGAGGACTTAGATGGCCTGGATTCAAAGGCCTCCTTGTTGCATGATTTCCAGCATTTTAGTTAATTCTGTGTATCTGCTTTCTCTCTCATAAAATGCAGGTAACAGGATTTATTCACTCATAAGATTGTTGTAACAATGAAGCATTGCTTAACAAGGCTTGGTTATTAATAAATAATAGGTAGGATAGTGGTTTCATAGCCTTCATTGTTAAGGATACCTCCCATCCCTGCTCCATCCTTTTCCTGTGTGTTCTAGGCCATGGCTTCTACTCTGGCTTATCAAGATGATCCCATCCTAATTCCACCTTCCAGAACCTTCATCAAAATCTGGCCCAGAGATAAGCAAAGTCTTGCACATGAATGCATATAGCAGCAATATTCATGATAGCTAAAAAGTAAAAGCAACCTAAATGTCCATCAACAGATGAATGGATAAATAAATAAGCTGTGGTAACTATACAATGAAATATTATTCATCAATAAAAAGAAGTACTGATACATGCTAAAAATGGATGAACCTTGAAAATGTTATGCTAAAGTGAAAGAAGCCAGTCACACACACGCGCACACACACACACACAACGCGCGCGCGCACACACACACACACACACACACACACACATACACACACACAAAACATACATGATTCCATTTTTATGGAATGTTCAGAGTTGGAAAATCTATAGCAAGAGAAAGTAAAAACAAATTAGTGGTTGCCTGTGACCAAGGGTGTTTGAGTGATTGCTAATGGGTACAGTTCTTTGGGGACTGATAAAAATGTTCTAAATTTGCTCGAGGTAATGGTTACGCAACTCTGTGAATATACTAAAAACTATTAATTTGCATATTTTAAATGGCTAAATTATATATCATATGAAACTATTTTTAAAAAATCTGATCCCAGGAGCGCCTGGGTAGCTCAGTCAGTTGAGCATCTGACTTTGGCCCAGGTCGTGATCTTACAGTTTGTGAGTTCGAGTCCCATGTCGGGCTCTGTGCTGACAGCTCGGAGCCTGGAACCTGCTTCGGAATCTGCGTCTCCCTGTCTTTCTGCCCCTCCCCCATTGTGCGTATGCATTATCACTTTCTCTCTCCCAAAAATAAATAAACTTAAAAACAACAACAACAACAACAAAAATCTGATCCATGGAACATTTCCTTATTGGACCTGCCTCAGAAAATACAGAACACATAGAAGTGATGGGACTATATACATCACACAGGAGACACAGATGTGTTCACTCAGGCAGAAAAAACGGAGTCATAATCAAGGGACAATAAAACTAGTTTTGCTTGTCATCTGCCTAAGGTCTAGAGTCACTTAATGAGAGAACTTGTCCTCCTGGCTCAGTAATTGCTGTCCTCAAGGAGTGAGACATGGTTTAGTTTTTGTCTTTGTTTTTGCTTCATGAGTTAAAATAAACATAACATAAAATTTACCAACTTAGCTATTTTTAAGCGTACAGTTCAGTGCTACCAAGTACACTCACATCGTGTGGCCATCACCACCATCCATAACACTTTTCACTTTGTAAATCTGAAATTCTGTAACTCTTCATTCTCTCTCCCCTCCAGCCCCCAGCAACCCCCATTTATCTTCTGTCTTTATGATTTGACTGCTCTAAATACTTCATATAGGTGGACTCATATATGTCTTTTTGTGACTGGTTTATTTCACCTAGCATAATGTCCTCAAGGTTCTTTCATATTGTAGCCTATTGCAGAATTTCTTTCCTATTAAGACTAGATAATATTCCATCATATATATATTATATTCCATTTTAATATTCCATTATATATTACATATATTATATTCCAGTTTAATATAATATAATATATATTCCATTTTATATATGCATTAAAGATATACCTTATATCACTATATATATACACACTTTATATCCATATATATGTATATACATATAGATATATACATATATATATATCACATTTTGCTTATCCATTCATCATCCAACGGACACATGAGTTGCTTCCACGTTTTAGCTATTGTAAACAATGCTGCTATGAACATGGGTGAACAAATATCTCTTTGAGACCCTACTTTCAAATCTTTAGGTTATATACCTAGAAGTAGAGTTACTAGGTTGTATGGTAATTCTGTTTTTAATTTTTTGAGGAGGCTGCATACTGTTTTCCACAATGACTATATCATTTTACATTTCCACCAACAGTTCACAAGAGTTCCAATTTCTCCACATCCTCACCAACACTGGCTGTTTTCTGGGGTTTTTTGATAGTAGCCATCCTACTGGTTGTGAGAGGGTATCTCATCATAGTTTTGACTTGCATTTCCCTAATAATTACTGATGATGGGCTTTTTTTTTATGTGCTTATCAGCCATCCATAGATTTTCTTTGGGGGAGTGTCTGATGAAGTCCTTCCCATTTTTTTAATTAGGTTTTGTGTGTTTTGTTGTTGAGTTTTAGGAGTCTCTATATATTCTGGATACTAATCCTTTATCAGATACAAGATTCGCAAATATTTTCTCTCATTCTGTGGGTTGCCTTTTTACTCTGTAGACAGTATCTCCTGATATGCAAAAATTTTTAATTTTTATGAAGTCCAATTTGTCTATGTTTTCTTTCATTGCCTGTGCCTTTGGTGTCATATCCAAGAAATCATTGCCAACACCAATGTTGTGAAGATTTTGTCCTATGTTTTCATCTAAGAGTTTCATTGTTTTAGATCTTATGTATAATTCCTTGATCCATTTTGAGTTAATTTTTATATATGGTGTTAGATAAGGATCTAACTTGATTCTTTTGCATATGGATATCCAGTTTTCCCAACACCATTTGTTGATAAGACTTTCCTTTCCCCCATTGAATGGACTTCACATCCTTGTCAAAATTCATGTGATCATATATTCAACGGTTTATTTCTGGACTCTCTCTTCTATTCCATTGGTCTGTATGTCTGTCTTTATGCCAATACCATGCTGCTTTCATTATTGTAGACTTGTAGTAGTTTTTAAATCAGGACATGTAAGTCCTCCAGTTTTGCTCTTTTTCAAGATTGTTTCGGCTATTCAGGCAGGATCCCTTGAGATTCCATATAAATTTTAGGATGAATTTTTCTATTTCTGAAAAAAACACATTATTGGAATTTTTACAGTAATTCAAGTGAATCCTCAGATTGTTTGGGATAATATTGGAATTTACCAATATAAATCTTCCCAATCCATGAACATTGGATGTGTTTCCACTTATTTGTGTTTTCTTTAATTTCTCTCAGCAATGTGTTATAGTTTTCATTGTACAAGTTTTTCATCTCCTTGGTTAATTCATTATTTTATTCTTTTTGATGCTATTATAAAGTAAATTATTTTTGTAATTTCCTTTTCAGATGGCTCACTGTATATAGAAATACAATCTATTCTTGTGTGTTGACTTTGTATCCTGCTACTTGCTGAATTCATTTATTAGTTCTAACAGCTTCTCTATGGAGTCTTTAGGATTTTTTATATGTAAGATCATATAATTTGCAAAGAGAAATAACTTTACGTTTTTCCTATCAGATGCCTTTTATTTCTTTTTCTTGACTAATTGCCCTCACTAGGACTTCCAGTACTAGATTAAATAGTAGTGGTGAAAACAGGCATCCTTTCCTTGTTCCTGATCTTAGAGGAAAAGCTTTCAGTCTTTCACAGTTGAGTATTATGTTTGTTGTAGGTTTTTCATATATGGCTTTTCTTATGTGGGGGTAGTTTCCATTTTATTCCTACCTCATTGAGTGTTTTTATCATAAAACAGTGTTGAATTTTGTCAAATAATCTTTCTGCGTCAACTGAAATGATCATGTGAGGGTTTTTTCCTTCACTTTTTTTGATGTGGTTTATTACACTGATCAATTTTCATATGTTGAACCATCCCTGCATTTCAGGAATAAATCCCACTTAATCATGGAGTATAATCCTTTTAATATGCTGCTAAATTCTGTTTGCTAGTATTTTATCGAGGATCTTTGCATCAATGTTCATAAAGGATATTTATCTATAGTTTCCTCTTTTTTGTAGTGTCTTTGACTTTGGTATCAGGGTAATTCTGGCCTCATAGAATGAATTATGAAGTGCTCCCTCCTCTTCAATTTTTTGGGAAAGTTTGAGAAGGATTGGATTAGTTCTTTAAGTGTTTGGTAGAATTCACCAATGAAGCCATCAAGTTCCAGGCTTTTCTTTGTTGAGACATTTTCAGTTTTTTATTTAATCTCCTTGAATTAGATTTGGATTGTCTATTCTTTGTGATATAGTCTTGATAGCTTTTTTGTTTCTGGGAATGTGTCCATTTCATCTAGGTTACCTCATTTTTTTGCATACAATTGTTCATAGTAGTACCTTACAATTTTCTATTTCTGTGGAATAGATAGTAATGTCCCCAGTTTCATTTTTGATTTTAGTAATTTGAGTTTTCTCTCTGTGTCTTTCTTTTTCTTTATGAGTCTATCTAGCTGTTAATTTTGTTGATCTTTTCAAAGAACCAAATTTTGTGTTCATTGGTTTTTCTTGGTTGTTTTATATTCTCGTTTTTCATTTATAATTCATTTATCTCTGCTTAATCTTTATTATTTCCTTCCTTCCACTAACTTTGTTAGTTTGTTCTTTTTTAGTTTGTTCTTCTTTTTTCTACTTCCTTAATTTGTAAAGTTAGGTTATTGATTCGAAATCTTTCTTGTTTGGTAACGTTAGTATCTATAGCTATAAATTTCCCCTTAGCACTGCTTCTGCTCTGTCCCATAAGTTTTGTTACATTGTGTTTTTATTTTCATTTGTCTGTAAGTATATTCAGTTTCCCTTGCTATTTATTCTTTGAGCCATTGTTTAAACTGTGTTGATTTCAACAATTTTGTGAGTTTTCCACTTTTGTTTGTTATTGATTTCTAAATTCATTCCGTTGTGGTTAGAGAAGATACTTTGTATCGTATCTACCTTCTTAAATCTATTGAGACTTAATGGGTGCCTAACACATACTCTGTTCTGGAAAATGTCCCATGTGCACTTGCAAAGAATACATATGCTGTTTTTGTTGGGTAGAGTGTTCCGTATATGTCTGTTAGGTCCAGGTGGCTTATTGTGTTGTCTAAGAAGCATGGTTTTAAGAAGAAATTTTCAGTTGAAACATAAAACAGAAAGTTAAAATTGAAGGAGGAAGAGATACCACAGATGATATACACCTTGTTTTCATGGGAGTAACCATAATGAAGGGAGCTTGAACTCTTCTAGCAATGTCTGAGGGGAGTGACTGCAAGGCCCAAACCATGTGGATGGGTGATATAGTGCCAACACCCTCAGTCATACTTGCAAATCCAATCTAAAGTCTTCTCAGGGCACCTGGGTGGTTTAGCCGGTTAGGCCTCCAACTTCAGCTCAGGTCATGATCTCACGGTTTGTGAGTCCAAGCCCAGCATCAGGCTGTTTGCTCTCAGCACACAGTCCGCTTTGGATCCTCTGTCCTCCTCTCTGCCCCTCTTCTGCTAGCATTCTCTCTCTCTCTCTCTCTCAAAAATAAATAAAACATTTTTTGAATTAAAAAAAATAAATTCTTCTCAACAACTTTGTACCTATAATAAAATTCTAATTGATAAAGATAAAATCTCAGATCTCAGACCCGAGAATATTACAGTTAGTGACCTTACTTCACTCTAATGCCCTGCCTTCATGAATCCTCCTATTGTCTTCCAACAAGCGGCTACCTAACTTCTGTTTGAATACTTGCCATGATAGGGAATTTGCTATTTTACAAAACAGTATGGTCCATATTTATACACCATTGTTAGCCAGAAGGTCTTCCTTATTCTGGGGCAAATTCACCTTTTCTGTAACATTCACATACTTGGTCCTAGATAGACTTTTATGTCCATCCAAAATAGACTTATATAAACATTTTCATATAACAGCCTTTTGCAGTCAATTGTCATGTACATATACCCTCTAGGTTAAATATCAAAAGTTTCTTCAGTGGCTCCATATGTGACAAGGTTTTATGCTCATTATCATCCTGGTTATTCTTAAACTTCCCAGTAGCCAAGCTAAGCCTGTTCCCATGTCCATAAAACAAGGATGGATGCTAATGCCTATGGTTCTAAACTAATCAAAATGAATTAATCTCTGTGAAAGTTGTTTACACATTAAAACATTTTGTAAAGGTGAAATACTATTCAAGCGTATCTGCTTCTTGAAAGGCAACTTGGCAAAACATAGTAGATACTTGCAACTCAAATGTAATCCAAGGACTTGCAACATTGGCCTTACCTGGAAGCTTGTTAAAAATAATTTCAGGGGGCGCCTGGGTGGCGCAGTCGGTTAAGCGTCCGACTTCAGCCAGGTCACGATCTCACGGTCCGTGAGTTTGAGCCCCGCATCAGGCTCTGGGCTGGTGGCTCGGAGCCTGGAGCCTGTTTTCGATTCTGTGTCTCCCTCTCTCTCTGCCCCTCCCCTGTTCATGCTCTGCCTCTCTCTGTCCCAAAAATAAATAAAAAACGTTGGGAAAAAAATTTTTTAAAAATAAAAATAAAAATAATTTCAGGCCTATCCCATAGCTTTTAAATCCACATCTTCACTTTTAAGAAGATCTCTAAGGGAAGGGAAGCAAAAATAATATAAAATCAGGGAAGGGGACAAAACATAAGAGACTCATAAATATAGAGAATAAACAGAAGGTTGCTGGAGGGGTTGTGGGAGGGGGAAGGGCTAAATGGGTGAGGGGCATTAAGGAAGACACTTGCTGGGATGAGCACTGGGTGTTATACATAAGGGATGAATCACTAGAATCTACTCCTGAAATCAATGTTGCACTATTTGCTAGCTACCTTGAATGTAAATAAATAAATAAATAAATAAATAAATAAATAAATATTTTTAAAATGCTGCTATACGTATAAAGGTATTGCCATACTGAAAAGTGAAAAATTAAATTGGAAATTATACTTAGGGTGCCATTCCACTTTTGTGGAATGTGTGTATATGTGTATACATACAAATATCTGGAAAGATACACCAAAGTGTCCACGTTGGTTATAATTATCTCTATACAGAGGGCTTAAGGATAATTTTAACTGCTTTTTATTTATCCATGTTTGCTACTTTGCTAATGACCATTGGTCACATCCATTATAAAAAGGAATTTTATACTATGTGTATAATATGTGTAAGTATATAATGGTGTTACGGTGAAGATCATTACCCTGGACCTCAAAATATAAGCCTCTTGCTTAATTTCAGAACTCCTAACAAAGTCCTGAGAGTTTCAGGTTGCAAAATGCTGAAGGAGTGAGAAGCTCCTCCCACTCCTCACAGCCTCCTCTAACTAGAACACTTCTGACTGCTTCCCAGCCCACAACCAACATAAAAAAAACCATTGTGTCAAGGAGACAGCACCAAAAGGCAAAACGGAGGTAAGGGTAATCACAGCTGGGGATAGTAGCTGAAAAGGAAAAGTTCAGCACGCTAAATTATGTCATGAAACTTGGCTCCTATACCTAGTGCTATATTATTAAATTATTTGGCATTGTTAAATGGGTTGCTTTTAAATACTAGACAAACTCTGTAGCCAAGTCTGGGAAAACAACTTGGTTTCTTACAAGGAAGGGGACGAGGAGTCTGGGATTTGACTAATGAGGAATTTTATTCAATTAGTGCTGCTTAGTATATTGCCAGTGCTACTGCGTTATTGAAAGCTGATTACTGACCACACTGCAAGGACTCTCTTGCCAGTGAAGCAGCATTGATTGATCAATTCCTCGACAGGAGACCATGGTAAAGAAGGTGGCAGTGATTGGAGCTGGAGTCAGCGGCCTGGTCTCACTGAAGTGCTGTGTGGATGAGGGACTGGAACCCACTTGCTTTGAGCGGACTGAAGATATTGGAGGGCTGTGGAGGTTCAAAGTAAGTGACATCTTTTTTTTTTTCTCTTGAGCAGACTCTACTGCTTTCGCAGAGTAAATCACAGCTGCAGAGGGGCCTTGTTGAGGGATCTCCTAAGCGACTTTGATCAGACCTATTTCATGCAGCTACACAGGAGCTATAGAAATAGGCTGTCGTCTCTCCCAGGTCATGACTCTCCTAACCCAGATGGCCAACCCAGGCACATAAAGGACCTTTTCTTATGGATCCTGCAACTGTCTGGCAGCCCGTGTTCTAGTGATTCTCAAAGCAACATACTAATGTTGGAGGACATTTTACAAAATAGAAGTGACAGGAATTCTTTTCAAGAGCCATGTCTATTCCAAACACTGAGCAAGTGCTTTTTCAGAGTGTGCTGACTTTCCTTTTCTCTGACAAATCATGTCTGTTTGCTTAGCATTACTGATGACACTCTAGGGTAACTTCTGGGAAACGCTTTAAAGGTATTATTAAACACATTCATTGAGTTCATTCTATTAGCCAGACCTAAATACGGATAATGCTCTCCACTCATCAGAATTTATATAAAATTTAAACAGATACATAGATAGACAACTGCAGAGATTCATAATTATCCCTTCCCACAGTGTTTTGATTTTAAATACTAGCTTGCCACCTCCTCAGTGTGAGATCTTGAGCAAGCTCTTGGCATCCCTGTGTCTTAGCCTTCTCAGCTGTATAATGGGGATAATAATATAAAAGTGTAATCACTCCACAGTGCTGTTTTGAAGATTAAGGGAGATAATTTATGTAAAGAAATTAGAGCACAATAAATGTCAGCTCCAATAGCTACATATTTTACAGACAACCAAACAGAAACTGAGGGAGATTAAGTAACTTGATCATGGTCACATAGCTGGAATTGGCATTCAAACCCAGGTCTCTATGACTTCTAAACAGGCTAGCCCCCTACTTATAACCATGCCCTAACTTGCATTTTTTTCTCAGAAAGTTTAAACAGAAATGCTAGCTCAGAACTCCTGTGCAACAACTTTAGGATTGTGTATCAGGTGCATCTAAGTGAGGGAGTGAACAGTTGCGAACACTCTAAACAGAAGCAAAAGGTTTGAATACACTCAAAGCAGACTTCAAGGTGCAGTTGGGTGGCTCAGTCAGTTGAGCGACCAACTCTTGATTTTGGCTCAGGTCATGATCCCAGGGTCATGGGATCAAGCTCCACATCTGGCTCCATGCTGAGCATGGAGCCTGCTTAAAATTCTCTCTCTCTCTCTCTCTCTCTCTCTCTCTCTCTCTCTCTCTCTCTGTCTCTCTGCCCCTCTTTCCGGCTTGCTCTCTCTCTCTCAAATAAAAATAAATAAAAATAGGGGCACCTGGGTGTCTCAGCCGGTTTAGCGTCCGACTTCAGCTCAGGTCATGATCTCACGGTTTGTGAGTTCGAGCCCCACGTTGGGCTCTGTGCTGACAGCTCAGAGCCTGGAGCCTGCTTCCGATTCTGTGTCTCCTCCTCTATCTGCCCCTCCCATGCTCATGCTCCATCTGTCCCTGTCTCTCAATAATAAATAAATGTTAAAATTTTTTTTAAAAAATAAAAGCAGACTCTGACATTAGCAGAGACCATCAAAAGGGCTCTGCCTACAAGGTGACCAATTAGGGGGAAGGCACAGACATCTAGCACATGTGCTTTGCGAGTTCGAACTGAATTTTATGCCAAAGTGGATTTTTTAACCTGGGGCTTCTCAAATGTGTATGACTATAAGACATACCTAGAGGGTTTTTTAAAGATACTTAACACCAACCCAGACTTATTAAACCAAAATCTTCTGAGGAGGGGAATCTGTTTTTAACAGGAGTCTCCAATGAATCTTACGATGAGACACATTTAGCCAGCAAATTGCACAAATACCAAATAAAAATCTATTCATTCAACTATGCAAACATAATCAGAGCTAATGATGGAGATATTGATCCTTATATAGGACAGGTAACTTGCAGAGAGGAAACTGGAAAAACAGTTTGAATCACATTCATTTCTTACTAACAACTGGTCATTAGAAACAGCTTTTCCTGGGGCACCCGGCTGGCTCAGTTGGTTGAGCGCCAGACTCTTGATTTCGCTCAGGTCATGATCCCAGGGTCATGATCCAGGGTAATGGGATCGAGCCCCATGTTGAGGCCCGTGTTGAGATCCATGCTGAACGTGGAGCCTGCTTAATATTCTGTCTCTCCATCCTTCTGCTGCTTTCCCCCCCAACTCTAAGATGATTAAAGAAAAAACAAAAAAGAAACATAGCTTTTCCTGAGAGGGTGATATAATAAGGTGGTCATTCCTGTCTTAACCAAAGATGTATTATTTTTGTTGACTCTAGGTTCACTCTAGGTTCCATTTGGGTGCCCTGCCCGGGAGATTTTTAATCTAAAGAATAAATGTGAAGTTATAACAAATTTATTATTAAATATAAATTTTGTCAGTGTCTTATTACCTGATTTGGAACTTAATATCTAAAAGCCAAATGTCCAGGGGTGCCTGGGCAGCTCAGTCGGTTAAGTGATCGCCTCTTGACTTTGGCTCAGGTAATGATCTCATGGGTTCGTGAGTTCAAGCCCTGCATCTTGTTCTGTGTCGATGGTGCCTGCTTTGGATTCTGTCTCCCACTCTTTCTGCCCTTCCCCTGCTTGCTCTCTCTCTCTCTCTCTCTCTCTCTCTCTCAAAATAAACAAAAAATAAACTTAAAAAAAAATTAAAAAGCCAAATGTCCCTTATTTGATTATCATCAATTTGGTGATAGAAGCCGTAAGAGTTATTTTTACGTGGTCTGTCAAAAATATGACTTGATGAATTCCAGGAAGGTTTCTTCCTGCCCCCAAATACTTTTCCTGCTGTCCTAATCCCAGTTGCCAGTGTTTAACATTTCAGAATTAGAGATACCTTCCTATGGGTTAGAAAAGAAAAATTAGATTAAAATTTGAGTTAATTAAACCTCATTAGATATAAAATGGTGAAGTATATAAGTTCCTGAAACCTTTAACAATATCACATTTCAAACCTCTCAAAACTATGTCCAATAGAGAAACAAACAATTTTCTCAACCCAAAGAAGACAAGTAATCTCCCTGCAGTGTTAAATATACAGTATGCAAAATATCCCAAGTGGCCAATGAGGCCACGTGAGGGTCTTGATTACCAACAGACTGATTGCCAAAGGGAGGAGGCACCAAAAAGGATGCTGGGAGCTACCGCACCCACTCCCGAGGAAGCTTCACCTCTTCGCTACTCTACCATCAAGAATCAATTTTGAAAATAGTTTATTCATTAATTTCTATATTTGCACATAGTCCTTCTAAGATCACCTAACATATTTAGTGCTGACAAGTTAAAACAAAATTTAAGAATCATTGCCCCATGCCCTGCTCAGAAGGTGCTGGATTTTTCCAGAAGGTTCTCCAGCACCCCTTAGTGGCAGCTTTGCAACATGGGCGGGGTGCGTCATGAACCTATTTTTAGCACTTTTCCAGCAATGGAAAAGTACTTTCCATGCATCATCTTATTTTTTTTCTTCATAATACTCCTAAAAAGCAGTGTCAGGGAGCAAGAATTCCTGTCCCCTCAAAAGTCCTTCTAACTGGACTAAGCATCAAATTGACATAAGACAAACTAACAGGAGAAAATCAAAGTTAATAGATGTTCCTGAGGAATCCACATAGACATAGAAATTCCAAACACAGGGAAAATGAGGTATATACGTCATTCTAAAATAAGGAGAAGCAGGTAGGTTCTGGGACTTTAAAGGAAAGGAATGTCCTTCACACGGCAATAAGAATGGATGCTTGCTCTGTCATTCAGATGGGTCACTCACATAAAATTTATCTCTGTTAATAACCCTTATTCTGGGAAAGACCCTCAGTTTAGATTCTTGTGTACGGTAAAGGGAGGACAAAAGTTTCTCTTGAGCCCATAAGGTCTTAAGTGCCTTCAGTTCAAAATAATCCACATGCCCAAGTGGCATGTTTTGGGGGGAAGAGGGTCTGTCCTGAGATCCTTCAGTAGGTATTATGATTATCCTCATGGACATATCAAGAAGAAGCTGAGTTTTGGAATGAACAATTTCTCCAGGGGAACATAGGTAGTGGGAAAGGCACAAAAATGAAGGTCTATAAGATTTCTGAGCCTGCACACTTAATAATCTTACTGAGGTGTCAAGAGAGGAAAGCATGATCTGCCTTTAGCCACTAACCTTCTCTGCCTCCTTCATTGTTCCTAATACCAGCGTTCACAGGAAAGTTACCAACATATATCGCATTTTTGTTTGTTTGTTTGTTTTACATTTGGTTATAAATGGATCTTTCCCTAGCTACAAATACTCAATTGTTTTAATCTTCATATAATACTCTCTAAATGTCTCTCCATCCTTCCTCTAGATTCAATCTGAAATACCAGTTTCTCTCTTAAAATGTGACTCACACAAGATCCAATATTCCAAACCAATTTATTTTTCCAACATATATATATTTTCAGAACCAAAGAGGTGCTTGGCACTGCTTTAGACAATGGGGATAAGTCCCCTTGAAGAATTTATAATCAACTGGTCTAACAATTGCCCGGCATGACTTATGTTTCAGTAGGCCTGGACGGTCTACCTTTGCTAAAATAATTTAATGCTGCATTAGCTTTTTCTGCATTTGCAAAATTAAAGCTATCATTCATATAATTATTTTGATAGGGATTATCTCATTTTATACTCACAATACTCTCCAACATTATCTGTTATTAATTTCAACTTAAATATAAGAAAACCAAGGGTAAGTGGCTTTCCCATAGTGACTAAATAAATAGTAGGTGTTAGATCTTAGAACTAGCCACAATATTGAGATTAAATACATATAGGCTCTCCATCATGCTTTGTCTCACATAACTCCAATCATTTATACTGAGCTTAGGATCAATCAAAGTTCTGGATCTTTTCTATTTGAAGCACTGATGATCCAGGTCACTATTATTCTACCCTTATGAAACTGAATTGTTTTTTTTTTTTTATGTTTACTTATTTTTGAGAGAGAGAGAGAGAGAGAGAGAAAGATCATGAGTGGAAAGGGGCAGAGAGAGAAGACACAGAATCCAAAGCAGACTCCAGGCTCTGAGCCGTCAGCACAGAGCCCGACGTGGGGCTTGAACTCACGAACCGCGAGGTCATGACCTAAGCCGAAGTCAGACACACAACCAACTGAGCCACCCAGGTGCCCCTGAAACTGAATTGTTAATTCTACTTATAGGAGTTCACATTTGGGCATGTCCAACTGCATTTAGTTGGTTTTATCTTTGGTCAAGAAATATTCATTTGAAATTTCAATTCTGTCTATTCTTACTCAGCTCTTTCGGTTCTCTACTTTGGGTATACGCAAATTTGATCACCTGTATTTGTCTCCATCAATGTTTTTGACTTAAATGTTAAAAATAGGAAGATAAAAATATGAAACAGACACTTGGGACATCACCAAATGGAACTTCCCAGGTGGCACCATCTATCTCTATACTGCACTCCTATCTTTCCTGTGCACCACAAACTCTCTTTTGTGTTGATTGGCTTATTCTTTTTAACAGCACATTCTGTGCACTTGAAGTTTAACATTATACAAGACTAATGTAGGGGCAGAAAAGTTTTCCCTTCTTCCCTTCTAGGTTCTTTGGCTGGTCTAATAATTTAATTGATCTATGACAGGGTAACAGGTCTAATAATTTAATTGCTGTATGACAGAGTAACAGGGGGAAAAGAAATAAATATTTAATAACATGTATATATCTTGTATACCTGGGAGAGACTCAGGAAAACTGAGTAACTCCCCGAAATGGCCATCACCTTAAAGACCACCTTTAGCTAAAGACATGAGAAGATGTTGAGGGTAGGGAGTCAGTTCCAGGAGGTAACCCAGGAAAAGCAGTAAGAGTGAGGTTGTTGTGTAGATTTAAGCCATTGCCTTCTTCTTTGATAAGAGTTTCTAGAGACTGACTCATCCCCTTCATCTTGGCACAGCGAGAGAGACACCCTTATGCAAGCAAGAGATTTCCCTTATGCAAGTAAATACCTCTCACAGAAAGGTAACTTCTACTGTTTTCAAGGCCTACCTATGTCTGCTGTTTCTTAAAAAAATAACCAGTTTAAAATAATCCCCCTGCCAAACAGACATAGTCGAGGGTGGCAAACTCTGCTCCTCTTTGCTGGTTTAGAACGAACAGCCATTTCCTCTCCAGAAGAGATAACTGCCTTCCCTTTGTTTTACTTCCAGGCATTCTCTTAGGTAAGCTTATCCCAAGAATCTATTGCAGCATAATTCAATATAACTTAGGTTTTTGTACCTTGCTGCCCAATTAATGCAAATTTATTAATAACCAAATTTAACATGTTAGATATTTGTAACTCTCCAGGCAGTGAAATACAAAATACTATGGATGGGTCTCAATTAAGTCTGTTCACCAGTAGTTCAAGATATATATTGGTTAACTTGCCACAATATTTTTAAAGTAATGTTTACGTGTGAAGAAAGGAAAAAAGTTTACAGCGTACGACTAGCAAAACCAAGTACTCATTCCCACTATACCACTGACTGTCCATTTTACTATCATTAAGCCCTATTTGCAGTGATGGTAAAAATGCTTCTAGTTAACATTACATATTCTTTCATTCTTTCACCAAACCTATTAGCTCATCTTGCACCATGCATGTCCCCAGCATATACTAGGTACCGTTAACCTTAAAAACTGACAGTCATTTTACCAGCAAAAGACAGATTTATTGAGGAATAGAAGAGAATCGCAGTCTGGGACAAACAAGCTGTAGCAAAACTGTGTGCAATCCAGGGAACAAAGTAAGGGAATGCTTTTTAAAGGAGAAAACGGTAAGTTGGGAAGGCTGTTATAAACTAAAAGCCCATTGGAATAAACTTGGGGTTTGAGGTATGGTGGCTTCTCATTGGCTGAGCTGTTGTCCAGGACGGGGTGGGGGGCGGGGGGGAGGTGAGGAAAGAGTCTCTTCCTCCAAATGGAAGAATAAAGTAGTGTCCATATGCAAGGTCAAATCCATCTCTTCCTGTTGGGTCTGCAATTGACTATGAGTGGTAGGGCCAAAACTTCCCAACTCCATTTTAGTGACGTTTACTGTTACTAATTTTCACAGTACTAAACAGGCACAAATGCACAGTCCCTGCAGGCTAAGGTCTCATAGTTCAGAAGAGGAAATACTAAAGCAAATCCATATCAGAGTGCAATTTTATAATGGCCGTTATTCTAAGTGTTATGGAAAGCACAGAACATCATGCAGTAGAGAATAGGGCAAGCTTCCTACACGACGAGATGCTTTCATTTGTCTTGACAATAAGCAGAGATCAGGCCTGTGTTCTAGGCAGTGTTCTAGGCAGAGTAAATGGCATGTGCAAAGGAGCTTGAGAAACCTGACACACTTAGAGAAGATAAAGTCACGTGATCCAGCTAGAACAAAGGAGGCAGGTGGGTGAATAGAAATTGATGAAGCTGGAGAGAATAGTCAGGGTCTCATCATGAAGAACGTGTGTCCCATTCCAACAAGTATACTTTTTACCGTGAAGACAGTAAAGAAAGTAGGCAATATTGGAGTCAGGGAGTTTAAATGGGGGTCACTATCAGTGAGCAAAGCCAGAGATCTAGGGAGGTACCAACCTAATAGAGGGATAGCAGAATGCAGTAGCGGTCTAATAAAGATGGTGGCTCCCAACATTCATGTGCATAAGAATCAGCTGGGGAGCACTTTTTTTATATAAGTTTATTTATTTTGAGACAGAGGGAGAGAGAGAGCATGAGCAGGGGAGAAGAGAAAGAGGGAGAGAATCCCAAGCAGGCTCCTTGCTGTCAGCACAGAGCCCAATTGGGGGCTCCAACTCACAAACAATGAGGTCATGACCCTAGCAGAAACCAAGAGTCCAACACTTAAGGGACTGAGCCACCCAGGCACCCCAGCTGGGGAAGTATGTCTTAAATACACATGAATGGACCCAAACCAGACCTGCTCAGAGTTTATGTTTTTCAAAGCTCTCCTGAAATCTTATCATGCAATAATCCATGAATGGCATTTGGGAACCACAATTTTTCCCCTAACTGTAGGACAAGAACATAAAAATAGTTTCAGTTGTACTTATTTCAAGCAATGGAACAGATAGCTATAAGTTCCATCGGAAAGAGTGAAAATTTGGAGAGTGGTAGAAATTTTTTAAGAAATACAATTTTATTATTTCCAACTGCTTAGAGCAACTAACCAAGAGAACAAATATTTACTGGTCGAGGTCAATATGCTAATGTATCACAATGAAAATGACTAATTTATAAATGTTTGTAACTCACATTTATAATAAGTTGAATCTATTTTCACTGTATAAGTTTGCTCCCTTTAGTAGGTTAAATAATACCATTATAATCTTCCTTAAACTTAGTTTTTGCAACCTTTTTATTCTTACACAGTGGAAGATAAACTTCAGTCTAATCTATGATCAAAATATCATAAATTCTAAATCAGTGCTCTCTGAACTAATTTTATTTTGCTATATAGTCTGACATTCAGAAAATTCTACATTAGGAAAATACTTCATCATATGACCATTTCTCTTAGGTAAATCGTAGCAAATTCTATCTGCTAGAAAATTCAGACTATCAGTATTTGTGCTTAAATATCATTTTTAGGTACTATTTCTATTTTAAATAAATATGAGTTACATTTATATGTTTTGAAAGCTGTGTCTCCCTGTCTTTGTCTTGGCTGAGAGGAAAGCTTCTCATCTTATTCTGTCTCCATTCTTCCATCCTCAGAGCCCAAATATCTATCTATCTATAGATAGGTAGATAGATAGATAGATAGATAGATAGATAGATAGATAGATAGATATTTTTTTTAATTTATATCCAAGTTAGTTGGCATATAGTGCAACAATGATTTGAGGAGTAGATTTCTTTTTTTTTTTAATTTTTTTTTTACATTTATTTATTTTTGAGACAGAGAGAGACAGAGCATGAACAGGGGAGGGGCAGAGAGAGAGGGGGACACAGAATGGGAAGCAGGGTCCAGGCTCTGAGCCATCAGCCCAGAGCCTGACACGGGGCTCGAACTCACGGACCGCGAGATCATGACCTGAGCTGAAGTTGGATGCTTAACCGACTGAGCCACCCAGGTGACCCGAGGAGTAGATTTCTTAATGTCCCTACCCATTTAGCCCATCACCCCCTCACAACCTATCCAGCAACCTTCTGCTCCCTATATTTAAGAGTCTCTCATGTTTTGTCCCCCTCCCTGTTTTTGTATTATTTTTGCTTTCCTTCCCCTATGTGCATCTGTTTTGTATATATTAAAGTCCTCATATGAGTGAAGTCATATGATATTTGTCTTTCTCTAATTCAATTATACCCTCTAGTTCCATCCATGTAGTTGCAAATGGCAAGATTTCATTCTTTTTGATTGCCTACTACTACTCCATTGTATATATATGCCACATCTTTATCCATTCATCTGTTGATGGACACTTGGGCTCTTGCCATACTTTGGCTATTGTCAATAGCACTGCTATAAACATTGTGGTGCATGTGCCCCGTCAAAACAGCACACCTGTGTCCTTTGGATAAATACCTAATAGTGCAATTGCTGGGTGATAGGGTAGTTCTATTTTTAATTTTTTGAGGAACCTCCATACTGTTTTCCATAGTGGCTGTACCAGTTTGCATTCCCACCAGCAGTGCCAAAGAGATCCTCTTTCTCTGCATCCTCACCAACATCTGTTATTGCCTTTGTTGTTCGTGTTACCTACTCTGACAGGTATGAGGTGGTATCTCATTGTGATTTTAATTTCTATTTCCCTGATGATGAGTGAAGTTGAGCATCTTTTCATGTGTCGGCTGGCCATCTGAATGTCTTGTTTGGAGAAGTGTCTATTCATGTCTTTTGCCCATTTCTTCACTGGATTATTTGTTTTTTGGGTGTTGAGTTTCATAAGTTCTTTATTGACTTTGAATACTAACCCTTTATCTGATATGTCGTTTGCAAATATCTTCTCCCATTCCGTCAGTTGCCTTTTAGTTTTGCTGATTGTTTCCTTCACTGTGCAGAAGCTTTTTATTTTGATGAGGTCCCCGTAGTTCATTTCTGCTTTTGTTTCCCTTGCCTCCAGAGATGTGTTGAGTAAGAAGTTGCTGCGGCAGAGGTCAAAGAAGTTTTTGCCACTTTCTCCTCCAGGATTTTGATGGCTTCCTGTCTTATGTTTAGGTCTCTCATCCATTTTGAGTTTATTTTTGTGTATGGTTTAAGAAAGTGGTCCAGGGGTGCCTGGGTGGCGCAGTCGGTTAAGCGTCCGACTTCAGCCAGGTCACGATCTCGCGGTCCGTGAGTTCGAGCCCTGCGTCAGGCTCTGGGCTGATGGCTCGGAGCCTGGAGCCTGTTTTCGATTCTGTGTCTCCCTCTCTCTCTGCCCCTCCCCCGTTCATGCTCTGTCTCTCTTTGTCCCAAAAATAAATAAATGTTGAAAAAAAAAATTAAAAAAAAAAAAAAAAAAAGAAAGTGGTCCAGGTTCATTTTTCTGCATGTTGCTGTCCAGTTTTCCCAGCACCACTTGCTGAAGAGACTGTCTTTATTCCATTGGATATTCTTTCCTGCTTTGTCCAAGATTATTAGTTGGCCATACGTTTGTGGGTCCATTTCTGGGTTCTCTATTCTGTTCCATTGATCTGATTGTCTGTTTTTGTGCCACCAAATGCCTTTTTATTCAATGTAATAACAAGCTCCCTGGAGACAGAAACTCTGTGTCCTGTTTGCATTTAGTCCCTAACTCAAAGCTCAGGGCCTGGACAGGAGAGATACTTGATATGTATTTGTTGATTAATAAGAATCATTCTCCCTTCTCAACCATCAGCAAAGGGTTTTACCCAGATTCATCTAAACACATAGACATCTGCTTCAGCCAACACAGGAGGAAGCCAACATAGAAACAAAGCTTTTTTTTAACAGCTGTATACCAATCAACCATAATAAAGATTATTACTTGATCTTCAGGGAAAAACTTGTGATGTCATCATTGATTGCTGACAATTGCTGACACCAGTAGAACTCCCAGAGGAGAGTCTTGCCCTGGCTCTGAAACTTCTGTAGTGGTTCAGACATCACAAGCAGTCCTTCTCATGACTCCAGAGCCCCTTAAAATTGACCTGATGGAGGAGCCAACCACATTTGAAAGCCACTGCATTGGCACATGAAAAAACCAGCATGTTGGCTACACTATAACAATCTTAGTTTAGTTTTTTCAAGAGTCAAACTAGTCAAACTATGACTAGGTTAGTAAGATTAATCCTCATGACCTATAATAATAACAATCGAGGCAGACATGTGTTGGGCACTTATTGAGAGACAGGCATTGTGCTAAGCACTTTACCTAATCTCAGCCTGATAACAATTGATCAGTGTTGGAATTATTAATGAACCCCATTTTACAGGAGAAAATGAGGAAACTGACTTACGTAACTTGCCCATGGCTAAAAAGCCATTAAAGGTGGTAGAATCAGGCCATCAATCCAGTTTGACTTCAGAGCTCTCACATTTCCTCTGTGCCACTTATAAAATTATCTGATCTTGAGGAAAACATAATTGGTATCTCTTTGCTTCACGAAATACAGTTGACCCTTGAACATCATGGGGGTTGGGGCACTGACTCCCACACAGTCAAAAATCGGTGTATAAATTTTGGCTCCTCCTTTGAGGCACCCAGGTGGCTCAGTCAGTTAAGCATCCCACTCTTGATTTTGGCTCAGTTTATGATCTCACGGGTTCCTGAGTTCAAGCCCCACATCAGGCTCCTTGCACTGACAGTGCAGAGCCTACTCGGGATTCTCCTTCTCTCCTCTCTCTGCCCCTCCAGTATACACAGTCTCCCTTAAAATAAATCAATAAACTTTAAAACAAATTTTTTGGCTGCCCTAGAACATAACTACTTATAGCCTACTATTGACCAGAAGCCTTACTGATAACATAAACAGTCGATTAACACATCTTGTATGTTGTATGTATTATATACTATATCCTTACACTAAAGCAAGCTAAAGAAAAAAAAATATTAAGAAAATCGTAAGTACTGTACTATAAAACACCTATGTATAAATGGAGCCATGCAGTTCAAACCTATGTTGTTCAAGGGTCAACTACATTTCCAAGTTTGAGAATTTGGCTGGATAAGAAAGTCAGACATTTAGTCTTACCAAGGACATTGTACTTGACCACGCTGAAACATCCAGAAATATCAGTTTGACCCTAGTCGTATACAATTTGAAGCTAGTGTTTGAAAATTAAAATGATTTATTGATCCAGAGTTCAGGGTCGTTGTATCCTTGTGTATGAGGCAGAAACCACTTCATATTCTAACGCAAACTCCCTTGACATTCAAGCACTTACATACAGTTAACATCACACCAAACTGTAATCACCTAGAAAGCTGGCTGACCCTAAACTGACTAGCTTTTATCAAGCCATTTGAAACTGAAATAATGGTACAATCTGAGCCTTGATTCCAGACTAGGAAAGGTAAACACATTGTTCACATTCAAAAAGGCATTTGGCTCCTGACCTATAGTAGGCATGAATGGTTGGATGGATGGATGGATGGATGGATGAGAGATAGAAGGAATGCATGAGGGAGATGGATCCTCAGAAACGTAGACTTAGTTAGCAAGTAGTCTACATACCACTCTTAAATGACATGATCTGAGCACAAACATTGTTTTAGCTTTGGTAACTCATATTCGTACTGATAATCCTGAAATTAGGACACAGTGAGGCCTAACGCATATAAAGAGCTTTGCTGATAAAAGAGGAAAGGTCCCACAGTTTATTCTTCTTTAAGTCTTTGAAATCAAATCCAACCTCTTGTGCAGAAAACTCAGGTGTGATGGTGAGTGTGCCTGTGTCGGTTATCTTGCTGCTAGAAAAGCTACCCTCAGTGCCTTTCATGTACTGCGGTGAATGGGGAGTTTTAACCAACAGCTTTGCTGAAGCTTGTAGCTTCCTTAATAACACAGACAATAACAACACTGTTGAGCATCCAGTAGCTGCCCATTTTATAGATGAGAAGACTGAACCTCACTGCACTGACTGGTCCGGGCCACACAGTCTAAAGAGAGACGGATTCAAAGCCGTGTCTAACTCCAACAACCAGATTCCTTCAGCTAGTCCAGGCTGCCTCTTTCAGTGCTGCCAAAGATTTAAGGAGGCTGGATCTAAAGGTTTGGCAGGAAAGTAACAATTCTTCATGAATAATGATGAGAGAGAAACATGCACAACTGAGTTATTATGGTGGCAGGATTAGAGTTCAATATTTACTTTCCTTTATTTACTATTCTGTGGAAACGACAGAGTGCTGTTTCTGTATCACTGAGTAATCTATTCCAATTAATTCACGAGTTCCTGCAACTTTTCCATTTCATTACATTGCACCCTAACGTTGCATCATAATAACAACTACTGTTTGCCTGAATTATGCCTTAGTCTGCAGAAGCATTAATTGAGGAGTTCCTGGGTGGCACCATTTAAATTTTCTTGAGCAACCCTCTTTGATAACATGCCGATTTCAGGGACATTGAATCACCACACTTAGCTCTTACATAATTTAACATAAAGAACATTATCAGTATGCACAGCGCTTAGAGGAAACTATAAACTCAACCATAGCATGTGCTGTCTGCGGTTTTACCAAAGTATAGTGGCTAAGATTTAGATTCAAGTCGAAGATGTGATGGATGCTAATGCTGTTCACTTTTAGCACTTGACGAAGGTTGGTTTCCATAAAGCATAAAATGAAAGTGGGGCATTCAAACTAAGATGTGAAAACTACCTGCTCCCAGAAGTATTCATTTTAGGTACAATTCTCCAGAATACTTCCTCACCAGTATCCCAGAGTTTGTTGGTTCCTAAAGAGGTGGAAGGTGGAGATAGGCTCTCCAGAGGGAGTTCCGGAATGGGGCTAATTGTCACAATGGCTGGCATTAAGCAGGTAGAGAGGTGCCCAATATCCTGCAATGTGCCAAAACGAGGGTTGTCCCCACCTCCTATCCACCAGGGGCAATAGCCCCTCCAGTGAACAACACTGGAGGACCCCAATGAGGCCCTCTCACACGGGATGATGGAACATATAAGCCGCACCTCAGCACCCAGACACTGTAGTCCCTCTACAGCAGTGAAAGACGATCACATAACCCAAGGGTTAGACTCGGAAAAAGAGTAGAACACCAAGGGATCGTTTTAAACGCAACATGATTATCACTTTTTTTAAATTTTCTTCTTTAGGAAAATGTTGAAGATGGCCGAGCGAGTATCTATCAATCTGTCATCAGCAACACCAGCAAAGAAATGTCCTGTTTCAGTGACTTTCCAATGCCTGAAGACTTTCCAAACTTCCTGCACAATTCTAAGCTCCTGGAATATTTCAGGATTTTTGCCAGAAAGTTTGATCTTCTAAAATATATTCAGTTCCAGGTATTGTATTTTGGGGGGAATGGCTTTCTCCACATGGGTTCAGCTCACATTTAAATAGAGAAGTTACTCTGGTAATTAAGAAAAAGTGAAGAAAACAAAATATTTCAATCCAATTCTTTGCTGAAAGATAAGAGCAAGATAGAAAGCCCAAAAGGTAGTGTCACTAACCCCGATATTATAGATTACATGCACATTAGCAGAAGAGGAAAATCACCTGTTAAAACTAAGGATTTGAATAATGATGATATTGACCATGAAACTGCACTTAAGCTAATATCTATAACCCCTGCAGACCCCTAGCCTCATTTCCCTTGAAAGAATAGAAGAAGAAAATCAAACTGCTATTTCATTTTTGGATCTTCTCTGTAGAAATGGAATTGCTGAGAAATACGTATGAAATAAACTCACAGCTCTCCATTCATTTCATAAGCCTGTAGAAACTATTTTTGGTCTTTTGGGGGGGGAAGGCATGGCACATTCTCTGGCAACATAAGGCTGGTTGGATCATTTTTAGATACAATTAGAACCACCTTTCCTGTGCTCCCTCAAAAACAAATAATCAACAAGAACAATATTCTCACTATACATGCTGGATTTTTATCAATAACCTACACTCTGAAAACTAGTAACTGTGCTTAGGAAACAAAATTAAATTATACCTCTGGATAAATAACTGTTAGTGACCTTATTTTCTTGTAACACAAGAAAAAAAATCTCATTTTCTCAGTAATTTCATTTTTGTTTCAGGTTTGCATTCTATTAATTTATAGTAGCTGATTGTGGTGGAAATCTATATTTGTAACTACCATGAAAATGTATCTGATGTAGTTTTCCCCAATGCCTGGCAGAACCATCCTATGAATAACAGATTTTTTTTGTACCAGAAGTTTTAATAGGTCTTTGCCCATTTGACTATCAATTTATTTAACAGATATATTGCCCTCTTATGATATCGTTTGTGTTATGTGTTCTTTGAAAGGTCACGTCAAAGTTGCAAGGGAGCTGTTTCTTTTGTTTATTGCATTACTGCTGTTGGATTCCTGGAGATTAGAGAGGGGTTAGGAACACTCATTTCCATTATTAGTCTCTTGGTACAAGTCATAAGATATTAGGGCTCCACTCGATCTATAAAAGCTCTGTTGCATTTCTAATAGCCTCCTGAGTTGCACTGAAGGTGTTAGTTCCCAAAGCACATTTTTAGTAGCAATAACCCACAGTGCTTTAGCTAATATACTACCCTAAACTGCAAATCTGAAATCTTTTCTCATAGCCAACAATGCCCAGACATTTTATAATACGTTTGCAAACTTTATACTAATAGTCTATATATTTTCTTAATTGGCACAGCTTCAAAAATTGCCAACCCAGCGTTTTTTTTTAAATATCTGAAAATTTGAAAAGCAGGTGTATGGGACTCAAATACTTGTAAGCAAGAGTAGCATGCCATGACTCTTGAAGTAAGAAAAACTTTGTTTCCACTTGACATTGTTTCTTAAACACCAAAGATGTATAACCTTTATGTGCATTTACAAATTCATAGACCTCCAGTGAGCTACATTAAAAAAAAAAATTAACGGGGGTGACTGAGTGGCTCAGTCGGGTTAAGCATCTGACTCTTGATTTCAGCTCAGGTCATGATCTCATGGCCTGTAAGTTCAAGCCCCACATCAGGCTCTGTGCCGACAGTGCAGAACCTGCTAGGGATTCTCTCTCTCTCTCTCAAAAATAAACTTAAAAAAAGGATTTCCTATTAAAAAATTAATGAACATAAATTATTTCATCCAAATGAGATCATGAACTATATTGCTAACATGATGTACTCTGTTTTAAAAATAATTAATATGAACAGCTACCATTCATGGGATGCTGACAATGTGCCAGGCACCATGCAAAGTGCTTCACACGAGATGTCTTCTCTAGCACAGATTCTGCACAGAGGTGGACACATAAAAGTTTCTTAATCAATACTGACTGTGCGATCACTTGAATAATAAACATGTGTTTTGTATCTTGCCCAGAACTTGTCTGTCTCTCTCAAGTCTTTATTCAGTCCTTAACAGACAGGTTCTCACTGCTGAGTCAGGCCTCTTGCACAAAGTACCATATCCTTGGTAGCTCCCTGCCAAATAAGAATGAGAAGGGGACGGTTCGCAGTCTCTGTCTTCAGTGAGTTGAAATGGATTCAAATGGAACCGAGATGGAGTCTGCCCATCCCCACTCCCAGGGTACTACTGAATGAAGCCCCTGTTATGCCAGAGGAACGCTCAATGATGCCTTCTCTGTGTTCGTTCAAGACAACCGTCCTCAGTGTGAGAAAACACCCAGATTTCTCATCCTCTGGCCAATGGGAGGTTGTTACTGAGAGCAACGGCAAGAAGCAAAGCGCTGTCTTTGACGCAGTTATGGTTTGCAGCGGCCATCACATCCTCCCTCACATCCCACTGGACTCCTTTCCAGGTGAGGCCTGCGGGGATTCCCAGCTTTTTGGAGTAGGTCTTGTTGGGGAGGAAAAATTTTCCTCGACCCTTCCACATTCTTTTGGCTAGTCTCAGAGTTAAATTGACAAGACAGACTAAGAGGAAAAAGTTTAATTTAATTATGCATATAGAGACTCCGTAAGAATATGAGGCCCACAGGCAGTCAGGCAATTGAGGCTTGTGTGCCATTCTGAGCTAAAGAGAAGGGGGCACGGGTTAAGGGCTTCAAAGGGAAGGAAGTCAGTTCACAGGAAGGTGAAAAAGCCTTCTGTTTGATGGCCCATCCAGAAACAATGGGACACAGAGAGGAAGTTTAACAAACAGACTTTGCTAAGTTCCTCCCTGTCTACCTCCCCTAGTTCATATTATACTGTAGTTATCGACAGTGACAGCTCCCTCCCAGGAGCAGGTCCTCTGTCTAAATTCTTTTAGGCAGTCGGGGGAAGTCAAAGGTTTTTCTGTTTTAAGGAGGCTTCTGTTCCTTAAAAATTACTAGCTTAAAATAATTCACATGCCAAGGAGGCTCATTTTGAGGTGATGAATTTGGCTGCCCTACAGTGTCCAGGTATGTTATATGCAGATTGGATTGACAGGCAAAATTAGGTACTGCAATGGGACATAATATTAATATCTGGATAGAGCCAGAAAGATGAAAAGCTCCACATGCCATCTTTGTTCCCATTGACCTCTTTGGGTCTTCATGACACAGGGACTTCGGCCAACTTCCTCCAAAGTCACTAAATCTTCCCTGGGATTTCAGAGAACTTTCACCCAGATTGGTTCTCCATTGGCAAGGCCCTTATATCCATGTGCCTACCTTGGCCTTTATCTAGCCTACCAAACCCTGTGACTCTGGTATATCCTTGGAGACTTTTCCTCAGAGCCATGCCTACAGACAGGGATACTGAGGAGATTTCCTGGCAATAAGTGCTCCTACAGGACACTGATGGACACAGAGAGAGTGAAGGAGAGGGATGTAGCCAATGGAACCCCACATCCATCTCTCCTGGTACCTCACAGGCCCTTCTCTCAGAGAGCATACTTCCTTCTCAAGGCCCTCGGGGGAATGTCTAATACAGTGGTTCACAGTCCAGACCTCACACTCAAACCACCTGTGGAGTTTCTAACATCCTAATGACCCCCAAAAGTTCAAATGATATAAGGTAGGCCTAGATCAATTAAGGGTTGCTCAAGTGATTTTAATATACAGCCAGGCGGGGCGCCTGGGTGGCGCAGT
>NW_024412436.1:2106135-2153664 GCF_014898765.1 Herpailurus yagouaroundi | reverse complement strand
CTGTGTCTCCCTCTCTCTCTGCCCCTCCCCCGTTCATGCTCTGTCTCTCTCTGTCCCAAAAATAAATAAATAAACGTTGAAAAAAAAAATTAAAAAAAATATATATACAGCCAGGCATAAGATCTTCTACCCCAAAGCAAACAGAATCACCTGGTGGGCTTTTAAAACCACAACTTGCTAGGCTCCACCTCTGGTATTTCCAACTCAGTAGATACGGTGTCATGAGGCTGAGAATTTGCATTTCCAACAAGTTTCCAGGTTCCAGCTAATGATGCTGGCCAAAGGACCACACTTTGAAAACTAATGATCTAAAGGTTCTTTCAAGCAACCCACGATCAAAGACAAATACTTTAATAAAGTCATATTTTCCTGGGAAAGACAGAGAGAGACTTAGCTTCAAAAAGGTTTGTCCAGTGAGTTACTGACTTACCACAATGTAGGAAGCGTCCTTCAATTTCTAGGTGCCTGTTTTTAGTTTATTTTCATTTTTGTTTGCTTTTGCAAAATAAGAATGACAAATATTATTCTAATTATTACACAACTACAATAATAGCACTTCACAATATGTCAGATAACATTTAAAAGAATACATGTGTTAAGTGATATTAAAGTATCACTATACAATCCAAAATAGGATAAGGATGGCTCAGTCGATTGAGCGTCTGACTCTGACTCAGGTCATGATCTCACTGTTCATGGATTTGAGCCCTGCATCAGACTGCACTGACAGTGCAAAGCCTGCTTGGGATTCTCTGTCACCCTCTCTCTGCCCCTACCCTGCTCTCTCTTTCTCCCTCTCTCCTTCTCAAAAATAAAAAAATAAACAAACAAAAAAATAGGATAATGGGTAGTGAGAAGCCAGCATCTGACTCTGCTGTATTCATTGAAGCCATTTGTTTATTCTCTAATAAATATATAAGCTGCAGCCTCTGAAATCAACTCTTTTGGTCCTGTGCCATATGCTAGCATTTCTTCTATACTTAATTCTTTGAGTTTGCCAATAGGTCTTGCCATTGCAACCCCCCTAAGAGGGGAAGAGGTAAAATAAATAACTGACCCCAGAAAAGAAAAGCTGAAAATGCACCTTTACTGAAATGTACGTGGTTCATGGATTTCTCTCTTCTACCCCTGAAGGTATTGAGAAGTTCAAAGGCCAGTATTTCCATAGCCGCCAGTACAAGCACCCAGAGGGATTTGAGGGGAAACACATCCTGGTGATTGGACTAGGAAACTCGGCCTCAGATATTGCAGTTGAGCTGAGTAAGAAGGCTGCTCAGGTGGGATGCTCTCTCCTTATCTTGTACCATGGAGGAAGGGAGGAGGGACATATTGGAAAACCCCAGCCACGTAACCAAAAAGCTCCATTACTCATTAATTGGTTGGTCAGTTGGTTCCTACAGTGCGGTATCATAAAAAAAAACCTGGTAGTCAGGAAGCCAAGGTTTACCTCCCAGCCCTGCCATTAATCAGCCATGTAACCCAGAGTAAGTCTTCTTCTCTGAGCCATATATGTGATATATCACCTACACAGTAGATTCCTCCCACAAGGGACAATGCCCTGATTTCAACATCATTCCTTTTTGCTTACCAGGTTTTTATCAGCACCAGACATGGTTCCTGGGTCATGAGCCGTATCTCCGAAGATGGCTATCCCTGGGACATGGTGTTGCACACCCGGTTTATCTCCATGCTCCGAAATGTCCTGTCACGATTCAAAATAATTCGAAAATGGATGATGGAACAGCAGATGAATCGGTGGTTCAACCATGCAGATTATGGCCTTCAGCCTCAAAACAAGTAAAGTCATTTTGCTTTTTCATGTTATACTCATTGATAAAGCAAGGGTGTTAGAGGTGCCTCTTGGTAAAGAGCCAAATTGCTAACACAGCATTTCAAACTACAACCTAACAGTATGGGTATTATAGACATTCCAGGATTTGAATTCCAAATTTGTGCTGCATACCTTTTAAAAAGTAAATACCTTGGCACAAAAACAGACACATAGACCAATGGAATAGAATAGAAACCCCAGAACTAGACCCACAAATGTATGGCCAACTCATCTTTGACAAAGCAGGAAAGAACATCCAATGGAAAAAAGACAGTCTCTTTAACAAATGGTGCTGGGAGAACTGGACAGCAACATGCAGAAGGTTGAAACTAGACCACTTTCTCACACCATTCACAAAAATAAACTCAAAATGGATCAAGGACCTGAATGTGAGACAGGAAACCATCAAAACCCTAGAGGAGAAAGCAGGAAAAGACCTCTCTGACCTCAGCCGTAGCAATCTCTTACTCGACACATCCCCAAAGGCAAGGGAATTAAAAGCAAAAGTGAATTACTGGGACCTTATGAAGATAAAAAGCTTCTGCACAGCAAAGGAAACAACCAACAAAACTAAAAGGCAACCAACGGAATGGGAAAAGATATTTGCAAATGACATATCGGACAAAGGGCTAGTATCCAAAATCTATAAAGAGCTCACCAAACTCCACACCCGAAAAGCAAATAACCCAGTGAAGAAATGGGCAGAAAACATGAATAGACACTTCTCTAAAGAAGACATCCGGATGGCCAACAGGCACATGAAAAGATGTTCAGCGTCGCTCCTTATCAGGGAAATACAAATCAAAACCACACTCAGGTATCACCTCACGCCAGTCAGAGTGGCCAAAATGAACAAATCAGGAGACTATAGATGCTGGAGAGGATGTGGAGAAACGGGAACCCTCTTGCACTGTTGGTGGGAATGCAAATTGGTGCAGCCACTCTGGAAAGCAGTGTGGAGGTTCCTCAGAAAATTAAAAATAGACCTACCCTATGACCCAGCAATAGCACTGCTGGGAATTTATCCAAGGGACACAGGAGTGCTGATGCATAGGGGCACTTGTACCCCAATGTTCATAGCAGCACTCTCAACAATAGCCAAATTATGGAAAGAGCCTAAATGTCCATCAACTGATGAATGGATAAAGAAATTGTGGTTTATATACACTATGGAATACTACGTGGCAATGAGAAAAAATGAAATATGGCCTTTTGTAGCAACGTGGATGGAACTGGAGAGTGTGATGCTAAGTGAAATAAGCCATACAGAGAAAGACAGATACCATATGGTTTCACTCTTATGTGGATCCTGAGAAACTTAACAGGAACCCATGGGGGAGGGGAAGGAAAAAAAAAAAAAAAAGAGGTTAGAGTGGGAGAGAGCCAAAGCATAAGAGACTGTTGAGAACTGAGAGCAAACTGAGGGTTGATGGGGGTGGGAGGGAGGAGAGGGTGGGTGATGGGTATTGAGGAGGGCACCTTTTGGGATGAGCACTGGGTGTTGTATGGAAACCAATTTGACAATAAATTTCATATATAAATAAAAAAAAAACTCAAAAAAAAAAATAAATAAAAAAATAAAAAGTAAATACTTAAAGAGATGAAATAGAAAATATTATGAACTTTTTTACAGTTGAGTAATATTCCATTGTGTACATATACCACATCTTTTGTATCCATTCATCTGTCAATGGACAATTAGGTTGCTTCCATATTTTGGCTACTGTGAATAATACTGCAATGAACATTGGGTGCATATATTTTTTTTTCAAATTAGTGTTTTCATTTCTTTGGGCAAATACCCAGTAGTGGAATTACTGGATCATATGGTAATTTTATTTTTAATTTTTTGAGGAAATTCCATACTGTTTTCCACCATGGCTGCACCAATTTGCATTCCCACCAACACTGTGTTAGGGTTCCTTTTTCTCCACATTCTCACCAACACTTAGTATTTCTTGTGTTTTTTATTTTAGTCATTCTGACAGGTATAAAATGATATCTCATTGAGGTTCTAATGTGTCTTATGATTAGTGATGTTGAGCATCTTTTCATGCAGCTGTTGGCCATCTATGTCTTTTTTTGGAAAAACATCTTTTCGGGTCTTCTGCCAATTTTTAATTGGATTACTCGGCCATAAAAAAGAATGAAATCTTGGCATTTGCAACAGCATGGATGGACCTAGAGACTATAATGCTAAATGAAATAAGTTAAAGAAAGAAAAATACCATACGATTTTACCCAGGTGTGGAATTTAAGAAAGAAAAACAAACAAACAAAAAAAAATAGACTCTTGAATACAGTGAACAAACTGGTGGTTGCCAGAGGGGAGGTGAGTGGTGGGATGGATGTAATAGACCAAAGAGATTAAGAGTACACTTATCTTGATGAGCACCGAGAAATATGTACAATTGTTGAATCGCTATATTACACATCTGAAACTAATATAACACTGTATGTTAATTATACTTGGATAATAAATTAAAAAAAGAAAAGGAAATATTAAGAGCTGCTTCAGAAAGCAGAACTAGAATCATAGGAAGAACTTCCTAATACCCAGAGCTGTCCAACATTAGAAAAGGCTGCTTTTGTTGTTGTTGTTGTTGTTTGTTGGCTTTTGTTTGTTTGGTTGGTTTGGTCTGAACCACAGACATTTATTTCTCATAGTACTGGAGGCTGGGAAGTCTAAGATCAAGGTGTCAGCAGATTCGGTTTCTGGTGAGAGCATTCTTCCTGTCTGGCAGACAGCTGCCTCCTCACTGTGTGCTCAAGTGAGGGGGAGAGAAAGAGAGCTGGTTCTTTAATGCCTCTTCTTATGAGGTCTCTAATCCTATTGGATCAGGGCCCCACCCTTATGATCTCATTTTACCTTAATTATCTTTTTTTGTTCTTTTTTTGTTTTCAGGAGTAAACTTCAGTGATTCACCTCTTACATGTAACACCCAGTGCTCATCCCAACAAGTGCCCTCCTTAAGGCCCATCTCCCATTGAGCCCATCCTCCCACCCACCCACCGCTCCTACAGCAATCCTCCCTTTGGTCTCTGTATCTGAGAGTCTTTCATGGTTTGCCTCCCTCTCTGTTTTTATCTTTTCTTTCCCTTCCCCTATGTTCATCTGTTTTCTTTCTTAAATTCCACACATAAGTGAAATCGTATGATATTTTTCTTTCTCTGGCTGACTTATTTCACTTAGCATAATACATTCTAGTTCCATCCACATTGTTGCAAATGGCAAGATTTCATTCTTTCTGATTGTTGAGTAATATTCCATTGTGTATATATACCACATCTTCCTTATCCATTCATAAGTCAATGGACATTTGGGCTCCTTCCATAATTTGGCTATTGTTGATAGCACTGCTATAAACATTGTGGTGCATGTGCCCCTTTGAATCAACGTTTTTGTATCCTTTGGATAAATACCTAGCAGTTCAATTGTTGGATCATAGGGTAGTTCTATTTTTAATCTTTTGAGGAAACTCCAAACTGTTTTCCAGAGTGGCTGCACCAGTTTGCATTCCCACCAGCAGTGCAAAAGGGTTCCTCTTTCTCCACATCCTTGCCAACATCTGTTGTTTCCTGAGTTGTTAATTTTAGCCATTCTGACAGGTGTGAGGTGGTATCTCATCGTGGTTTTGATTTGTATTTCTCTGATGATGAGTGATGTTGAACATCTTTTCATGTGTTTGTTAGCCATTTGGATGTCTTCTTTGAAAAGTATCTGTGCCTTCTTCCCATTTCTTCACTGGATTATTTGGTTTTTTGGCTGTTAAGTTTGATAAGTTCTTTGTAGATTTTGGATACTAACCCTTTATCCGATATGTCATTTGCAAATATCTTCTCCCATCCCATCAGTTGCCTTGGAAAAGGCTTCTCTAAGAGATTGTGACCTTCCTTTCAGAAGGGTGTAGTGGGACATGTGTCCCAAATTCTCCATGTGAACTAATGCTTTGCTAACTCTGTACACCGTAAGGGTTCTTCCTATGAGTGGCTTTTGAGAACATATTCACTATCTCTTTGCCAAAAAATAAATCTCTATTGAGCTCGAAGTTATATATCGCTGATCTTATAAACACAAGCAAACATTATGAATGTTTGTTTTTCTTTAGTGATAGCGGGCTCCTTCCCTTTAAAAAAAATACAAAACAGAGGGTGCCTGGGTGGCTCTGTTGGTTAAGTATCCAATTCTTTTTTTTTTTAAGTTTATTTATTTGAGAGAGACAGAGAGAGAGTACAAGAAGGGGAGGGGCAAAGAGGGAGGGGGACAGAAGATATGAAGCAGGTTCTGTGCTAACAGCAGAGAGCCTGACATGGGGCTCGAACTCACAACCGACTGAGTCACCCAGGTGCCCCACATCCAGCTCTTGATCTCAGCTCTGATTTTAATCTCAGGGTTGTGAGTTCCAGCCCTGCATTGGGCTCCATGCTGGGTGTGAAGCTTACGTAAAAATATATATATATACACAAAACACAAGAGCTTCGGAATATTTTAACAAACACCATATGACTGCTCAGCTCTGATATCTAATACATGTAGCATGTATTTTCTTATATTAAAAAAATGTTTCTCAAATCTACAAAAAGGAATTCCGGAAATACAACCAGACTTTATCACCCATGCTATCACATACAGAGACTCCGTGGATATTTGGGATGAACAAATATTCCCAAACTTCAGTTTATACATTAATTGTAATACTAATCCCTTAATAAAGTTTCAAAACGAATGGGGATTTAACTAAATTCTCCTTTCTTACTTTATGATCAGATAGAGATTAAATGGAACAGCATGATAATTAAAGGCAGATAACATAAAACAATAGTGACAATATCAATGGGATAATCATGACTGGAATATTCAGGGACTGACCCTGGTATTTTGGTTAAGTCCTTGGGAATGCCTCCTCTTTTGAAATGTCTTTCACCCACATCACTTACATGCCTTCCCTTCTTTGTTGAGGGAGAGATTTGTGATATAAGAATAAAGTTATCAAGATAGTAAGGTTCGGGGTAGACCAACTAGTTAAGTTAGAAAGATTTACGGATAGGGGCACCTGGGTGGCCCAGTCAGTTGAGCGTCTCACTCTTGATTTTGGCTCAGACGGTGATCTCACAGTTGTGAGATCCAAACCCACATAGGGTTCTGTGCTGGGTGTGGCGCCTGCTTCAGATTCTTTCACTTCCTCTCCCTCTGCCCCTCCCCCTCCTCTCTCTCTCTCTTTAAAAAAAAAAAAAAGAAAGAAAGTTTTGTGGATATTTGAGAAACCTCATTCAAAGAGCCCAACCCCATAAAATATCAAGAGAGTTCCAGGACTCCTTATTAAATGTTCCTTCTAAGTATTTTCTTCTGGGTGTTTCAGACATCTCATGAAAGAACCTGTAGTAAATGATGATCTTCCAAGTCGTATACTCTATGGAGCCATCAAGGTGAAATCAAGAGTGATAGAGCTCACAGAAACTTCCGCCATCTTTGAAGATGGAACAGTGGAGGAGGATATTGATGTCATTGTCTTTGCAACGGGATATACTTTCTCTTTTCCCTTCCTGGAAGAGTCACTTGTTAAAGTAAAGGATAATACGGTCTCACTGTATAAGTACATGTTCCCTCCTCACCTGGAGAAGTCAACTCTGGCATGCATTGGTTTCATCCAGCCCCTAGGCTCCATTTTCCCAACTGTTGAACTTCAAGCTCGTTGGGCAACCAGAGTTTTCAAAGGTACGTGAGGGGCCAAATGAGGGGCTAAGGGTTTTACACCTGATGGAGCTTGCTCAATAGTAAGTTTAGACACAGAGGTTGCCAGTAAGAATGTGGCCAAACTTGGGCTGCTCTCGTGAGATTAACATCCTAAAAAATTAGTGGAGAATTTTCAAAGTAGCAAATACAGAGATAAAATAATACTAAATGTCTGCAATCATCCTTTTAAAATATTAGAAAGTTCATAGAATTTCATAATTCATAGAAGTTCATAGAAGTTCATAAAGCTAAGTACATACTATCCTTTCCTGGAATCATGAGAGAATAGTTGAGAAAAAAAAGATCTATGACTCCCCGTTTTACCTAGATGATGTTTATAAATTCCTCTGAATACATGCAAATCCAGAGACCCAGGACCTTTCTGCATTAACTCCAAATTAACCCTTAGTATGTTTTTTAAAATTTTTTTAATGTTTATTTATTTTTGAGAGAGAGAGTGAGACAGAGTGTGATCAGGGGAGGGGCAGAGAGAGAGGGAGACACAGAATCTAAAGCAGGCTCCAGGCTCTGAGCTGTCAGCACAGAGTCTGACGTGGGGCTCGAACCACAAACCGTGAGATCATGACCTGAACCGAAGTCGGAAGCTCAACCAACTGAGCCACCCAGGTGCCCCAGCCCTTAATATGTTAAGAAACTCAACCTCACAGGTCCTTACAAAGTCATAAAGCTATTGAAAGTTTTCTAAGTATCTGTACAGCCTTTTGCATTCCTCCCTGACCCCAGGGTTCAAACTCAGCTCAACCAAAACTCATTGAATACCTAGCCTTGTGCTGGAACCTGGTGGAATAGAGAGAATTTTTTTTTTTTTATTTGAGAGAGAGAGAGCACACACAAGTGGGGGAGAGGGGCAGTGGGAGAGAGGATCTTAAGCAGGCTCAGTGCTCAGCATGAAGCCCATTGATCCCATGATCCTGGGATCATGACTGAGCCGAAATGAAGAGTGAGATGCTCAATTGAGCCACCCAGGCAACCCTAGAGAGAAATTTAAACAGATCATTTCCACATACTAAGAAAAATGCTTTGGTAGAAGAATGCATGGAGGGTATAGGAAGAAGAGAAAGGATGCTTAGCAGCAGCAGAGTGGGGTAAAGGAGGGCATGTGGTCAAGGAAAACTTCCTAGATGACCAGGTTTCTCAGGTGCAAAAAAGCGAATCACTTGAGCCAAAGCACAGAGGCATGATGGATGTGGAGAATTACAAGCTGTCTGTTGTTCCCAGAACCTGACACATGAGGCAGAGAGGGGTGAGAGATTATTCTTTCTGGAGAAGGGGCCAGGACACAGGAGCCTTTGTAAGGCATGCTAAGAAGGTTACAATACAAAACTTTGGTCAGCGCTTTCCAAATCTGGCTACACATAAAAATCATCTGGTGGACCCTTAGGGACCCTGATTAAATCTGGCTTGAGGACCTAGAATCTCCATTTTAGAAAGCTTTGCAGCCAGAGGACCCAATGAGAGGTTATAAGCAAAGAAGAGACATTATCAGATTTACATTTTCAATAGATTAGTTCAGCATTAGTGTGGAACATAGATTTGAAAGGAGAAAAGAATGAGGTCTTGGAGACCAGTGAGAAGGCTGGTCTGCAAGTCTCTGCTGAAACACGATGTAGCTGAGCCAGGCAGAGAGAAAGTAGTGAAGGTGATAGAAATGTGAGAAATAATTAGGGATAAAATCTTCAGGACATAATGATCAGCTGAATGTAGAAAATCAGAGAGAGAGACAGGAATCACAGATGACTTTCAGATCTCTAGTATAGGAACTGGGGGGACAGCAGGGCTATGAATAGAGAGGACAGAAGAAGAAGGGAAGAGAGAGGACGTGTGGAAGAAGATGTAAGTCTGACCAGGAGGGCTTTAATGATGCGCTTGGTTATGGACTCGTTGACTCTGGTATGTCTGATGACCAGCGATATCCAGGGGAGACTGACCATTTCAACATGCCCAAGAACACCCGTGGACAGAGATGTAATCACAAGCACGTAGTGATAACTCCTACATCAGTCTACTTTCTCTGTCCCCACTGCTCGACCTTACTTCCACCAGGCTTACTTCAACAGCCTCTTAACTGGTCTCGCTGCCACTAAACTCACTTCCCTGGAGCCCATTTTCCAAAATTCAGCAGCTAGAAGAATCTTTCCAAAAGGCAAATCTGATCTTGTCACCACCTGCAGAAAATCCTCCCATGGCTTCCTATCACCTTCAGGATACAGCTCAAGCCACCTGGGGTGGCTTCCAGCTCTTCAGGCTCACCTTCCTTCTCCAGCCACTTCTCTTACTCCCTCCACCTCAGAGTTCACACAGTAGCCCACGCTCCCCTTACGGGCAGCATCACCTAGAACTCAAGAAGAGCAGCACACCCCAAAGTTCAACAACACAGCAGCCCTGACTGGCGTAACAGGGGTCAGAGGTTAATGGTGGGAATCAAGTACTAGATAAAGCAAGGATACTGAACCAAACCCACTACTCAAACCAGCCTTTTATTTCTAGGCTTGTGTACCTTGCCCTCAGAGAAGACTATGATGGCGGACACTATCAAGAGGAATGAAAAAAGAATAGATCTGTAAGAATTTTTTTTCTAATTCTTTACACAGAGCAGTGTTTCTCAAAGCATAGTGATCTGACTACCCACAAGAACCACCTAGCTGTTTCTTAAACATTTCCTGGGTCACAACCCGGACCAACTGAATCAGAACCTCCAGATGAGACTGGAAACCTGTATTTTTATGTTCTCCCTAGGTGATTCTTATACATATTAGTTTAAGAACCAACTACGTAAAGCTAGAAGCATTACCAAATCAGGACATTTTTCCTGGACTTAATTTTATCCGGCTTTGTGTGATGCTTGTGTTCAATTGCATATCTTCTCAGGCTGCCCGCTCTCTGTGGTTAGAGAGGAAATTGGATGGGGCAGTGATGGTGACAATGGCCTGAGTGTCTCTGGAAGGATAGCTGGGGGATGTCCTATCAAACTAAATTATAAAAGGAGTTGATGTGAAGCGAAAGTTCAAAGAAGCATACTTTGTGATACGGTAGAATGGGGTTCAGTAGTGATCAAGCACCCTTGGACAGTTGACTTGGGGGCCTCATATATAGGGGTTTCTCATGGTTAAATTCTAATTAATCTAACATTTACTGAGCATCTATTACGTTCCAGCCACAGTGCCAAGTACTTTCATAATTTAGCAGGTAAGTATTAGGTATCTTTTCTGTGCAAGACACTGAGCTCAGATTTCATCTGCATTCGCTCATGAATCTTTGCAGCCATCTTGATTAATTTGTACTTGCCTGGAGAATTGAAGCTACTCACTAAATACCAAGTAATAATCCTGGTCTTAAACCTTGTCACATTCCCAGAACTGCCATGAATTCATGACTATTCCTTTCACGGCCTACTCTCAATCTGAGATCTGGGCCTTCTAATGAGATAAGCTCACACCTTCCACTGGCGATTCATTCAAAACTCATTTATTCATTCACTCAGCCCTTCTTTCTTTCAACAGCCCTCGAACACCTACTGTTCTTATGTGACTTACAACATTTTGTGAATGTGCCCTCTCTACGTTCTTCATTAAGGTTTGGAAAGAGTCAGAGTCAGACACTGCAGACCGATTATATCGACTACTTGGACGAGCTCGCTTCAGAGATAGGCGCGAAGCCAGACCTCCTGTCTCTCCTGCTAAAAGATCCCAAACTGGCCATGAAGCTCTATTTCGGACCCTGCAACTCCTACCAGTACCGGCTCACTGGGCCTGGGCAGTGGAAGGGAGCCAGAAGTGCCATTGTCACTCAGAAAAAGAGGATACTGAAGCCTTTAAAGACACGGGCACTAACAACCTCATCTAATTTCCTAGTTTCCTTCCTGTTGAAAATCCTGGGGCTTCTTGCTATTTCCATGGCCTTTTTTTTCCAGCTTCAGTGGTTCTAATCTGTCAGAATAAGGCTTTTGACTTTAGTGTCAGTCAGCTCCTCTTTAAAAACAAAAAAGGCTAAAAGAAAAAATATTAAATCTAGATTCTATGTTTCAGAGCTGAGAGGAACAGAGAGGTGGTTGTAGAGAATTAGCAGAATTAGGTCTGTGTAAAACACCAAAATGGCGTCATGAAATTTCTTGGCCATTCCAACCTTTCCTCAAGTTCGCCAGATTCTCCAAAAGGACAAATAACATGGCCATGTACGTAGTGCTGCCAGCCCTTACATAACACAGTTGTGTGGAAAAAAATAGAAATGCACAGAATGAAAAGCAGGCCCCATGGCTTAAAACATTGGAAAATTTCAACAGTGAGTAAATATCTAATCCCCTGCGCGATGCTCTTAATAGTCCCCTTACCCAGACTGTATTTGGTAACAAAGTCCTTGGGTGTTACGCCATGCTCCATTTGCTTAGTGGGGCATTGCTCAAAAATCCTGGAGATAACAATGAAAGGATAGACTCAAAAAACGATGGCAATGATGTGACAGACTTCTAGCACCTCATGTTGAAAGCTGAGCCAACAGCCACGTTTCTGATACTTTGACATAAAACCACTGTAAACATAAAAATAAACATGCCATAATAGCTATATACGTATTTAGTACTTACCATTGACCAGACATTGTGCTAAGTGCACAGTATAGTATTTACTTCATTTAATTCTTGCGATAATTTTGTTAGATGGGTGTGGCTATCATACCCACTTGTCAGATGATGGAACTGAGACTCAGAGCATTTGGGTAACGTGCCCAAGACCATACAGCTGGTCTTGTCGTGGAGCTGGGATTTGAACCCAGTTTTGCTTGACTCTAGAACTGCAGATCATAACCTTTCTGCAGAATCTACTTATTGACAAAAGCCCTTATTATTGATCAAGTACTTATTAACGGTTAATTTTCTTTATAATCATATATATGTTGCTTTGGGAGGAACTTAACACAGATAATAGCACTCTTCTTGCAAATATGATCAATTAATTTTTTTTGGAGTGAGAGAGAGAAGTACATGAGTGGGGAAGAGGAGTAGAGGAACAAGGGGAGAGAGAATCCTAAGCAACCTCCACACTTGGCGTGGAGTCCAATGTGGGGCTTGATCGCACGACTGTGAGATCACGACCTGAGCTGAAATCAAGAGTCAGATATTCAACCAACCAAACTATCCAGGCACCCCCAATTAATTGATTCATAATATTTGGTTTATAGTCCAGCTAGATCTAAAAAGCATTTGAAGGGATTAACAGTGCAAGACACCTATACAAGAACATTTCAAATAGCCACTGACATTTTGAAAAAATAAGCATCAAGGAAGAAGTATATGTTCTAAGTAGATGAAAAGCATTATAATGATTGAGCCTTGTATATAGCTCTAACTTTATAATCAAGGCAAAGGCAAAACAATATGTAATCTCCGTCATCTGATGAAAGGAAGCATACCAGTTTTTTAGGAGACACATTTTCTTGGAACTGAAATCTAAAAAAAGACACAAGCAATTCAATGTCAGTAAGCTTTGAGCAACATAATAAACATCCAGTTTATCTGTCCACTACAGCCATTCTTTCCATGAAGTGTGCTTTGGGAGATAAACTATGCCCTAAACCCAGACCAAGGCCTTCTGAAGAGGGAAAAGGTCAGAGATTAGAGATTCAGACAAACGTCTCCTCTTACTTTTCCAAAGCCTTTGTGGACACTGTTCTTTACTTGGGCCTGGATTTGTTTCTGAAGTGCCTAGAGCAATGTAATGACAATCGCTATCAGTGGAAGCTTTATTTCTTTAGAGTCCATTGAAATAACACCACCATTTAAATGCCACATTTGTTGGGGCGCCTGGGTGGCGCAGTCGGTTAAGCGTCCGACTTCAGCCAGGTCACGATCTCGCGGTCCGTGAGTTCGAGCCCCGCGTCGGGCTCTGGGCTGATGGTGGCTCAGAGCCTGGCTCCTGCTTCCCATTCTGTGTCTCCCTCTCTCTCTGCCCCCTCCCCGTTCATGCTCTGTCTCTCTCTGTCACAAAAATAAATTAAAAACGTTGAAAAAAAAATAAAAAATAAATAAATAAATGCCACATTTGTTTTCATTGCTCCTATAAGCAGTTTCCTTTGAAAAAATTGCAGATGGTATGTATACTTCTTGATTAAAAACTGATTATTTTGCTAATTATTAAAGATGATTTGCAAGACTTTATATCATTAATAATAATAATAGAATTTTTCAATCTTGTATAGCAAGAGAAGGTGAACTACTTCCGGTAGGTTAAATCCAGTGTACTACCTATTTCTATAAATAAAGTTTTATTGGAACACAGTCACAACATACATTGACGGTCTGTGGCCACTTGCAAGCTACAATGGCGGAGTTGAGCAGCTGTGATAGAAACAGTAGGACTCACAAAGCCTAAAATATTTTACTATCTGGCCCTTTAGGGAGAAAGTTTGCCAATTTCTTTGTCGTCCCAATTATTTTTCATAACTTGCTTCATTCATCGTTACCACTACCAGGGAAGTAACTATGGTTATTATCCTACTTTTACAGTGGAACGAATTGAGAAACAAGTGTCAGGTTGATACTGAATCAGTGGGGAAAATAGCTCCATTAGGACAAAATTATTATTAAATGTATAACCTTGAAAATTTTAGAAAGAGGATGATCTCTTGAAATCTTTCCAAATATTCTGAAATCTTTTTAAAAACATAAATAGTTCATTTCCAGAGTCTGAGATTCACTAAGGAAGACTCATCCAAGTTTATTCTTCTGCCTCTATATACCCTGAAACAGGAAACTATCCCAGACAAACCACCTAGGATAGTTTGTTCCAAACTACAACCCACAGACTATCTCAGGGAGCTTCTAGAAGTGCAGATTCTTGGAGGAGGAATTAAGATGGCAGAGAAATAGAGGGACCCTAAGCTTGGTGCATCCCTCTAACATAGCTAGACAGTTATCAAAGCATGCTGAACGCCCAAGAAATCAATCAGACGTCTGAGAGAACAAAAACTGGTGGTCTACAAGTAGAAAAGCCACCACCTTTCGGAAGGCAGGAAGTGCTGAGCGTTGACTCAGGGGAGATATAACTGTGGGTACACCAGCGGGGAGGGAGCCCTGCTCATGGAGACTACCACAAAGTATTATAAGCAGCAGGGCACAAAGTCTGAGTCTTTAGAAGTCCACTACCATGGGACGTGCCTGACTTAAAGGTACTCGGGTGGCAAAGCAAGGTGGAGTCCCAGGAGTGACAGTATGGACTGAGGATCCCCTGGGTCGCAAGAAGAATGGATGGCTCCCACATGCTGCACTGTTCCCAGGCACAGGAGCAGGGTCTCTGGCTGAGGGCAGTGAGCCAGGGTGCCAGCTTTCTGCTCTACTTTGCTATAAACTCTGAACCACTGCATGATCATGTGATCACTTTCCTAGCATGGGCTGGCAAACACTTGTGCTGTTGCACAAGTATGGCAAGACCCTCCCCCAGAGGAACAGCACCGGTCCAGGCTGCAAAAGTTTCTAAAATTTGGAGTTTTGAAACTCAGTCACACGCCTGCGATAAAAGAAGCTCGGACACAGGCAGGGTGAACGCAGGGTCCTGACAGAAACCAGGGACACAAGAGGGATGACTGATTGCTCTTCTGTGAGGGTTCCCCCAAAGAGTGGGGGGACACAAACTTTCAGCTCCAGAGCTAAAGAATGTGGCACCACCATATTCATCCCACCCATCAGCGCTGAAAGTCTTCAAGGAGCAAATCAGCACCACCTAGTGGAGGCCTAAGCTACCTACACCAAGCCTCACCCACCCTGTACCCTGGAGGTGCATTTCCACTGAACAAGACAGCAGGAGAATGAGCCCAGCATTCCCCTCCCCCAGAAGACCAACACAAACAACTCACTCACACCAAGTCTACTGATCATAGAGTGCTGCAAGCTTCAGCCCTAGGGGAAATAGGATCTCACTTCCTTTTTACTTATATTCTTTATTTTATTTTTTTTCACTTATTTTCTTATTCTTTTCTATTCCTTATTTATTTATTATTATTTTAATTTTTATTTATATATATTTTTAATTTTTTTGTTTGTTTTCATTTCATTTCATTTTATTTATCTATAATAAACAGTGCAGCATGTTGGAGCCACCCACTCTTCTTGTGACCCAGGGATCCTCAGTCCATACTGTCACTCCTGGGACTCCGCCTTGCTTTTGGGTGGTTGGGGGGGCAATATAGATTGTTTTAAAAAGCAGACCAAAACACAGCCAGGATCTAGTTTTGGGGTTTTTTAAATTTTTTTTCCTTGTTTTTTTCTTTGTTTTGTGTGTGTGTGTGTTTGTGTGTGTGTGTGTGTGTGTATGTGTTTTGTTTTGTTTTTGTTTTCTTCCCTTATTTTTTTCCTAGACAAAATGACGAGATGGAAAATTCACCCCAAAAGAAAGAACAGGAAGTAGATCTCATGTCCAGAGATTTAACCAATACAGATATAAGATGTCTGAACTATAATTTAAAATAATGATTATAGGGGCCCCTGGGTGGCGCAGTCGGTTAAGCGTCCGACTTCAGCCAGGTCACGATCTCGCGGTCCGTGAGTTCGAGCCCCGCGTCGGGCTCTGGGCTGATGGCTCAGAGCCTGGAGCCTGTTTCCGATTCTGTGTCTCCCTCTCTCTCTGCCCCTCGCCCGTTCATGCTCTGTCTCTCTCTGTCCCAAAAATAAATAAACGTTGGAAAAAAAAATAAAAAAAAAAAAAAAAAAAGAAAGGCACCTGTGGAGCCTCTTGATGCTTTCTTCTGGGGGAGTGGGAGAGCTGAGGGGTAGGGACTTGTGGCTGTCTTTAATTTTTAGAGGGAGAAAGAAAAACATTGCACTGGGTGGGTCTAATTTACTAAAGCTAAGTAAATTCTACACTCTCTTTCAACTCCGCTCCGCATCAGAGCAGGGTGGGGGAGGGAGGGTGGGGAGACTTCAGAAGATAATTTAGAAATACAGTGAAGGAGCCAGAAACATCATTCTAGTGCATCCATCAATAGAAGCCAGGTATGGTGCACTAACAACCAATCCCCAAAGCTCAAAACCTTGCAATAAGACAAAGATCCTTCCTCTTTCACGTTATGTATCCACTAGAGGCTAGGCTCTACTCATCAGAGTCACTCAGGCATCCAGGCTAATGGAACAGCCTGGTTGAAAGTCTGAAAGTAGCTATAGCCACCGTGAAGAAAAAGAAAGTGCTCTCTGGTCTTACACTGGCAATTAACAGCTCTGAGCCCAGAAAGGACATATGTTACTTTGGCCCACATTTCACCGACCAGAACTAGTCACATGTTCCCAGCCAAGAGACCAAGAGACCAAGAAGCTCTATCCTACCATGCACCCAGAAGGCAGAAAGTCCAAAATACTTCCTAAAAAGCATGATTGTCTACCAATCTGGCTTCCTAGGGCTCAAAAAGGGCCTGGATAGCTTTCTCCATTCCATGGCCTCAAGCACAGCTAATTTACAATAAGCCCTAAAAATAGCAGAAAGTAAAGGTGTCACTGAAAGCCAATCTTCTCATTTTTAATTACTACAAGTCTCTTGCTAATTAAGAAAAATGAGATGATCTGATCAATGATCATGTTTAGGCTCAAGCAATGTTTTAAGTTCTTTGTTTCTACTTATGTCAGCAGCATGCCTGGTAAGGGCTAGTGACCTTACTACTAGGTATGTGCCAAAGCTGCATGTACATATCAAGGTAAGTGCCTACGCCAAGTGTCCATCAACTGATGAACGGATAAAGAAGATGTGGTATATATATCCAATGAAATATTACTCAGCCATCAAACAGAGTGAAATCTTAGGGCACCTGGATGGCTCAGTTGGTGAAGCATCTGACTTCAACTCAGGTCATGATCTTACAGTTCGTGAGTTCAAGCCCTGCCTTGCTCTTTCTGCTGTCAGCACAGAGCTCGCTTTGGATCCTCTGTCCCCCTCTATCTGCCCCTTCTCCCCCTCCTCCCTCAAAAGTGAATAAACATTTTTTTAAAAAAGAATGAAATCTTGCCATTGTCAATGATGCAGATGGAGCTAGACAAATATCATATGATTTCACTCAAATGTGAAATTTAGGAAACAAAACAGAAGAACATATGAGTGGGGGGGGGGAAGAGAGGGAAGCAAACCATAAGAGACTCTTAACAATAGAGAACAAACCGAGGATTGATGGAGAGAGGTGGGAGGGGGATGGGCTAAATGGGTGATGGGTATTAAGGAGGGCACTTGTTATGATGGGTGTTACATATGAGTGATGAATCACTAAATTCTACTCCTGAAACCAACATTACACTATATGTTAGTTAACTCGAATTTAACTAAACTTTGGGGTGGGGGAGGTAAATGCCTAAGTACTGGGGTTTGGGACACTAATTGTGGCCCTAGTTCTCAAGGTGTCCCTGACTTGACGTCAAAGATACTCTGGTTTTTAAAAACATGCTTGAACTAATACCACTTTTGAGGGCTCCCTTTCTGGGTAAAAACTAAGCTTTGAAATGATTCAAATATTGTCCTCATAGCTGCAGGAAGGCAGCTGAACTCCACACAGCTAACAGTGCTGTCTCCATGCCAAGTCTTTCGCCAGAAGCAAGGTAAAGGGTAAGCCTAATGAGCCAGCAACAGACTGGGTGATACACAAGGCCGTCTAGATACAGAGCTGAAGGGTGTGGTTATACCATAATGAAAATCAAGAAAAAGATTTATTCTTCCAGAACCTTCTCCCTGCTTCAATCTTACCAATCGGTCCTGACGTTGACTCTCTGTGCCTGTGGGAGTCATTTCAATACCACAAGTCAATAACCAAGACACCTTATCTGTCCTGGCAATGACATCGTTATCACCTTCATTGCAGCCACTCAGTGTTTACTATGTAAAAAAATCTCTGCGTGGATTATCCCATCTAATCCCCACCACAGCCATCTGAGTTAGGTATTATTATGTTTATTTTAATTGAATAAGCTGAAGCTTTAAAAAGTTATATAATTTTCCCAAGATTATTCTGGTAATAACTGGTGAAGAGAGTACTCAAACCCAGGACTTGTGACTCCAAAAGTCATGATCTACCCAGATGTTTGTTACATTTCCCAAATGTCTGGGCAATCATCTGTACTTAAAAAGTCTTTTAGGGGGCGCCTGGGTGGCGCAGTCGGTTAAGCGTCCGACTTCAGCCAGGTCACGATCTCGCGGTCCGTGAGTTCGAGCCCCGCGTCGGGCTCTGGGCTGATGGCTCGGAGCCTGGAGCCTGTTTCCGATTCTGTGTCTCCCTCTCTCTCTGCCCCTCCCCCGTTCATGCTCTGTCTCTCTCTGTCACAAAAATAAATAAAAAACATTGAAAAAAAATTATAAAAAAAAAAAAGTCTTTTAAAAATGAATTTAACAATGTGGGTGATGTATGGTTTAAAAATAATAATGTGAAGGGCACCCAAGTGGCTGTCAGCTAAGCGTCTGACTCTTGGTTTCGGCTCAGGTCATGATCTCATGGTTTGTGGGTTCAACATTCCCTCATTGGGCTCTGTGCTGACAGCACAGAGCCTGCTTGGGGTTCTCTCTCTCTCTCTCTCTCTCTCTCTCTCTCTCTCTCTCACTCTGCCCCTCTCCTACTTGCTCCCTTTCTCTCGAATATAAACAAACATTAAAAAAAAACCAAATAAATAAAAACAATGTTAAATGGATCAAAACTTTAAAAGTGAACCTTTGGTATAGCAGCTATTGACATGATTGTCTTATTTGCTCCCTTTGAACAGTGAAGTTGATGAACAGTTAAGATGCCGCTGTGACTCACTAAGTTAATTTCTATTCTGCAGGGTGAAGTGTGAGTCTAAAGGGCATAGCACCCACCAGGCAATGTTTTTCTCTTAGCATGATTGTACCATTAATCAAGTTAAAATGTAAGCAAAGATTAACCTTAGGTCCCAAATTCTGCATAACATTCCTTATCTCTTAGACCCAGTTCATCCGGACCCAGGGCCTGCTAGGACAACATTGGCTTGTGCTCATCCATTTCAATTCCTGCTGGCTCCAGAGTCCAAACTATAGTGGGGACCATGGGAATTCCAGGTACATTAAAGTAACTACAAAAAGTAAGTAGCCAGATATAATCTCTGATTTCTTTGAATTAGGGAGGTGGGACCCAGATTTTTTTCTGTTTTGTTATTGTGCTTCAGGACTGAATTACCTTCCATTTGGCACAAGTTGGGAAAGATAAGTAACCCCCCTTTGGCATCTGAGTTGTCCTTTTCCCGTTGTTAAAAGTGCTCCATTCGGGGCGCCTGGATGGCGCAGTCGGTTAAGCGTCCGACTTCAGCCAGGTCACGATCTCGCGGTCCGTGAGTTCGAGCCCCGCGTCGGGCTCTGGGCTGATGGCTCAGAGCCTGGAGCCTGTTTCCGATTCTGTGTCTCCCTCTCTCTCTGCCCCTCCCCCGTTCATGCTCTGTCTCTCTCTGTCCCAAAAATAAATAAACGTTGAAAAAAAAAATTAAAAAAAAAAAAGTGCTCCATTCTATGCATTGTGACAAAGTTTCTTGAGTTTCTATGGTCAGATCTCTCTTGTTAACCCACTCCCACATGAATTCACTATAACTCTCAAAGGTTTTGGAAATCTTTTATAGCTACCCAGTTTAATGTCTTCTGATTTACAGATGGTGAAACTGAGTCTCAGTCCTTCATTATTTCTTCATTTCTCCTCCAGCCTAGGGAAACTCTGTGGCCTTGTAACTGACCAGATAAATTTAAATCCTAGCAGAATTTTTCTTATGTGGTTAGGAATGGGCTTGAGCAGGCGAGGAACAGCTGCGGGAAGACAGGAATCACAAAGCACGGCTCTGCTCTGACTTCAGTTTCTTACCAGCTTGTGCTCATTTGTTCCCAGGGGCCAAGTAGGCACCTTCACCCCTCCCCCAACTGCCATCCATCCAGCTAAATCTACTGTCTCTTCTTAGTCTTGAAATGCATGGCCCACTTAAGGACATTATATCATGGGGCACCTGGGTGGCTCAGTCAGTTAAGGGTTGGACTTCAGCTTACGTCATGATCTCATGCTTCGTGAGTTTGAGCCCCACATCGGGCTGTTTGAGCCCTACATGGGGCTGTCTGCTGTCAGCACAGAGCCAGCTGTGGATCCTGTGTCCCTGGCTCTTTCTGCCCCTCCCCCGCTCATGCGCGCGTGCATGCGCACTTGCACGCGCGTTCTCTCTCTCTCAAAAATAAAATAAACATTAAGAAAAGGATATTGTATCATTGTGCACTCAGTGCTGGTATCCAAGCACTTTCTGTGTAGTACTTGCTTTTTTAACATTGCAACTGCCGAAAACCCAGCTTTGCAAAAATATGACATCATCTAACATAACACAGCCGTAACTGATATTAAAACTATCAACTACCCATCAGCTTTGCTCAGAATTCAACATACATGTGTTTTCCTGGATATTTTAAAATCATTCACAGCACCTCTGCACACCATTTGGGGAATGGCAGGTCCAGCCTCGTGTTCTGATATTAGCTCCCAGTGAATATTCGCTCAGTTAATTTTTTTTTTTTAAAAAGGATATACTGTGGTGAATTCATTCATTTTACCCACCAGGAAGTCAACTCATTGCCAAGTGTTTATGCAACTACTAGTACAGACCAAGTGTGCCACTCACTATAGAAAATAAGACAAAGGAGGGCACCTGGGTGGCTCAGTCGGTTAAGCGTCCGACTTCGGCTCAGGTCATGATCTCAGGGTTTGTGAGTTCAAGCCCCACGTCACGTTCTGTACTGATGGTGTGGAGCCTGCTTGGGATTCTCTCTCTCCCTCTCTCTCTCTCTCTCTCTCTCTCTGCCCCTCCCACACTCATTCTCTCTCTCTTAAAATAAATAAATAAACCTTTAAAAGAGAGAGAGAGAGAAAGGGAAAATAAGAAACGAGTCAAAGGAAATGCTCCCACTTTAGGCAAACATATAACCTTGAGCAGAGAGAAGATTAACAGACCTGATCCAGTGAATCAACACCGAGATAGTCTCCTCTTGTGGGGAACATGCTATTTCCTGTAAGTTTCAAGCTCACTGGGGAGCTGGGCAGTCGTAGAGGCGTCCATCGACCGTCTCTGGCTGCTACTTTTGCTGCTCCCTGTCTCTAGAGCTCATTTCCTTCCCTCTTCTGCCCACTGGCGTTCCTTTCAAACTTCAAAACCTGAAGCAACTAGTATTCCTCAGTATTGCTTTCCTATCACCCCAAAGTCACAGTATGAGCCTCTTCCTTCATGCTCTTATTGCAAGGCGTACATAAGACACGACTCTGTCTTAGCACGTGACACAGAATACTGCAATGATCTATTTATCATCCTGACTTCCCCGCCAGAGGGAAGCTACTCTAAAGAAGGCATCACACCTTATTCATCTTTCGTACTCCCAATACCTCGCCCAGGGCTTCGGATCACAGAAGCCCCTCATTGAGTGTTTGACCGCTAGACTAATCCATGAATGAATCGTGGAATCTGAGTTAACAGAATCCTAAAGGGCATTTGATTCCACCCTCTCCATTACCTACTACTCTCCTACTTACAATATTTCCAAAAAATAATCTTACAGACTCTGCACAAATATCAGAGCCTGAAATGCTGTAAAGTGCTTATATGGAACTAAAATTTGCCTTCATGTAACGTCTTCAGTTCCACCATTTCCCATAAATCTAATCCTTCTGTTTGCAACGATCCTTCAAATGCTTAGGGGCAAATGTTTACAGTACTGGGTCAGGCCCTTGGACTAAGAGTTGATATGGTTATCCTTTTTTGCAAAGTGAGCCCAAGGCAGTTGATTTCCTTGCCCAAGGTCTCCGCAGTTACCTCACAGTGAGCCAGGTCCCTGGCCGGCCCTCCCTCTGACCAGGCTAACAGCTGGAGTGGATGCATTTCTCCTTCTCCTTCTTTCCCCTCCTCCTTCTCCTCTTTCTTCTCCTTCCAAAATTTATTATTGAAATATAATTGACATACAACGTGACGGGTCCTTTTCTTCTTATAGAACCAGTTTGGTGCTTTCATTCAGCAACATGTACCTGAAGCTACAACATCCTAGTCAAGGAAACATACACACTGGTTCTTGCCATACCAGAAGCCCATTTTTCCTCCATGGGACACCACCCTGGAAACATGGCAGAATATACACTGACTAGCCTCTCTCTGGAGAAGTTCGATCTCCACCTGCTGACCTCTAATCTCAGTGGAGCAATGCTAGACACATTTCCCCCACCTTCCTTCTCAATCCAGCTACTGCAAATGGCTCTGCCCTCTCCCCTTCCAAAAGGAAACTGCTTTGTTTCCTGGTCCCCTGCTGAGGGCATGAGTATCCCGTTATAATCAGACCTGCTGTCTTTACAGAGCCACCATGCTTCTGCACACAGCTGCAGATATCATAGTGATATATGCAATTCCTCTCTTCATTCCGAGAGTCATTTTTCCCATAATACTCTTGGGGCTCCCTGAGTGGCTCAGTTGGTTGAGCATCTGACTCTTGATTTTGGCTCAGGTCATGATCTCACATTTCATGGGATCAAGTCCCCCATATCCGGCTCCGTGCCAAGCATGGAGCCTGCCTCAGATTCTCTCTCTCTCCCTCTGCCCCATCCACCCCCCACCCTGCTTGTGTGCACATGCACTCTCTCTCTCTCAAATAAAAAAATAAAATCTGGTGGGTGGGAGATGGGTTTAATCAGAGAGGAGGTTGGTGAGGGATGGGTTAAATAGGTGATCAGGATTAAGGAGGGCACTTGTGATGAGCACTGGGTGTTGTAAGTGATGGATCACTAAATTCACCACCTGAAACTACTAATACGCTGTATGTTAACTAATGAATTTAAATAAAAACTTGAAAAAGAAAAAAATAAAATAAAATCTTTTTTTAAAAAGTGGATATTCTTCATTGAATGTCTACTATGTCTCACAAAAATGAAGAGCATGATGTCCCATTTTACAAATGAGGAAAGTGAGGCCCAGAGGGGATATTTTCCTATGCGCCAAGCTGATAGAGCAGGGATTTGAAATAGATGTGTCTGGTCCCAACACCCATATTCATTTCATTACATCAGCTATCTCTCTAAATGTAGGGTCATTTTATTTCTCTAGGACGCAAGGCAGGGAAAATTGTATGAGGTTGTGTTTCTATGGTATCCATTAGGATCTAGAGCGTGACTTCCCCTAAAGGGGACCTACCAGCTCTCTCCCAGTAAATCAGAGCTAGTAGCTTCGGGGAAGAAACTTTTACATAACACCTGAAAATAAATGGGCCTTTCCATTTCATTCTAGAACTATTTATTGAGCACCTGTTGTATTCTGTTCCAAGGACTTCCCTGGCCACAGAGGCCCCAGCAGAGAGTAAAGCAGATGAAGTCTCTATAGTTGAGCTATTTCTCTCAAAAACGAAAGATGTATGTCCAGTTATGTGGAAAAAGCTCATCTGTGCAACGAGAAATCTGTGCAAATGTTCAGGAAAACAATGCCTTTGGGGGCACTTCTTACATTGACTCTGGGACCCATGCGCTTTCAAAACTCACTAAAGTGAGGAGATACAATTGTCACAAAAATGTATTAGGGAACAACTCTAAATCACATGATTCACTGTTAAATGTGGATGAACTGGCCAAAACGTATAGGAATTAAAAGAGCAGAAACTTACTAATGGGAAAGGCAGAGGAGGACACCAATTTTGGGAAATGGTTTCATAGTTATAATAGCTTATATTTATTAAGCATTTGTTACATGCCAGGAACAGTTCTAAATCATCTGACGTCTTGACTCCCTTGATTCTCACCAAACACTACAAGGAAACTACCACTATTTCCTCAATTTTTATGATGCACAGAGGGGTTAAATAACTTGCCCAAGATCACACGGCAGTGACTGGCAGAACTGAGCTTTAACCCAGGCAATCTGGTCTAGAGCCTGGTTGCTTAACCAATACACTATATTGCCTCTCAGCATTCTTGCATGGCCTGGGGACATATGACCCTCCGCCTGTGCCAATGGGGACAGGGCCATGTTCCCTGAGCTGCATCAGTATCTGAAGGGGAGAGGAGGGATGAATGTCCACACAAAGCCTCGCACCCTCACCCTTCCCCTGGCAGCCATCCACTGGCTGCAGATAGGAGAAGGATGGGCAACCGAGCTGGGACCTTGCGGTATGCCAGGGGCTGGGACTCTCCCAGGGCTGCCGTGGCACCTGCAGTGGCCACAGGTCTTGGCTTCTAGTCCCAACTCCGTTCCACCACTGCCATGTGGCCTTGTCTCATGCCACCACGCTAATCTGACCTCCAGTTTCATATGTTTATTTAAAAAACATGTTAGGGGCACCTGGGTGGCCAGTTAAGCTTCCAACTATCGATTTCAGCTCAGGTCATGATCTCACGACTTGTGAGATCGAGCCCCACATCGGGCTCTGCACTGACACTTGGGATTCTCTCTCTCTCTCTCCCTTCCCTGCTTGTGTGCTCACGCTTGCATGCTCTCTCTCTCTCTCTCTCTCTCTCTCTCTCTCTCTCTCTCTCTCAAAATAAATACATAAACTTAAAAAACAAAACATGTTTGACCAGGTGATTCTTTCTGGTCTACTATTCTATGCCATTCTGGGACCCATGAAGGGAAGCCAGAGGCAGCAGCCCCATCCTGAATGCAAAACTCTCCACGAAAGGGTCTAATTCCAGCCACTCTGCCAGAAGCCACAGTCTTGACAACAAATGTGCTAACATCAGGCACGAGCTCCGAGTGTAGGCGCAGGGGCTTACGAGCACAGGGTTAAACCAGGGACCTGAACATTTCTCTTTTTGCACTCACAACACCAGAGGCCAGCCACAGAGGGATCAAATGGAGCAAATTTCTTAACCTCCCCGGTTCTGTTTCCTGGTTGGCTAGAGCAGCCAAGCTGGGGTGGGGCTTTCACTTGTGAATAAAAGGCTCAGTTTTGCTTTCCCCTGCACCAGGGAACATGGCCAAGCGAGTTGCCATTGTGGGAGCCGGGGTCAGTGGCCTGGCCTCCATCAAGTGCTGCCTGGAGGAAGGCCTGGAGCCCACATGCTTTGAGAGGAGTGACGACCTCGGGGGGCTGTGGAGGTTCACCGTAAGTAGGGGTCTCAGCAGCTGTGCGATGTGTCTAATGGATAAGGCTGGACGGTGTGAAAGCATTTCTCCCAAGGCTGCTCTGGGGCAGGGGGATGAGTTAGAAGCATCTGCTGAACAGTGGCCAGGAGGGTTAATGAAATTGTTAAAAGAAAGAAGCAGGACACAGCCTGAGCTTGGGTGGGGAGTGTGGAAGCAACCCTACAAACTTTATCTAAAGCCGGGGCGCCTGGGTGGCGCAGTCGGTTAAGCGTCCGACTTCAGCCAGGTCACGATCTCGCGGTCGGTGAGTTCGAGCCCCGCATCGGGCTCTGGGCTGATGGCTCGGAGCCTGGAGCCTGTTTCCGATTCTGTGTCTCCCTCTCTCTCTGCCCCTCCCCCGTTCATGCTCTGTCTCTCTCTGTCCCAAAAATAAATAAACGTTGAAAAAAAAAAATTAAAAAATAAATAAATAAATAAGAAAAAAAACTTTATCTAAAGCCAAGAGGAAGGAAGATGCCCACAAAGGGTGGGAGAGAATGGAGTGGCTGGGACAGCCAGGAAAGCCCGGAACAAGGGGAGCAAGAGCCGGGGGGGGTGTGAAGTGAGGCCAGAGGCTGTAGTGTTTGGGGCAAGCATATGAACCCAGCAGCGCAGGGATGCTGGCCTCCACCTGCTGGGCGGAACTGCTCACCTTCTTTTTTCCCCAGTCCTGCTGCCCCTGACGTGAAACAGCGCAGGGCTCGCTGGATGATGAGCTCTATACTCAAGGTGCTGCTGTCCAAGCAATGCCAATCTATGCCAAGAACAACCAGAAGTAAAGAATGTGAGTTAGGAGCCTTTTTTCCCTGAGGCAAAGAAAGTAATACCCTCAAGTCTCAGCAGGGCTACCGTCCAGACTGGAGAGGAGAATGGGGTGAGGAAGGAGAAGAGGGGACTCTACAGCCCACCCTTGACTGGCCTGGGCCAAAGGGGATCGTGGGGGCACTGCTGGGGCCACTGAAACCCTTTGAGTCCTGTGGCTGGGCAGGGAAGCATTTGCATTAGAGTTCCCAAGCCTCCTCCTGGCCCTCCTTCTCTAGAGCTTTAAACATGCTGATGAGAAAGCTGTCGGGAATAGTGAAAAGGAGCAAGGTGTCAGACGCCCGGGCCTCAGAGCCCATAAGGGGCTAAGAGAAAGATGCGGCACTCCTCTACCCTAGAAGAATGGAATTTGGAACTGGAATAAAGGATTTCCTAACTCTGTGAGCAAAGCTCCCGAGAGGCCAAGGCTGCTGGTTAGTTGCAGTTCTCCTAGCATAGGTCCGCTTGGCCCACATAAAGAACTGCAGGTGTTGAAATGTGACCATCGATACATAGAAACCTCCTCCAAAGGCACTAAGTGAAAGAGCACATCTGTTTCAAAGTGCATACTTTCCATTAGGACAGCAGAAACCTAACACCCCTGCTGTACCTCTCCCCTCCTGTGCCCACTGAAGACCTTGCTAGTCAAGCATGATACACTTCCCCTGATAAGCCTCAGAATCCTTCTTAACACATACTCAAGATAAATAGGACTAATCTATCACAGCTGGGAGTTGGCTTGCAAGATGAAAGTTCCCAGTTAAAAGGATAAATAGCAGAATTTCAGTCAAAGCCAAGGTGAGTCCAGAAAGAAAAAAAGCCCAGAGACCTGAGGATACTGGACAAAAAAAAAAAAAAAAAAAAGCACCTTATGTAGGTCACAGACACTTAATTATTCACATGTAAAAATCACTGATCTAAGAATCAAGAGAAATGAGTTCCAGATCCAGCTGTGCCCAACTGGCCGTGTGACTTGGGCAGGTCAAACACCTATGCATGAGCACCGTGGGGGACGCAGAAATGAGAATAATACATCAAACCCCCAGGCTGCTGCCAGGGTAATGAGAAGAGAGTAGGATCCTACAAATTAGACACAGTGCTGTGGGTATTTAAATGAGGTCAGGATTGGGGCACCTGGGTGGCTCAGTCAGTTAAGCGTCCGACTTCAGCTCAGGTCACAATCCCACGGTCCGTGAGTTCGAGCCCCACATCAGGCTCTGGGCTGATGGCTCGGAGCCTGGTGCCTGCTTCCGATTCTGTGTCTTCCTCTCTCTCTGCCCCTCCCCCGTTCATGCTCTGTCTCTCTCTGTCTCAAAAATAAATAAACGTTAAAAAAAATTAAAAAAAAAAAACTTAAAATAAATAAATAAATAAATGAGGTCAGGATTGTATCCACTGGAGGAAAGTCAGGGAAGGCTTCATGGGGGAGACGGTGTGCGATGGAAAGATTTCAACAGGCAGACGAGACTGAGTGGGAGATTACAGGGAGGAAACCAGTAAAGAAAAGGTACTGAGCAGGCTTGGAAAATAAAAACAGCTCATTGGTGTACGAGGCGTGCGTAAGAAATAATGGGAGGGGATGAGGGTGGCTGAATTTTCTGGCAAGGTATTATTTAGAAAGCAATCGATAATGAGGAACGCAATAAAGGAGGTACTTTTTATTAGTGTATCGATTTGCTTATGTTGGCATGATGGGAAGACCCAGACATGTTTACAGGCAAAGAGAAGCTACCTGGACAGGGGAGGTAGGGGGGTGGGGGAGACTATTGATTACTTGAGCCCAAACTAGAACAAGATCCTACAGACAAGGGAAGGGGTGTCGTTGTAGGCCCAGCAGAAGGGTTTGCCTCAGAAAGGTGGAGAGGCCTCGATCCCATCAGGAAAATACGACCTCTGTGGAGGATAAAGGAGTGGGAGTGGGGAAGGGAGGGGGGAAGTAAGAAAAATAGAGAAGGTCAGGGAAACCTATCTCGAAGCACATGATAGGGCATCGAAAGGATGGCAAAGAGGATAATACAGCAGAAGTAGCCCAAGTAACAAGTCCTTCCAGCCCCACTGCTTGCTGTCTTCAATGAGAACACAGAACCCAATTTGAAATTTAGATAAAAGCTCGGGCACTGGGAGCCAGGAAAACCACCCCACCTTCATTCAGGAGCCCTCTCTTGACACAGTGGCCTCTTGAGATAACTGTACCACCTTGAGATTTCTCGAAAGCCTGAGAGAAAATCCCTCAACTAAGGTGCCCTTAAAGGGACCTTTCAGCTCCAACATGCTATGAGCCTTCTGAGTCTTTCTAGAGGCATCCCACTCTCCTCCTACCTCAGCGCACGTGCACATCCGCACACAGGCTTGGTTACAGGGTGTCTCTGTCTCTGCACTCAAAGCAAGTGGCCAACTCAAAACTTGCAGATTAAAGTGTCTGCTCCAGGGTGCTGGACTCTTGATTTCCGCTCAGGTCAGGATCCCAGGGTCGTGGGACTGAGCCCCATGTCAGGCTCCACGCTTAGCATGGAGCCTGCTTGGGATTCTTTGTCTCTCTTCCTCTGCCCCTCTCCCCTGCTCTGTCTCTCTAAAATATGAATGAATGAATGAATGAATGAATAAATAAATAAATAAATAAATAAAATTTTAAAATGAAAAAAATAAAGTGCTCGACCAAGGGCTGTGCTTACCAGAAAGCCCATAGGGGATCCTTAGTTCCCCTTCTGGGCATCGGGGATCACCGGGCAAAAATGGACAAGCCATCTGCAGAAACCCAAGACAACACATATGGAGACTGCCTCCATTTCCAAATAGGGAGACACCCCCAAAGATTATAGAGATTAGAAACCACTGCGCTTAATTTGACACTCAGACACCCATTTCTCTGGCCTCTTCCAGCTACCATAGCCTCAAGCAAAGAGGAAACAAAGGTTGCAATGGAAAAGAAATGGCATCATTCCTTGGGGTGGGAGACAGGTGGTGATCTTTAATAAGAAATAAATTGGTAATAATTGGGATACGTTGGTAAAGAGCCCACTTCTGTCCACTAACTCAAGTGGGGGCAAGCGAGATGTATGGAAAGTCTATCTTACAACCAATTCTCTTAGGCTCCTAAGAGGGAAGGGAGGCTTAGGGCAGTAACACCATAGGTTGATTACTTCAATTATAAAGTAACATTGAAATAAAATGTGAGGAATTGTCCCATCACTCAAAATGAATTTTACTCAGAGAATTTTAGTATAGGAAGGGATCTTAAGGGATAGCCTTCCTATAGAACCACACTGACATTATCTAGAGGAAATTATACTATACTGGTAGAAACACATTCGGCTTCATCCTTCACATCCCTGAAACATATTCCAGGGCCTACTAACCCTCCCAGAATGATGTTCTGGCCTCCAGTGAGACTCCAACTCTCGCTAGGGAGAGGAGGAGACAAAGAAAAACGGATTCTGGCTGCTCAGAGGAGAGGAAAAGAAGGCAGTAATTGTTCTTGGAGAGCAAGATGTATGAATGTCCTGTACAAAGAGAATGTCTCTATTTAGGAGTGACTTTTATTATCATTTTACATTTATTTTTAATATGAGACGGGAGAGATATCTGAACTGTCAAAGCTCTCTTCCCATCACCTATTATCCTCTCTGAAGGACACAAAGCTTCAGAAAGTAAATCTCCATAATAATCATGGAGGAATAATATGAGTAACAGTTAACATTTATTGGGAGCTTAGCAGACACTATCCTAAACACGTTACAGCTATCGTTTCAGTTTATCCCAGGGGATATACACTATTATTATAATACCTATTTATAACTGAGGAAACTGACTCGATTTCAGCATAGGTCATGATCTCAAGGTTTGTGAGTTTCAGTTTGAGCCCCCGGACTCCTCCTGGTTCTGCACTGACAGTGGGGAGCCTGCTTAGGATTCTCTTTCTCCATCTCTCTCTGCCCCTCCCCTGCTTCTGTGCGTGCTTTCTCTCTCTTTCTCAAAAATAAATAAACTTTAAAAAAGAAAATTCCCAAGATTACCCAGATAAAACTGTAGAGCTTGAAGATGAACCTAGGCAGTCTGGGTCTGTGCTGTCGAGAACTGTACTTCATGCATTTCCAGAGTCTGGCTCAAGAATGAGAGCATGTAAATTCTGGACAGTTCAGGGAGTCCCACCCAAGTGTCTTAGCAGATGACTGTGACCTTTCCATTCATTACATTGCAGGACCAAAGTAGACCGGGAAGCCAGAACCGCTCAGTGCATGCTCTTAGCCTTTGCTCTCTGTCCCCGTCCATCCCTCCTCCCCTCCCACTTTTCCCTTCAAAACAAAAACCTTTCCCCTACACGGCCCCACCAATTCGTGAGGCATGTGACTTGGAGCACCAGGGCAATTGGCAGACCCACACAGGGATGATGCCAAGAGTGTGTACAGCTGGAGGTCCCAACAGGACCTGGGAATCACTGGGGCAAACACAGGAGGGCAGGTGGCGGGAGCCGCATACAGAAGTACTCTCTGTATCTTTCTAGGAGGAACAATCAGTGGGAAGAAAGAAAAGAGCAAAGAGTTGGTCTTGGATTCCCCCTAAGGGCTAAGTTTCCCTCTAAACTACAGCGCCTCCTTGGCTAACTTCTGTGATACATTGTTTCAAGATAGGCCTCAGGTTTTCGGGGCAGACTCTCTTCTCCCTGCCTTTACAATTATCTCCCAGAGTTTTACAAAACAGCATTTTTTTCTATTTATATTTCTTTGTTCATCTGTTCTAAGGTCCCATTAATACATGGTTCCTGGCTTATGCGACTCCACTGAGCCCCATTACTCTCTGCTGTTTAAATGTGCCATTCCAACATACGGAAAAAATTTTTGAGCCATTTTTATGGAAATCTTTACAACATGTATTATGCACATCTCTTCCCCTATTAAAACAGTATATATTCCTAACTTACCCTTTTATTATTGTTAACTAGAAATTGCCAGTATTAACCAAGTATGATTCACTATGTGATGTTTTCAGATGCTAGAGAAAAGTGAGGGAGCTTTGGCCTAATTGACCCCAAAACATTCATAACTGATGTTTCTCTTATTATACTACAGCTTCTTCCCATGCTGTTTGCTCTCACTGCTCCACATTACATCTCTTTATAGCTGTTCCTATTCTCTGTAACCCAGAGGAAGCATCACTTTTAATTAAATAAAACCAACACTAAATTTTGTTCTAATAGCTGGCTTCAACTTTAAAGCTCTACTATTCAATAAAGTAGCCACTGTCTGCCTGTAACTATGGAATTGGTTCATATGACTAAAAACTTGAATTTTTTATTTCACTTAATCGTAATTAATTTTAATTTTAAAAGCAATACTCAGTTCAGTTACTGGAGTGTTTTTAAGCATATTTGCTAGCAGTTTGGGTATGTGGATCCCCTTTTTCCAATAAAAATTTGGCATTTGAATTGAGAAGTATAAAATATACACTAAAGGGCACCTGGGCGGCTCAGGTGAGTTGAGCATCTGACTCTTGATTTTAGCTCAGGTCATGATCCCAGGGTCATGGGAATGAGTCCTGCATAGAGAGCTCCACACTGAGCTTGGAGCCTGCTTGTGGTTCTCTCTCTCTCTTTCTCTCTCTCTCTCTCCCTCTCCCTCCCATGGCCTCTCTCCCCTGCTCATGCTCTCTCTCTCTCTAAAAATAAAACAAATCTTTTAAATGAATTCTTTAAAAAGAGAAAAATAAATTTTTAAACAAATGAATAAAATATAAAATATACACTGATATTTGAAAGACTTGCTATAAGAATGTAATCTACTTCATTAGTAATATTTATAGTGATTACGTGTTGAAAGTATAAAATTTGACATGTTGAGTTAAATAAAATATACTGTTAAAATTAATTTCACCTGGCTCTTTCTACCTTTTTAAATATGACTGCCAGAAAATTTTAAAGAGCATAAGTGGCCTCCACCAAATTCCACTTTGGTAGGACTGCTCCAAAGTGTTGTTACTCAAAGTATGGTCTGTGCCCAACAGCATCTGCGGGGGAATTTGTTAGAAATACAGAATCTCAAGTTCACCCAGACCTACTGAATCAGCATCTACATGCGAGTAAGATTTCCCAGGTGATTCTTTTTTTTTTTTTTTTAATGTTTATTTATTTCTTTTGAGAGAGAAAGAGAGAGGGGGAGAAGAGGAAGAGACAGAGAATCCCAAGCAGGCTCTCACAAGCCATGAGATCATGACCTGAGCCAAAATCAAGAGTCAGGCACTTAACCAACTGAGCCACCCAGGTGCCCCCAGTTATCTTTCAATGAAAGAAAATAATGACAAATTTTATGCATTTCTGGCTAACAGTTTTCAAACTAACCTTAAAACATCAGTGATCCATGACTCGCACACAGCTCGAACCCCAGGCCACTCATTACACGAGTTAAGGCAACACTGAGACTGATCTAAGTTCCATTCAACACATAGAAGTCCACGTGCTTGGATATTGAGCAATGGTGAAGTATTGCTAGTAAAGTTTCCAGATGCTTACTCTCAATTTCTGTACTTGTCATAGAGGATTAAAAAGAATCCAGTTCCATATTGCTCGCCGAGCAATACATCTTTGAGTAACAGTGCTTTAGATCTGCCTGAAGAATAAAAGATCAGGATTTAAATAGTCATCTTTCTTAGAAGCCTTTAGATTCCAGGTTTCTAGATTTATGCTGTATAAATGAGACTGGCAGAGGTGAGGCCCCAGACAAACAAGATACAGCTTGCTCCTTAGTTGATGAGATCAGTAACATTAATTCAAACCACAAAGACATGTTTATAAGTTTATTCTCTGTGCTCACTATACCTTTCCCTTTGAGGGGACGAAGTGAGCCCTTCTCCATAGGTGAGGCTTACATTCGTCTTTCCACTTGTTCACACAAACAAAATAACTTTTGCTTCACAGAGGACAAAAAAAAAAAAAAAGAACTGTAGATATCCAAAATGGTAAATAATATTAAAATACTAAGGACCACATTCCCATTAAAATCAGAACAATCCTCCATAGTACATTCAAAACACAGAGGCAATGTATATTAAAGACTAAATATACCAAAAGTGCTTATTACTCAACCTGGTTGTAGTTGTCTGAGACACTGACATGTGCTAGTTATTCATGTCAAAACTAGGAGTGGGAAATTAGTGTCTCCGTAAGTGCACAGTTGTCCATTCTGAAAACCTTTGACGTGCTTCTTTTCCCAAGTCCTAAATCCAAACAGCTTCCCTATGCTGCGCATTCTGACTTACGGCTACCTCACAAATCTCGCCTCTCTGTGGCAACCGCCATTGCCTCTGCTCGGGCTGCCATTAGCGATCAAGTGGATTTGTGTTTTAGGCTCTTCACTGGCCTCCTTCCTTCTTTTCCAGACTTCCTATTTCTTTTGTGGAACTGGAATTATCTTTCCAAAATTTAATATGAATCAGTTCCACATAAAAACTCAGAAGACTGCCATAACCTTCCTATAAAATGCAAATTCCTTAACTTTAGATGCAGAGTCCTTCAATAATCTGAACCCTCTTCTCCGTGATTCTTTCAACAATACCCTGGGAAACCAAACTACATAGCAATTGTCCATCATCCAGAGAGTACTTCCTGGCTCTGGTCTATTTCCATATTTTCCTACATTTTGAAGTAATGCCATATCAATCTGGACAAGGGAGTTCATCCTGGGTTTATTTGTTAACATGTAGTGAATGAAATAGTAATTCTGATCATAAAATTAAGTAATCAGTGTTCACCCTATCTCAAGTGCAGGGTAACAAATCCCATTAGGAAGGGTTACCTTGGGGGACTCCTGGGAGGGCTCAGTCGGTTAAGCAACCAACCCTCAATTTCGGCTCAGGTCCTGATCTCATGGTTCATGAGTTCCAGCCCCACCTCAGGCTCTGTGCTGACAGCACAGAACCTGCTTGAGATTCTGTCTCTCCCTCTCTCCTCTCTCTGCCCCTCTTCCCATCTCAAAATAAATAAATAAACTTAAAAACAAACAAAACAAGAAATGGTAATCTTGGAGTGCCTGGGTGGCTCAGTTGGTTAAGCATCCTACTATTGATCTCAGCTCAGGTCCTGATCTCAGGGTCATGAGTTCAAGCTCCATGATTTAAATTAAAGAAAAAAGAAGAAAGAAAGAAAGAGAAAGAGAAAGAGAGAGAGAGAGAGAGAGAGAGAGAGAGAGAGAGAAAGAAAGAAAGAAAGAAAGAAAGAAAGAAAGAAAGAAAGAAAGAAAGAAAGAAAGAAAGAAAAGGAAATAAAAATATAAAGGGTAACCTTAATCTTTATCAATGTTTGAAATGTCTAAAAATCAATATCCGTTTCATGTGTGTGCACACACATGCACGAATGCAGACACACTCATGTGCGTGTACCGTTTGTACAGGAACATGTTGAAGAAGGAAGAGCCAGCCTCTACAGGTCTGTGGTTTCCAACAGCTGCAAGGAGATGTCTTGTTACTCAGACTTTCCTTTCCCAGAAGATTATCCAAACTATGTGCCAAATTCTCAATTCCTGGAATATCTCAAAATGTATGCAAACCGGTTCAACCTTCTGAAACACATTCAGTTCAAGGTAAGACACAAAACATGAGTTAGTAGTCAGGAAGTATTTCCTACCAATTTCCTATTTCTCTCCATAGCCTAGCCCTTGGCTGTGCAGATGAGATCATGAACTGGCAAGATTGTTGACAGCTGGCTGGATTCCTTTACCCCTTGTACTCATACCCACCCACCCCCGCCGCCTTAAGTAAATCTGGAGGTGGAAATGGATACTTTCAGTAAGGATTCACATGAATAAATTTTTAGTTTGCAATAATTTCACCCAAGTACCCAAAGGGACCTAAAAATATCAGGCCACATTCTCAGCTCGGAACAAATGCACATAGTGACACTGATGACTTCCACCCATACCTAGGCACTCTCCTCTGGACTATCTATAGGAATAAGCATGTGCAGGGGCCCACACATAAGAGAACCCCACAATCTGAAGGAAATCTTTTCTAGATATCCTTGGGAATAGAAAGATCTTTGAATATTGTTCTTTATAGAGGCCTTACCACCTCCCTTCCCATTTCCAAGAACAGAGGCAGGAAGAAGGTAGAAGGATGGAGACAAATATATCTTCTTTTTTTCCCCTCTCCAAGAAACATGAAAAATCCACATGTTTTCTTTCTCCTCTCTTCCCCTCTCCCTACTACAGATGGGGATAGTAAGGAATTCCTAGGGAATTGAAAACAACATGAATGACCAACACTAGTAGCAAATAAGATTCATATTCACAACCTTAAAAGCACTGATAAAAATTAAACCACTATCTTGAAGAGATATCTACACCACCATGTTCACTGCAGCATTATTTTCAATAGTCAAGACATGGAAACAACCTAAGTGTCCATCGATGGGCACATGCATAAAGAACGCATAAGGAAAATGTGGCACACACATACACACATACTGGAATGTTATTCAGCCATAAAAAAGAAGGAAATCCTGCCATTTGCAACAACATGGGTGGACCTATAGGGTATTATACTAAGTGAAATAAGTCAGACAAAGACACAGACTGTAGGATCTCACTTGTATGTGAAATCTTAAAAAAAAAAAAAAAAAGCAACTCATAAACAGAATAGATTGGTGGTTACCAGGGGTGAAGAGTAGGGACTGGGGAAACGGGTTAAGGTGCTCTAAAGGTACAGACTTCCAGTTGTAAGGTAAATCCGTTCCGGGAATATAATGCACAGCATGCTGAATATAGTTAACTCTATTGTGTTGTATATTTGTAAGTTGCTAAGAGAGTAGATCTTACAAGTTGTCATCACAAGACAAAAAATTATAACTATGTGAGGTGATGGATGTGAGCTAAACTTATTGTTTATTATAATTATTTTGTAGTATATACATATATCAGATCATTATGTTGTATACCTTAAACTTATACAATGTTATATGCCAATTATATCTCAAAAAAACTGGATAAAAATTTTAAAAAAACTTCTAAAGAGTATTTTACCCCACTACCATATCTTTCAAGGGACACAGTAAAATTGAAACAGTACCATAGTGAATGGGCATAATCCACAGAAGTAGTTTTAATGCATCAGAGCTCCTGAATCTGAAGCATTTTCTTTACTAGGTGCTGCTCCAAGCCTGCTTTAAAATAATTGAAAAAAAATTTTTAACGTCTTATTATTTATTTTTAAGAGGGAGAGAGAGAGAGAGAGTACAAGAAGAGGAGGGGCAGAGAGACAGAGAGACACAGAATCCAAAGCAGGCTCCAGGCTCTGAGCTGTCAGCCCAGAGCCTGACGCAGGGTTTGAACTCACGAATTGCGAGATCATGACCTGAGCCGAAGTTGGATGCTGACTTAACTGGCTGAGCCACCCAGGCCCACCTTGAAAAAAAACCTTTAAAGCTAGATGTTCACCAAAGTTTTAAGAGAGTACACACAAGCAGCTGTTTATAAGAGATTTCTTTCCTCTCTGTGCATTCCAGGTTTTTAATTATAAACATTTCTTATTTTTAAGTTGAAAGTAAATTCTACTTTGAAATTAATTTTTAATTAACTGAAAATTTATATTTAAAAAAAGGAAGAGTTACTAATACAAATGTTGAAATCCAATAAGCACTTCAAATATTATAAACCAAATTGTGAACCCATGAGGTAAGACTTGAGACACCTGTCTTCTCTGAAAACTTAAAAGGAAAGAAAAGCAGCAAAGTCTCTTGGCCAGTGGAGCATTTATGCTTTTAAACTTGACTTGGGGGGCCGCTGGGTGGCTAAGGTGGTTAAGCATCTGACTCTTGATTTCGGCTCAGATCATGACCTTATGGTTTGTGAAATCAAGCCCCACATCGGGCTCTGCACAGACAGCACGGAGCTTGCTTGGGATTCTCTCTCCCTCTCTTTCTGCCCCTCCCCTGCGCACACTGTCTCTCTCTGAGTCTCTCAAAATAAATAAACTATAAATAAATAAGTAAATTAATAAATTTGTCTTGTAAATTTATTTTATATATTTTCTGAATCAGAGCCTAGCATGCATAAACATATACATACTCTATTGAAACAAAAAATAGACTGACATGTGGACCACTCCCATGGTCCATCAAGTTAGTACATTCAGGCCATCAAGTTAGTACTTATCAGGCCATCAAGTTAGTACTTATCATTCAGGCCATCAAGTTAGTACTTATCAATAGCTATCAAGATCTGGGTAAATGTCAACAACATATTCTACAGGACCTTTCATAAGGTAAGATACTTGGGACCAAATTCATATTTCCAATTTATACCATCCATGTTTTTATTAAAGCACAGCTTTATGAGAGATAGACGTAACAGAAAAAAAAAATGAAAAAGACTTCAGAAGACCGTGATGCTTGGTTCTATCACTTACTATGAGAATTTGAACAAATCACTCAAAATTTCTGGATCGCATCACTTCTCTTAAGTAACCCTCTACAGCTCTTAGAATACATCCATCCAGGGGTGCCTGAGTGGCTCAGTCAGTTGAGCATCCAACTTCAGCTCAGGCTGTGATCTCACGGTTGGTGAATTCAAGCCCCACATCCAGCTCTCTGCTGTCAGGGTGGAGCCCGCTTTGGGTCCTCTGTCCCCCTTTCTCTCTGCCCCTCCCCCACTCATATTCTCTCCCTCTCTCTCTCTCCCTCTCTCAATCTCTCTCTCTCAAAAATAAATATTTTTAAAAAAGAATACATCCATCCAGAAAATTATGGTTAATCTGATAACTTGATTCTATTTCTAAGTTTATGCTTATTGATTATGTTTAGCCTATGCTCTAGAACATTTGAAATGTCAACTGGTACATCGGCCAGCAAGCCCTTACTAGAAGCTTGACAACAATTAATTGTGACTATGACTCTTTTTTTCAGACTAAAGTCTGCAGTGTAACAAAATGCCCAGATTTTACTGTCACTGGCCAATGGGAGGTGGTCACTCAGCATGAAGGAAAGCAAGAGTCTGCCATCTTTGATGCCGTCATGGTCTGCACTGGTTTTCTTACTGACCCATATTTGCCACTGGACTCTTTCCCAGGTACGGTTTTCTGAAACTGACCTTAATTCGTCTCGTGGGAGCCATCCTGATACTGGCTTGGTCCGGGAATGAATTTCTATGGTTCTTCCGTTAAATAGTTAAAGTCGTAAGGTAACGGGGATTTTTTCTAACCAGCATTTCTGGCCAATTTTTGACTTTCATTTGTTCCAAACAATTTATAAGTGCCAAAGAGTAGAACAAATTACTTGCAAGCAGTTTTATGCTTCACTGGGGTTCAATGTCCCTCCTTAAGCGATGGGCAACACTCAGAAAGTCTTCTAAGACACTGGATGCTTACAAAGTTGTTAGCCTCAGCAGTAGCACACAACCAAAGCTGAGTTTAGAGGCCACAAAGGTCGATCAGTGAATAAATTTTTAAAAAAGTAGTGCGATTTTTGTTCGTTTGTTCCATAGAGGTTTAGCTAGATCAGACGTTTATAGCACTGGGTCAGTAGTTAACAGAGAAAAGAATCTTAGAAGGCAAGTTAAGTCATCTTTGAGTCCCAGTTTCCTTATCTGGTTTTTGCAAACATGATTCATGTTAATCTATGTCAAATTTCCATTGGATTACAATGCAGAGGGAATAAAAAACACAATGATTTGGTTTATTTTATCCATAGTAAGTTTTCAAGAAGTTAAAACTTTAGGAAATTTTTCTCTTCATCATCTAAATATGACTTGGAGTGATCTCAAGTCTCGTCTTACAATAAACTCACACACCTCCCATGCCCCAAGAGCTTATGCAAGTCCGGCCAAGTTAGGACGAAGCACATCCTGAAAACTGCCATGGAATTGAATCTTGAATCAAAAAGCCCCAAGTCCACAATATAAGGAACTATTCCCCAACATCCCTGAGAGAGGATCAATAGCCACCCCACAAGACAACCCAATCCTTTCTCAGCTCTTGTCCACAGAGAAAATCCCTAAGTAGGCAAGCCCCTCCAAACTCCTAGGAAGGAGTGCCTGGTACTAGATCACCCTAAGAATCCAGAAAGTTCCATGACATAGAGAATACGCTGAATTTATTTGGCACCAACAGTGCCAAATTACACAAAGTGCTAAAAATACAGGGGTGGATATGACAACATGTAGCCTGTCTGGAAGGAATGAAAAGAGTTTTATAGGAGTCCAGCAGAGGAATCACAGTCTACACATGACCTACAAATGATACAAATGCTTATTTTACAACAACTCACGTACATCCATTGGTGCTGGGTCTGCCCTCCAGACGTCATTCAAGTCAGGTCAGATTAGGATAAGGTGTACCCAGAAAGCAACTGAACCAGTGTCCTCAATTTGAATAGGATGGGCTTGAGACCCAGGAGGTACAGATTCTAGGCTACACAGCTAACAAGCTATACAGCCTTGGGCCTTCTGGTTAACCTTTCTAAGCCTCTGGGGTTTTGCCCATAAATTGACCACCTTATCCAACAGCACACATCACAAATCAAGCAAACAGAGCTCTATGAGACTTGCAGACCTTTTCAATATCTCACCGGCTACTACCAATTGGCCATTTGAAATCCCTGGGTAGGTAACCATTAAGGAGCTTTTGAGTTCTAAGGTTTTGGGACTTTAGATTTGAAAAAGAGTCCTCGAAATCTCACAAACTCTCTCCCTGCCTCACAACAGACTTACTTAGTCTGTACGTAATTCCTGGGGTCATCATTAACTATTAGAAAAATTCAGATTTACTGAAGACATTTGAAAACATGTGTCTGGAGGTACATTGTTCTTTTTTGTTTCTTTGTTTGTTTGTTTTGAGAGAGAGTGAGAGCACAAACAGGGAAGGGGCAGTGAGAGAGAGAGAATCCCAAGCAGGCTCCACGCCACCAGCACAGAACCTGACGAGGGACTTGGTCCCATAAACCATGAGATCATGACCTGAGCCAAAATCAAGAGTCAGACGCTCAACAGACTGAGCCACTGAGGCACCCCTGGAGGCACATTGTCTGGAGTCAATTCCAAAGATGTTCCAAAAAGTCTTAGTAAAAATAACAGGTATCACAGAATAAATGCATAACTTCACAGAATAAATGTACAACTTCCAAAAATAACTACTTGTAATCAATCATTCAGATATATACACTCTGGTGTGTTTACTAACACAACCACATTCACCTAAAAAAAAGTGCCTGCTCTATCCTCCTGTGATAAAAGGGGGGAAAATATTAGTGTGATAGGTGACTCAGACACAGTCTCATTTTTGTTCATTTCTGATCCAAAAGACCCTGATCTGGAGAAAAATCTAAGGTAATTTAACATCCAGGGATAATAATTCTACGATTCTCCTTAAACTTGCCTAGCTCTCCCTTGTCAGCCATTCTCTGATCTGTGATGAGTCCTGTCTGAATTAATATTTGAACTTGGCTGCACGATTATTAAATTCTAAGTGCTCGGGATTGTGGTGGGTTTTAACTGAGATTCATGTCAGATTTCTAATGTTTCAAGGTGAACTAAGGGTGAACCAAACCTTGATAAGGCTGTTTGCCACAAGCATCGATATTTATCCCCTGAGAATCTAGGTGTCTTATCACTTTTCCCGGAAAAAAAAAAAAAGGTTCTTTGTACAGCACCTCTTAACTTTTGTGTTATGCAACCCTGAGAGTATTTTCCAAAACTCTCCATTCACATTTAATGTTTCAGTGAGACATTTGGCATCAACCGCCTGAGATATCCTTTCTGGTTAGAACAGTAGAGCTAAACCCAGCGTGGCAAACATGATCCCTTTTTCTCAGAGCCAGCTCTTGCTGCCTCAGCAAACTCAGTCTGCGTTATAGTCGGTCACCAAGGTGAGCTATCGGTGAACTTCCCCAGCCAACATGGATCTTTTCGAATAGGAACCACATTTTGTTTATCTTATTTCTCTAATATCAACTTAGCCCAGGTCCAAGCACATAGATGCCAAAAACAGTTTGCTGAAAAGAGTGGAGGCGCTGACTCAGAGTTCCCTTTAACTTCTCTGCTCTTGCTCCTTACTTTGGAGAAGCTCTAGATAGTCAAATATTAGTAAATAGAACAAACTAATTCTATCACTGATTTCCATCAACTTTAAAACTGGTAATGATGGCTTGGGAATGCAAGCTGGTGCAGCCACTCTGGAAAACAGTATGGAGGTTCCTCAAAAAACTGAAAATAGAACTATCCTACGACCCAGCAATGGCACTGCTAGGCATTTATCCACGGGATACAGGTGTGCTGTTTCGAAGGGACACATGCACCCCCATGTTTATAGCAGCACTATCAATAATAGCCAAAGTATGGAAAGAGCCCAAATGTCCATCGATGGATGAATGGATAAAGAGGATGTGGTATATATATATATATATATATATACATACACACACACATACATACATACACACACACACACACACACAATGGAGGATTCCTCGGCAATCAAAAAGAATGAAATCTTGCCATTTGCAACTACGTGGATGGAACTGGAGGGGATTAAGCTAAGTGAAATTAGTCAGTCAGAGAAAGACAAAAGTCATATGACTTCACTCATATGAGGACTTTCAGAGACAAAACAGATGAACATAAGGGAAGGGAAACAAAAATAATACAAAAACAGGGAGGGGGACAAAACAGAAGAGACTCATAAATATGGAGAACAGAGGGTTACTGGAGGGGTTGTGGGAGGGGGGATGGGCTAAATGGGTAAGGGGCACTAAGGAATGTACTCCTGAAATCAGTTGCACTATATGCTAACTAATTTGGATGTAAATTTAAAAAAATAAAAAATTAAATTAAAAAAATAAATAGGGGCGCCTGGGTGGCTCAGTTGGTTAAGCCTCTGACTTCAGCTCAGGTCATGATCTCACAGTTCGTGAGTTCAAGCCCCGTGTCAGGCTCTGTGCTGACGGCTTAGAGCCTGGAGCCTGCTTTGGATTCTGTGTCTCCTCTCTCTCTGCTCCTCCCCTGCTCATGCTCTGTCTCTCTCTGTCTTAAAAATAAATTTAAAAAAAAACATTAAATAAATAAATAAATAAATAAATAAATAAATAAAATTGGTAATAATGGCTTAATTAACCTTTATGCCATGATATTTCAACTTAGTACCAAATAAACCCAGAGGCCTATCTAGTGAGATGAAATAAGTACCTCCATTAAATAAATAATCACTCATTTCTGTGTCTTACAAAGTCATGTATTCACATTTTGGATTTTCTTAAAATTGAGCATGCTATTAAAAACAACCAAAATAATCCATCAAAAGGATATTATTTTTTTTTATTTTTTACGTTTATTTATTTTTGAGAGAGAAACAGAGACAGAGCACGAGTAGGGGAGGGGCAGAAAGAGGGGGAGACACAGAATCTGAAGGAGGCTCCAGGCTCTGAGCAGTCAGCACAGAGCCTAACGTGGGGCTCGAACCCACGAACAGTGAGATCATGACCTGAGCCAGTCAAATGCTAAACCGACTGAGCCACCCGGGTGCCCCAATCAAAGGGATATTATTAATGGAGCAATGCATATGTTTCGTTTACTGATCCTATAAAATTCTTCATTTGACTTTTTTTTTTCTATAGGTATAAATACCTTTAAAGGCCAGTACTTTCATAGCCGACAGTATAAATACCCAAATATATTTAAGGACAAGAGAGTCCTTGTGGTTGGAATGGGGAATTCGGGCACAGACATTGCTGTGGAGGCCAGCCACCTGGCAGAAAAGGTACCCTGATGTTACCTAATGAAAAACTGTAGCTTAAGATGCATGCCTCAGGCAAACAGTGACAAAAGATGAAAGAAATAAAAATGCCTAAAATACACACACATACAAAAAAAACAGATTTTTTAATTTTATTTTTTAATGTTTATTTGTTTGTTTATTTATTTGAGAGAGAGAGAGAGAGCAGGGGAGGGGCAGAGAGAGAGGGAGAGAGAGTCTCTGTGCTGTTAGCAGAGGAGGCAGATCTGAGAAAGCACAGGCCACGTTTAATCACTTTGTGAAACAACAGAAGCTAGAAAAGCTATTCTGGCTCCTCAGTCCTGCCAAAATGTACGGGGAAACTCTTTTCACGAAAATAATAAAGTAAATTAAAATAAAAGCAACAAAAGCGAAAATAATAATAATAATAAATTGCAGATGGATTAGCCCTGCTTTATAGAGTTCTCCTTAATCTGGTTCAAATGTGCCATTTCAACTTTATCTCCCACTACTCTGAGCCTTTTCCAATTCCTGTGCTTTTCCCCTTTGCTCATACCACACCCCTCCCTTCGGTACTCTTTTCCCCTTTATTACAATCCACTTGTACCTCCCCAGCTATGTTGCCCCAACACAGTGATCTCTCCCTAGTAAAGTTTATGTAATAATTGTAATTAACGTTCCTCAGCTGGCACTTGTTAAAAACAAATACATATTAGTTGTTGGTTTCTGATGTGCCAAACATTGTGCCAGGCACAGGGGGAATCACTGAAGAATACAATAAAAACAAGATTTCTGGGCACCTGGGCGGCTCAGTCAATTAAACATCTGACTTCGGCTCAGGTCATGATCTCAAGGTTCCTGAGTTTGAGTCCCGCATCGGGTGAGTGTGAGTCCCACTTCTCTCTCTCTCTCTCTCTCCCTCCCTCTCTCCCTCTCTCTTTTCCTCTCTCTCCCCCCCCCCCCCACTTGGCCCCCCCCCCCAAAAAAAAAAAAAAAAAAAAAAGCAAGATTTCTGCCATAATGGAGCATAGAGTTGAGGCGGACACAGATGCCAACTAAATAAGTATAAATAATTAGGTCATGGATACCTGGGTGGCTCAATCGGTTAAGTGTCCAACTCTTGATTTCAACTCGGGTCACGATCTCATGGTATGTGAGTTCAAGCCCCATGTCGGGCTTAACACTGACAGTGCAGACCCTGCTTAGGATTCTGTCTCTTTCCCTCCCTCTTTCTCTGCCCCTCTACCGCTTGTGCTCACACTTGGGTTGTGCACTCTCTCTCTCTCTCTCTCTTGGTCTTGCTCTATAAATGAATGAATGAATGAATGAATGAATGAATGAATGCAAGAGTGAGGAGTGTCTGGCCAGCTCAATCAGTAGAGCATGCAACTCTTGATCTTGGGGTTGTAGGCTCAAGATGCATGTCGGATATAGAGATTACTTAAAAATAAAATCTTTAAAAATAATAATTGCAATGAGCAAAAATAGCTATGAAGGAAAAGGATTGGGAATGTGATTTTGATATTCCCTTCGGGAACTTTCAAAAAAAGGATTGATTGGTTGATTGATTTGGAGAGACTTCACAGTTTGGTGGAGACATCCTGAGAGAAGAGAAAGGAGGCCCTGAAATAAAAATTAACACAGTCCCATCCACTCCGACCCCCACAGAAGACATGTGGGTAGCATATTCTATTTCCCATCATATTATTTCTATCTCTCTTATCATGTGGAAATTTCAAACTCAGTCAGCTGGTGTCCTCAAACAGCTAACCTGTTTTAAAAAAAAAAAAAAAGTGTTTTTTAAGGAATTCACCAAAACCAACTGTGTTACTGAAATTTATTGTCAGTTTAAACAGTGGTTTCTATTGAAACTCTTTATAGACAAGATTCACCTGCTGCCACACCTTGTTCTTATGCCCTACAATTACTAGCATGCAAAACTGTACCCACCCGCTCGCTGCTTTTTCACACGAGACTTTGAGCTCGCTCTGGGTTGCCACAGTAGCTCACTCACTGAGGTGTCTGGCACTGTGTCTCGCAGATAATAAGTGCTCAGTTATACGTTCGAAGGCACTTTAATGCTCTAAGTGCCCAAACCGTTATCTCAAATGAATAACTTTACAGCAGGAGCCGGAGGAGCCAAAACCATCTTGTGGAGGATGTATTTTGAGGGAGGGAGACTTTCAGGTGCTATTCCAATGATGAGACCTCTTGACTCTCTGGCAAAGCCAGCCGGGCTCACCGTGTCAAACTGAGTGGCTTCTTTGCTTCCAGGTGTTCCTCAGCACCACCGGCGGGGCGTGGGTGATCAGTCGAGTCTTCGACTCAGGGTACCCATGGGACATGGTGTTCACGACTCGGTTTCAGAACATGTTCAGAAATTCTCTCCCAACTCCAATTGTGAACTGGCTGCTGGCAAGAAAGATGAACAGCTGGTTCCATCATGCAAATTACGGCTTGGTACCGGAAGACAGGTAAACGGAGGGTATCTGCTGAGGGCTGTGAGGAAGGAGGAGGCTCTGTGCCTCCACTGGCACAGCCAAACCAGGCAACAACACATCATATCGACCGAACGTGAAGGAAAACTTCATCCCAGTGTATTTCCTAATAGCTAGCTATTTTGAGTTCTTGGTAAGTGAAACTAGGTATTGCATCTTGTCAACAACCCTTTTTTAAAGTCTTACTTAATCTTCTTTTTACTCTGGGCGAACCGAGGCTTGGCAAAGTTCAGCCACTTGCCCAAGCTCACGTAGCTCAAGTGAGCTCTATGACCTAGGCATGTTACGTGGCCCTCAGCTGCAGCGCTCGAAAGACAATGACTTGTCTACGACTCTTTTGGTAGAAGCAACACGCTTGGCTTGTTTCCCTGTGTGGGAAGAATCAAATGTTGTAGTGGCCCCTGCCCATCTCTCCAGCAGCAGTGCCTTCTTGCCCTTGTCAAGACGACCTTGACCTCAGTCTGTACTTAACTCAGTCTGTATCTGAGTTACAGCCTACAATTTATCCCATTAAGAAGAATAGACGGTTTTACTTTCTCATTGAGTCGGTACAAGGATACTCCATTCCCGGGGTTGGCATCGTAGCCCAGAGATCTCGTCTGATCTTCCTCCAGGTTCCACTCTGGACCAACGTGGATCAGGTGTACCCAAGCCACCACTGAGGGCACACAGCTCCCTACCGAGTGCCACTTCTCCCAAGACTGGCACCTCCTGCCTGGCCAAGGGGAGAGTCCCAGAATGAGGAAGGGAAGGGAAGGGAAGGAGGTGGAAGGGCCAGCCACACTGGTCACCGGCACATCTCTTCCCTGCCCATGTTTCTCTTTAGGACACAGCTGAGAGAGCCTGTGCTAAATGATGAACTCCCAGGCCGTATCATCACTGGGAAAGTGCTCATCAAGCCAAGCATAAAAGAGGTGAAGGAAAACTCTGTCATATTTAACAACACCCCAAAGGAAGAGCCCATTGATATCATTGTCTTTGCCACTGGATACACCTTTGCTTTCCCCTTCCTTGATGAGTCCGTAGTGAAAGTCGAAAATGGCCAGGCATCACTGTACAAGTACATCTTCCCTGCACATCTGCCAAAGCCAACTCTGGCTGTTATTGGCCTCATCAAACCTTTGGGCTCCATCATACCCACTGGAGAGACCCAAGCACGATGGGTTGTTCGAGTCCTAAAAGGTACGTGCGTGAGAAATTTCAGGGCATATGTTTTCTGTTTACTATGTTATTTTGGATACTAGAAATTTTGAGAGCGTCCCCAGCTCCTATCTCAAACAACAGAATCTTTAAAAGCAGGATTCATTCTATTCTTCATGGAATTACACTATCAGAATGAATTTGAGCCATTACCAGCACAAAAGATAAATCGGGGGTCAAAAAAATACAAGTTGTGTCTATCTGTTGTTTTCACTGAATTAACCGGTTCAATTAAAGTATAAAACTTCAATCAAGTGACAGAATTCAGTTCTGAGGTTATGTTGTATCAGATAACTAGTGAGATGACCAGATGCTTATAACTTTTCAGCTGGTAGCATTATTACCAAAAACTTACCATCAACCCTGTAGGCAGCTAATATTTTTGGGAGGAGAACAGATGAGTCGCTGGGTACCAGGAATAAAGATAAGCAGTAATAAAACATCTTCACCCACTAAGCAAGCAGGCCTGAAGTTAAACTGCCTTTTTTGTTTGTTTCACAGGTATAAATAAGTTACCACCGCAAAGTGTCATGATTGAGGAAGTCAATGCAAGAAAAGAAAACAAACCCAGTGGGTGAGTTAACTTAGTTAACTCCTTATGCATCCTTTTGAATCATGATTCAAATTGGTAAAACAATAGCAGAGAGACATGAGGCAGTGCCTGAGATTTAGG